>NW_026068120.1:1055394-1260976 GCF_014885135.2 Alexandromys fortis
GGAGGAGGAGGAGGAGGAGGAGGAGGAGGAGGAGGAGAAGGAGATAGATGGCTGTGAATAAAGTCCTGAATAAACTGCTGCAAGAAGAGCTCTGGGTGTTGCGCCTTCCTTGCTGGTCGAGGGTGGACGCGACAACAAGCAGTTGGGAGCCTCCTGGTATATACTGGGAGCTGAGCTCAGGTCATCTGGGAGTGCTCTTGTCAGCCGCATACTTAGCTTGCATAAAGAATGAAGCTCTGCTGGAGCTCTGTGGTAGTGCTTGCCTGGCAAGTTAACGCCTCAGATTTAAACTCTTTCACATCTTCCCTACTACCACTTCTCCTCTGAATGGATTAGTATATTAATGCATTTCAGTAGCATGGAGTACAGTAAGAAATTATAGTTTTTCTATCATTTGAAATTGAAAAGCTCTCTGTAAAGCATAAACTAATGAAACATATTTTCTCTACAAATTGGCTTCTAATGAAGTCCTCCCAGATTGGACAGACTTTACCGGGTCTCATTTTGCATCTCAGACATGCATTCTTCTTTCTCACCCTAGTCCACACCTTATCTTCTCAGTGGATGATATCATCATCTATCCATTTGTATATGCAGGAAACATAGGAGCTGCATTCATTTCTTCATTTGACTGTCCCTAACCTCCATTAGTACCCAGTTGTTAGCCAAATGTAATCAGTTTGATCCTTTATTGTTCCTCAAAGTAATGCACTTATATCTTTTCCCTTTTGTGTATCGTGTCCTAACTTGGACTGCTTTCTAAGGTGTTACAGTTGTCTCAGTCTGAATTATTTCTCTGCTAGGCTTGTCTTTCTTTGCTGTTGCCTCGACTGCAGAATCATAATCAACTGGATGCAAATTTAGTCTATTGTCTTCAGCAGCAGGGCTCATCCGATATTGCTGAGTCTGTGGGCCATGTAGTCTCCAGCAGGTCTCATAGCATACTATGAACAAGCCGTAAATTATATCTAAATATAGGTGCATGGTTGTTTCAAGAAAACCTTTGAAAAACAGGGGCTATCTGAGTGGTTTATTGAACCCACCCTGCAGGATGAAATACACACCTCTTAGTATGGTAGGTAAACTCTGCTGAGAACACCTTCCTTTCCCTCGCTTTGCAAACCTTTATTGCATCAACATCCTTGTGATAATGCCACAGAACTTTTCTAAGTGTCCCTCCTCTCTGCTAATAATATCTATGTACATTTATGCTTTAGCCAACTTACATCTCAAAGTTCAGCTTAAGTCATGCACAGTGGTATGCATGTGGAGGGCCATAGTGGTTTTTGAGACTCTTATATAAATAGGGGAGGTCTTGGGCACAGGAATTAAAGGCCCCATTCAACAACACTATGAGACCCTTTCTCTTAACAATCTCTATAACTCCAATTAAAAAGCAAACAAAAACCAAATTAAATCCTTAGCTCAGGTATTTTTCACTTACGTCTTTTGTTAGCACCTTAGATTGTTGGTCCATATTCTTGCTTCTTCATCCTGAGTGTGCTTGCTGTTGCACTTAACACTATGTTATCAAATGTGTGCACATGTCCTGTGCTATGAGATGCTAATGTGCTTGTTTGTATATTTCTAAGACCTAGTACTGTGCTGGGAGAATCATGACACCTGAGATTAGCGGAATTGAATTAGGTTTTATTAACAGCTACTGATTCAAACGTCGACGTCCATTATTAAGTAAGTTGATGTTCATCCTGATCTCATCTGCAGGTCATGCCATGATGCCTTTACAGAGAACATGGCAGGGGAGAGCCAGTTGCTGGAGAAGAGAAGACTTTATCATTGTGCTGCATACAATTGTGCCATTTCCCTAATATGCTGTGTCTTCAATGAATTGAAATTTTACCAAGGTTTTCTGTTTAGCGAAAAACCAGAAAAGGTGAGTGTTCCCAGGGACGTTCCCTATGGCTGACTGAGACTGGAGGATTGGAGGATTTCAACCGTTAAAATTTTACCAATTAAATTTATATCGTATTTCCAACTCTCCTATGGTTTTAAGTATTAGGGGATTACCTCTGAAGTGCTTCTCCGATTTTGGGGTGTGTAATTGGAGATGGAAATGAGACAGCTTCTCAGTATCCCAGGTTTGCCTCAAATTCACTGTGTAGCTTAGTGACCTTAGCCTTAATTCTTTTACCTCAGCCTTCCAAGAGATTACAGGTACCTACCACTCTATATGCTGCTGACGTCAGAGCCCAGAGTACTTCCAACTGATCCACACCCCCAGTCTACTGTGACTTATTGAATAGAATTATCCCTTTTGTATTCTTACTCATAAAGTCAGATATTTTCATATAGGTTTTTCTTTTTATAGAACTTGTATATTTTTGAAAATTTGATAGACCTGAAGCGTTGCTATGCATTTCCTATAGAAGTTGAGGTAAGTAAAAATTTCAATTTTGTTTCTAAATTAAGAATATTATCAAATATTGTAGGGAAAAAGCAGGTTTTATTTTGAACATGCTAAGTATTCATTTGCTCTCAACTTCAAAATCAGGTAGTTTTGTGTTCTTATAAAACTGGCAACTGTAAAGTCTAGCAATTCCAAGTGTCCTTTCACATGACTGTACCAGCATTCATCAGCATTTACTTGTTCCTTCTCTTGATTGTGAAAGAAAGTATCAATAAAAAGAATTTGATTTCTGAGTCATTTTCTCCGACAAAGGAATTAAGATTTATACTGATGAGTCTGGCCCGGATTGGGAAGTCAGGGGAAGAGCTGGAAGATCTGCTGCAGAAGATGGGATTCATTTGGTTATCTAGGCTCTGCTTGCAGCCTCAGCAATGGGTGGGAAGATGACAGCGGCTGCTTTCACACCACATTGCACGTGGGAAAGTGGGCAGAGCACAAAACGTACATCCACGGGTTGTCCTTTTCCCTCACAGCTGTTGACCTGACCATCTCAGAGTGCCTCATCCATGCTCCGGAATGGGCTTTTTTGGAATAAGAATAGGAATGAAAATAGAATGTTTTCCCCTGGGCATGCGTTGAAAGAATGAAAACAAAAGCAAATTGCCCAGGCTTGTCTGAGCATGAACACTTGCTGTGTTACCTGCAAAGCACAATAAGGTGCTATAGCTGTACGGCTGAGAAAGCTTAGACTCAACTCAAAGGTCACATGAGAACTGTCAATCATACAGGCTCGTAAAAGCACCAAGCAGAGAATCATATCCAAGCTAAGTGTTTCAGTTAGGTTTGGGGACATCTATGGGAAAGGCTGGACTTGAAAACACATACACAGTTCTTTTTATGAATGGTTTTGAATACTTTTAAATTTAACAAAAAAAATGTCTTTTTTAGTTAGTAATGGGAGGAGGGTCTAGAATATTACTAAAACAAAAAAGATGTGACCATGAATCTAAAACAGTTTAAATGGTGTATTTGTTTTACCTAATAGGTTCCAATGGAAAGAAAGAAAAAGTACATTGAAATTAGGAAGGAGGCCAGGGATGCAGCAAATGGGACTTCAGGTAGGACACTTTCAGAGTGATTTGGAATGCTTCTCGTAGTTGATACTTGTTTATTAAAATGAAAACAAAAAGAGTGGCCAACAAAATGACTCCGTGAATAAAAAGTTCTTTCTTCATAAAACTTAAGACCTGAGTTTAAACCCTGGAACCTGTATAAATAAGCTGGATGCAGCGGTGCACATCTGCCATCCTAGCACTCCTGCAGTGCGATGGCGTACCACCCCCATGCTCACAGGCCAGCGGGCATGCTGTACACAGTGCAGCAGCAGAAAGGCGACCTGTCTTTTCAAAGTGGAAGGAAAGATCCTTCTCTTAAAAACATATTCCCTGACCTTCACTCATACACCATGATACACACTTGCCTACACAAACACACACACACACACATCCCCCCCCAATATGCAAATATGTAGTAATGATTTATAATTTTTTGTTTTGTTTTATTTTGAGACATGATCTCGATATTGTAGTCCAGGCTGCCCTGTAACACACTATGTAGACCAGGCTAGCGTCAAACTCATAGAAATCCACCCCCTCTACCTCTCATAGTTCTGGAACTAAAGGCATATGCCTCCATGCCCAGCAATGCATGATTTTTAATAAAAACTATTTTAATCACTCCAAAATGTTAAAATTTAATTTGGTTACTTTTTTATCATGTGACAGCTAATGTGTTTTGTTATTTGAACATATCTTGCATTTTTATTAATTATATCCTGGGTTAAATGTAAACCCTGTCCTGATTCTACTCTCCTGAACTCCCCACCTTCTTGCATTTGGCTTAGAACAGAGCTGCCAAGGCCCTTGACCTGCTGCCTGGCACACCTACCGCTCTCTCTGCTCCCCATTCCACTCCAGCGCTACAGCATCCTGTCTGTCTGTTGGCCCTAGACTTGCTTTGACCCTCCAATGATCTCAACTGGAGGCAATAATGTGCCTTGGAGCATTTTGTTTGCTATCAGCTTGTCAAAGAGACTGCCCCCAGTCCCTCTGATTAAACTTTATCTTCTCTCCTTTCACATGCTCCTTGTTTTGATGTGCATAAATGCTTATTTGTTTTTTATAACTTATTATTTTTTTATTTGAAAATAAAAATTTGGACCTATTTTCTAAATTCTTGACATATTTTATATCAGCTATTTTCAGTAGTATTCCTACATCTGTTATATTTGATGAGCAGAATATACATTAAAATTTTAATAGGTATTTCTATTAAAAATTGCATCCAGTTTAAATAAATAGATTTGTTTGTCTGTGACAGTAGAGAGTAACTAGTCAATAGTAGAAAAAGCAAGGGAGCTTTTTCCTGGGTTCCATTTGCTTATCTGTACAGTGGACTGGAAGAGCAGGATTGGTGAAAGCCTTAGCTGAAGCATCCTTTAATTTCAATATTATTTGAGTTTTGAGAAACATTTCTTACTGGTTGTATTTGAGTACAAATATATTTCCTTTCTGTTTATTTTTCAGGCAGTCCTCATTATATGTCTTCATTGTCATATTTCACAGAGAGTAGCCTAAGTGAAGAAATGAGTCAGTTTGATTTTTCAACTGGAGTTCAGAGCTACTCGTACAGCTTTCAAGATCGTAAACCTCCCACTGGCCATTTTCAGAGACGGGTGATCACATTTCTCACGTTAAGAGTGTTGTTGCAGTTTATAATGAGCTACTGCTGTGCCTAGTAATTGTTAGGGAATCAGGCTTTCTGTCAGCCTTAGTTGCCCTGGAATAGTAATGTTGATTTGGAGAACTTCTAAGGTGTAGGCCAGGTCCTTTGATTGTTAACTCAGCAATCAGATTTCATCAGTTAGAGGTCAAGACCACACAGGAATGAGCATAGGGATAGAGCTGAGGTCAAGACAGCAGGGGTGGTCAAACTGAGGTGTGCCTTGGCAAATGGCAGTCAGGGCTTATGTGCTTGGACTGTAAGGAAAACCTGAGGTTCTGTTCACTCTTTGGTTGTAAATTAAAACATCCCAAGTGTGTTTTATATTATTACCAAATTATTAGTTTTAGCTAAGTTATATTGTTTTCAGCTATTGCCGCTTAAATGAGCTTCTTGTATCCACTGTCATTTGTCAGTGGCATCTGCATTGCTGGGTTCTTTTTCATAGGAACAAGATCCCATGACCCAAGGTGACATCCTGGAGTTAGAGATGGATGAACTCAACCAACACGAATGCATGGCTACCATGACAGCCCTGATTAAGCACATGCAGAGAAATCTGATTACACCCAGGGTAGAAGAGGTATTTTTCTCCTAATCTTATGTTTTTCTCAATGTTATCCATTGGTGTTACTTCGGGGATTAGCTTTCATATTGACTAAACCACACTGCACATTAAAGAGACAGATTCTAGGATGTTCTTTTACTACAGTTTTCAGAGTAAGTGTGTGTTTTACTTCAGGATTCGAAGCCAAAAGATCTTCCTCCTTGGATGAAATTTCTTCATGACAAACTAGAAAATAAATCAGTCCCATTAAATATCCGTCTCTTCTTAGCCAAGCTTGTTATTAATACGGAAGAGGTATGTAATTTTATTTTTTTAAATTTAACAGTTCAGGGCAGTTTTGAGCATCAACTTTGAAAACACTACAACGATGGAGTGTTAAAGAAATAGAACGTGGAATTGTTATTCTTGCAATAAATCAACCAAACACATTTATACAGATCTTCAGAATGCTTTGGTCAAACGTCTCAATTAGTATCGGGAGTTAGAGGTGAACTTTCTATATGGTGTGTTTGGCACCTTTCTAAGGCTGCAAGCCTTCTTTGTTTACTATAGCAGATAGATGGGTTAAAATATTCCTGTTATCTTATGAAAAATGGCTATCTTTATCTAGGTAATAGGTAAATACATTAGGTTTTCTGCATATAACATATGCCAGAAAGGTGTACTCCCACCAGTAGAAGTCCTACTGTCCCAGGATACAGTGAGGCTTGTACGATGGCTTTGCAGGCCAGACATCCAAAATCAAAGGTGGCTCCTCTGATCCTGTACTGGTCTCAGGCATTCTCTGCATGGGGTTGATGTTCTTATATTCATACTGCCTCCTCAGTGTTTTTGTCTTTAAATTTCCTTTTTATAAGGACTTAGTGTGTCCTCATACAGAAGTATAAATATAAAGAGAAGTATAAAGAAATAACCTGTCTCCAAATAAGGTCATTTTTTGAAAGTTTCTTTGGAGAACAACAGATTAGGGGGGCATACAGTCCATAATATTCGGGAGCACAAATGATTTCTAGCTCATGTTCTTCCAAATGCTGGTTAACAGCTGCCACAGAAGAGCTGGGCACTATTGGTTGATTTCTCAGAGCTGACAGGAAAGCCCGTTACACTGCCACTGTGATTATACGGCTAAAACTGAGGGCCTGGGGAGCTTTCTTGGCCACGATCCTGGAGCCTGGTATATGTGTCTGTAGATTTCTTGACCTTTTGGCTAAGAATAAGTATAGACTGGAAGGAACACTTAGGGTTCTGGTCTCCAAAAGGAGGTAACCCAGACAGTTTTCACCTTACAGAACAAACTTATATTTGCATTCATTTTTAACATTTTAGCCTTTAGGTGTTTGTTATACTATAATACCATGATAAAGAATTTCACATGTGTATAGTTTATAGTAAAACTAGAGATATAGACAGAGTATGCTAGATAGTTTTGATCCTATGGGCATCTCCTTGGAAAGGAGAAGATGGGAAGACTAGAAGATAGTTTCGATTATAATCTTTTCCACCAAAGTGACATTCTGCAATTTTAAAGTAATGAAATTTAATTTGGTATATGTATATTCTTACTAGATTCCAGAGATCTTTAAAATGTGTTTAAAAAAGAGTGACTTAGAACATAGGAAGAAATTAAAATACTTAAGTACTTGTGCCTTCTGGTTTTTATAACTTTATTTCTTATATTTTTACACATGTGTATTAAATAATTTTCTATAGCTACATATTACTCAGGACAGAGTTGTTGAATTTTAAATAATGAGATACATTGTAAATCTATGTCTATTGAATATTTAGGTGTCCTTGAGCTGATTCAATGTAAATCGAATCTTACTGAGTTTGGTAAATGGAAGATTTCTATGAAGTCATAAATTGTCAGCTGATGGAGAACATATCTGTGTGTTAATACTTTAGTCTTGAGAGCAGTTATCTATATTTGGCATTTAAATTTTCTCTGTAGGTCTTTCGCCCTTATGCAAAGCACTGGCTCAGCCCCTTGCTACAGCTGGCTGTTTCCCAGAACAACGGAGAAGGAATTCACTACATGGTGGTGGAAATAGTAGCTACTGTTCTCTCTTGGACAGGCTTGGCTACGCCTACAGTAAGTAGCTATGCTACTGCTTCTCTTAAGTGGTAATATATCATTCTTTTTCTGATGCCCTACATTGGGGTGTCAGGTGCGCTAATGTCCCTGTGACATGATGTTGCTGTTTTAGCTCTAGTTGCATGGCTGTAATGCACCTATCTCCATTGTAGCACTTCTTACTTTTATCTTCTAGCTACCTTGGTAATCCCTTTGCCCTTGCCTTTCTTACTATAAACTGTTAGGTGTGGTTTTGTTTATTGTTTTTATTTGCTAGGAGACTGGAACCTGGGTGACAGAACTGTTGAGATTATCTCTATAATTGAGAGCATCTTCTGTGCTTCAGGTCCCTGGATTTGGGGACACTTATATGATAGTTTATTCACTCTCACAGTGCTAGCTGCTATCCAGGAAATTGTTGTGAGTGACTGCCAAGGAACTGCTATTGCCTCTTAGAGCAGATGGTTTGGACCCTTGTAGGTGGGTGTGGTGGAGCTTTGTTTACTCATTTGGAAACATGAACATGGGTAGTGTACAAAGGTGTACATAAGTTTATCACATGCAACATCTTTAATAGACACTTGGGTAGCTTTTTCACATCTTAGTGTCTGGATGTCCCTATTTTGTTTATTACACAATAAACTAAATCTAGATTTCTTGGTGTTACGTGATAAAACAGTTAATAGCATGAAAAAAGTGGGGTATTTAATTAGCTTATGAGCCATCAGAGAGACCATCACGAGCTCAACTACACTTGAGAAAGTGGAATTGCCAGTCATTGGCATAGCAACAGAAGTGAAAAAGGAAGTGGTAGTGCTGCTTTTGGTAACTTCCTGTGATGAAGGGAGCAGAAGCACTGGGATAGAAGACCAGCAGGTATCAGGTGGCCCAGTGATGAAAGACCCAGAAAGAAGGGCTCTTGCAGCTTCATTGAATCTGAGGTGGAGACAGTGAGGTATGAAAAGTGCAGTGGGTACTGGGAGAAACCAGCTTTAATGATTCCATTCCCGCCTTATATCAGGACTCAGCAGGACCTGGACAGGACTGTTGTCGGGGTCTCAGACGGAGACTGGGAATGAATCTCTGCACAAAGAATTTGAAGAACATGGCCAACCAGGGCCTGAGCCCTGAGGGCACAGTGCATTGACTGTGTACACATCGGAGCAGCCAGTTTCTCCCACCTACCTACCCAAGAAGGGTATTGTCTGTAGTCAGCAGTGAAAAACCACATAGGGTTTAACCAGAAACTAGATTCCTAAATAGAATGCGAGGTCTCTTTTAGAATTGGGTATTTGTGTTACTTCCAAGGCCAGCCAGGATGGTGCAGGTTTACAGTTCCACGACTTTGGAGGTACTGGTAGGAGGTTCAGTAGTTCAAGGGCAGCGTCGGCTGTTTAGTAAGTTTGAAGCGAGTCTGTGCTATGTGGAAACCTGTTTCAAAGCAACAACAGCAATGGGGGCGGGGTGAGATATTCTTCCAGAATAGAATATTATTTGTCTTACAAAATTTCAATGTGTTTTCAGGGGGTCTCTAAAGATGAAGTGTTAGCAAATCGATTGCTTCATTTTCTAATGAAACATGTCTTCCATCCCAAAAGAGCTGTGTTCAGACACAACCTTGAAATTATTAAAACCGTTGTTGAATGCTGGAAGGAATGTCTTTCCATCCCTTACAGGTACACATTTGCTATTTCTTAGAAAAAGGTCAAAGTGCAGCAAGTTTTAAATGGTAACGACAATGAAGTATAATTACATGAATTAACAGGAATATAATTATAAAGGATGGTCAAAGCCAAAAATAATTTTAGTAATAATTTGAAATAAAGTTCTTTTACAAAGTAAATTTTGCTACTGATAAAACCACATCCCCAAAGTTTAAGACCAGAAGCATTTCTGGGTGCTCAGTGGCTCCCCACCCAGCTCTTCAGCCCTTCCCTCACTTTGCCTCCTCACTTGGCAACTGAAGTATTCTGCCCTGCGCCACCCCAGCCAGGGGTACCTCACAGTCTTTGCTGGATGACTTGTAGCCTTCCTAGCCTGAAGTGAACTAAAACTTTTAAAAAGTTACTATTAGCTGACAGGGTTGGGACAAGTAATTAGAATAGCCAAGAACTAACAAGTGGGTATCAACAAGTAGGGCTCTTGGAAGTAGGAAAGGGCCAAGTGTTCCTTGTACTATTTAGCTGAAAATTTGCTTTATCTTCCTGTTTCTCATTCGTTATGTGTTTTCTCCCTTGTGCTGTGTTACAGTTTAATATTTGAAAATTTTTCACATAAGGACCCTAATTCTAAAGACAATTCTGTAGGAATTCAATTATTGGGCATTGTAATAGCTAATGACTTGCCTCCCTACGACCCGAAGTGTGGCATACCGAGTACCAAGTAAGTACATGCTTTCTACTTGGTTCTTTTATAAAGTCTTTGGATATAATTTTCTTTTTTTTTTAAAGATTTATTTATTTATCTATTTATTTATTTATTCATTTATTATGTATGCAGTGTTCTGTCTATCTGTATGCTTGCTGGCCAGAAAAGGGCACCAGATCTCATTACAGGTGGCTGTGAGCCACCGCATGGTTGCTGGGAATTGAACTCAGGACCTCTGGAAGAGCAGCCAGTGCTCTTAACCTCTGAGCCATCTCTCCAGCCCCTGGATATAATTTTCAAATATAATATTGATACCTTTAAGAACCAGACACAAATACTTGTACCTAAAATTATAAGGTTGAATTTATAAGCCATTTGGGAGGAGAAATATATCTGGAGTGAAGGAGGAATGTAGGTTATAAAAAATTAATTTAATTAATTAATTAATCACGAAGGCTCAAAGATAAAGGTGCTTGCTGCCAAGCTTGATGGTTTCCGTTTGATCCCTGGGATGCGCTGATGGAAGGAGAGAACCAAGTCTCCCAAGCTATTCCATGAACTCCACACATATACTGTGTAATAAATAAGTGTAATAGAAAATCTTTAATTAATGTAATTTTCTGTATATAGCTTTAAACAGAAGTTGTTAAGTACTTTCTTTTTCTTTTTTTCCTTTTGTGCTTGTGGAGGATGCCTGCGTGTGTGGGAGGGCTCCTACCCATGCATGTAGATGCAGAGGCCAGCAGAAGGCATCAGTTGGCTTTCTTTATTACTTTCTGCTTTATTCCCTTTCATCTGTGTTGGATGGCCAGCCAGCTCCTGGGATATGCTTGTGGGGGTGCTCAGGTCCCCATGTTTATACAATAAATTGTCTTACCCAGTGATCTATTTCCCCTGCCCTCTTCTTTTTGAAACTGGCATTTTAAACATTGACTCTTGTAAGTACTGTGGGCTCTATAAGAGGATTTGAACTGTTTTGACTTTGAAGGGGAACCCCTATACTGGCAGCTCTCTTCCTGGGCTCTAGCCTCAATTTCCCCTGTCCTGATGGCAATCACATATTCAAGTAAGATGGCCATGAAAGAAGCTATAGAGATATAGTTTAGAACATGACAAAAGGTATTGGCCATTTTTTTTTTAAAGTCAGGATCTCACTACATAGCTCTAAACTTGGTCTGCAGTCCAGGTTGTCCTCAAACTCAGAGAGCCACCTGCCTCTGCCTCCCAAGTTCTGGGATTAAAGGTGTGCACCAAAATGCTGGCTTCTTGCCCTGCTCTTTAAGATTTTTGAAGTTGATGTCTCTATGATGCTGTGTAGGTTTGGCCCTGCACTCCTGGACCTCTCACCTCTATGGGGAGACAGGGCAATTTCAGTTCTGGTTGGTTCCTATTGGCGGTTCATATATTGCTGCTGTTGCTATAGATAGTGTGGGTTCAGAGCTAAGGCAGCCAGTAGCTCAGCATAGACTAAAAAAACTCTTGTTTTCAAATGTGAGCTTTTGGAGTCCTGTTTTTATCACCTGTTTTTTTTTTTTTTTTAAATCATCTTTATTACCACAAAGAGCCTGTAAAGACCAAGAGTTAATGTGTCACTACCTGCACAGAGAATTCACCCTTCTCTTTTTCAACATTGTGTTGTCGGTAGGTATCCCTGACAGGGAATCTTAGTCTTAGATACTCCCGTCTTTATCTCCTGTGGTTTTCTCTGGTGTCTAGCAGAGAGCTATCCTCTCATTGGTGACCAGAGATTGACAGTAGACTTTCATGGTTATGATGACAGCCCATAAATCTATATTCATGCACATTTAAATCTATGTTCAAGCAAATTGCATCACATTTTATATTTATATTTTCTCAATTTTCCTATTAATATAACAGGAAGAGAATTGTTTCATTTTTATGTCAAGCATTCTAATGGATTGTTTTTATGCTTGTTTTCTGTGTTTATTACAGATATTTTGAAGCTTTGGTCAATAACATGTCCTTTGTGAAGTATAAAGAGGTTTATGCAGCTGCAGCAGAGGTTCTAGGACTGACTCTTCAACATGTTACTGAGAGGAAACACGTGAGTGCTGCAGTGTCTTCTGATTTTGATTAGCCCGTGTCCTCCTTGAGACAAACGGACACTGTGCACATCCCGTGTTTCCATAGCACTTGTGGTGGGCTGCTGCATAGGGACTGAGGCGTGCCTAAGTGCATGAAGCCCTGCCCTCCCCACCAGCTCGAAAGCCAGCAAGCAGTGGTGAGTTCTCACTGCTGTGTTCAGGTTGGCTAACTAGGCAGCCACTACCCCCAGGTGGTCCTCTTAACCATAGTGTACCTGTCCTGTATTCTGTTTGCCTGATCTGTCCTGTTCTTTCTTTACTTGCTAAACTGACCATTTTATCCTGTCACCAGATTAAATACTTTTAATGAATTTAATTTAATGTAAGTAATATTACATCTTAGTCAGGCAGCACTCCATGTTGATCTGTAGTTTCAGCCCTAACATACACTGGATGTATGTATCTGTTAGCAGTGAAATAATTAAAATAGTCTACATGACATTTAAAATCATGGGAATTTATGGTTAAGAATTTCCCCTGCACATAACTTTTAAATAGTCTCAGCAGTAAGTTTGTGTTGAAAAACTATCCATTTAGACTTTATGCCTTTAAACAGTTGTAAGGATTTTCCATATTTGTGGGGAGACACAACTGAAATGAGTATTTTCATGACTTCCAAAAAGTCTTCCTTGAGTACATCGTCTATACTGAATATCTGCTTTTGAAGACTTACAAGTTGATTCTATACCCTAGAGGCTCAGCAGGAAACAGGTAGGCCATATCTCTGCTATGAGAGAGATAGAATTTGGGTCAGAAAACCAACAGTGTACAAATGAATATTTAAAAGTAGTAATGAATGATAAAGAGAGAGAGTGATATATGCAGGAAGACCATGGAAGGGTCTGTTGAGCGAGAGTTGCTAGAACTCAATAGGCGTATTTGACCAAGGTACCTAAAAAATGTGTATTGCACTGTATTTGATAAACATTAAACTAAAACTACTTGTATCCTCTCAGAAGACTTACTTTCTATGTCAGAAGGAAACACAGTGCCCAAGCTGTGGCCTTGCTCACTCACTGCAGTCGAGGCGTGGGAACCCTGTGGCTGTCCAATGGCTAATGCAAACCAGCGGCTCTTCCTTGCACTCAGTTTCATCACTTGAGTGTGAACCTTGGTGAAGATCATAATATTGGACATATTCTTGGGTTGACTTAAATAATTAAAATACATTTAGATTTTAGCGCTTAACATAATGTTCCACTTTGGTATGTTTGAAAAGAAACTTTATTTTTCAGGTGATAGCAGAGTCAATATATGAACTGGTTGTAAAACAACTAAAGCAACATCAAAATACTATGGAAGACAAATTTATTGTGTGCTTAAACAAAATAGTGAAGGGCTTCCCTCCTCTAGCTGACAGGTAGGGACAACACAGGAGGTGAACCAATGAGTAGGGGCTGAGGGAGAGTGTCGGGGCCATCTTCTCATGAATCCTCTTACTTACCAGTTTCTTGAATGCCGTGTTCTTTCTACTGCCAAAATTTCACGGAGTGATGAAGACACTTTGCCTGGAGGTTGTGCTTTATCGTGCAGAAATGACTACAGGCTTGTACTTACAGCTAAAGAGTAAGGACTTTCTCCAAGTCATGAAACATAGGTAAGGTAACATGAGGCCTCACTGCCCAGAGTATAGCCTGGTCACAAAATGTCCAGTTGCCCATGTATCTCTACACTAGGAACCACTTGTGGGTGGCTGTTCAAGAGAAGCATATTTGTAAAAGAAATGAAAGTATAGGAGTGATATGTGAGCCAGCACAGCCGCTCTGTTTCTGGAGCCTTGGGTAGCCATGTCCAGTCCCATCCTTGCATATGTCTTTCACAAATGAAGAACACTGTTGTACTGTAGTGCCTCAGGCTCACTTGAGATTTGCACATGACATTTCTGTTCTATTTTGATGGGCAAGAGCCTTCTTATGCTAAAATCGTTCACTTCTCTTCAAAGATGCCATAGAGTAGACAGTAATTTTAAAATAAAACAGTTGGTCCCTTTACATTTGTGATCTGTGTGTATGTACTTTCACAGTGATAAGATACTGGTAAGTGTGTAATGTTCTGATAACAAAGATTAAATGTCCTTTTATGTTCTGCTCTCTTCCAGTACGTACTCAAAGCTGACTTCTTTAAGGAATATGAGACCCTTAGATAAGGAAAGACACTTGCTTATTTAGGACTTAGGGCACACTTACATTACTGTCTGATGTACTAGGTAGCACCTGAAATTGCTTTTGAACTAAATCCTTCATATTTTTAGCTTATTTTGTCTGCCACCATTTGTCTCTTTAAATGAACTTTATTTTGAAATAATAATCTTATAGTTGCAAAAAAGTTAAAAGATACCATTTAAAATTCCCATATATCCTTTCATCTCTTCTTTTACATGATTGTTAAAATTAAGAAATTGACATCACTATCAAATAAACTAGAAAATTCGGTAGGCTTTAGCCATAAAGTTATTTGACCCTGGATTGTGTGTGTGTGTGTGTGTGTGTGTGTGTGTGTGTGTGTGTGTGTTGTTTTGAATTATTGCTTCAAGCTTGCCGTTCATTATTAGTCACTTCATATTTTCAAATTTCTACATTTTCGTCTTCCTTGGGTGTATGCACCTGGAACTCACCAGTTTCTTCCTGATTGGCTATTTTGGCAGGGGGCGGGGTGTTCCATTGTAAATAGTAGTCTTTTATGATTCCATTTTAAAATAATTTTTTATTTATTCTTTAACAATTTTACACTTGTAATGCCTTTTGATAAGAATCATTCCCAGTTCTCTGCTGTTCCCTTCTCACTGCCAATAGAACCCTTCTTCCTAACACCTTTCCCTGCTCTGACTTTTATACCTCTCCTCCACACTTTCTCTAGTCCATTGAGTTTAACTTGTACCTTCATAAATGTAGGGTTATTTACTGGATCATGGGCAACATACTAGTGGGTACACCACTGAAGAAAAACGACTCACAGTCCCCCAGCAAGTATAAACTACCAATAGCTTCTCAGCTAGGAGTGGACTGTCATGAGCTCCCATCACATGCCGGTGGTAGAATGTTAAAAGGCTCAGTCCTGGGCAGATGCTTCAATGAGTACATGTGTGCAGTGGCCAGCTTGTGTCCTGAAGACAGCACTTCACAGTATTCTTAGGTTCTTACCATTCTTTCTACTCTGGATCAATGATGCTCCCTGAGACTTTGGGGGCTGGATGGCTTAAATAGCTATCTTGTTAAGACTGAACAATCAATAGTCACTTCTCAGCACCTTGTCCATTTGTGACCATTATCCACTTACAAAAACAAACTTTACTGGCCAAGATTGAGAGCATCACTAATCTATGGGTACAAATATAGATACTTAGAAGGTGTGTATTATTTAGCAAAACAACAGTAGTAAGTTTTACCCTCTAAGGCCTATGACCTTCCTAGCCATGAGCTTTCAACAGGGTTTATAGTACAGGCTTGAATTCCTTTTTATGGATCAAGCCTCAGACTAATCCGAAAGCCATTGGTAACCCCTGTAGCATTCATTAGCACTGTTGTACCAGTCGGCACATCTTGTTGCCTTGTGTGTGGGTTCTACCACTAGGTAGAACCAGTGATGACTTTTCTTCTTCAGTGGCCTGGGTAACATAGCACCTTCCAGAACTATGAAAGCTAGCCATCAGGGAGGAAGTTTTCAAGTCAGTTCCAGTTTTATTTCTCTGTGTCCTGCAATCACACTGTATGATGCTTCAGCAGTAGGGTCTTATCATCTAGTTCTAATGGTCAACTAAGTATAATAGCAACAACCTGCATTATTCTGAGGTTCTCTGGCACTTTCTTGACCATCAACGCATAGAGAGGTGGCCTATGCCTGGCTTTTGGATTTTCATTTAATAACCCATAGCTTGTGTCAGCAGTATTGTCCACCCCTACAAGCTAGCTCATTTAAACACTTTAAAAAAATCTACTACTTATTTATTTACTTTTTTGAGACAGGGTTTCTCTGTAGCCATAGCTGTCCTGGAACCCACACTATAGACCAGGCTGGCCTCAACCTCATAGAGATCCTCCTGCCTCTGCCTCCTGAGTGCTGGGATTAAAGGCATGCGCCACCACCACCTGGCAATTAGCTTGCAAGTAATACGTTTCTATAAGGCTCTCCTTTGTTATGGGTAATATCCCCAAACTTTCTTCAGCCCCATCCTCTCATCCCAGTCCCCCCTTAAACCTTTCCACCCCTTGTAGTTTTCCTTCTTTCCCTTATCCTTACCCCATGCTTCATCTACTTTGCATGTCACAAGTGCTTTTTCTGTCTACTCCCCACTTAGCTCCTCTTCCCCTCTCCCGTCTAATGGGTCCTTTCTAGCTTCCTGACTTCTGTAGACACTACAATTAAACACATAAATCTCCAGTTTTGAAGCTAGGCTCCAATTACTAGAGAACATGCAGCAGTTGTCTCTCTGGGTCTGGATTACTGCTTTCACTAGTAGACTTTAAATGTACTACTCTGAATTATAAAAGTTTTGAAACTTTAGGATAAGAAGAAAATATTGCTTGTCATACTTTGTAAGTATGATAATAAACATCATTAAATTTATGTGTTATCAAAAATCTTTCTTATAGAGATGATGAAAGACAAAAGGTGTGTTTGGATATAGTTTATAAGATGATAGCAAAATTAAAACCAGTAGAACTTCGAGAACTTCTGCATCCTGTTGTGGAATTTGTTTCCCATCCTTCTCCAACGTGTAGAGAGCAAATGTATAATATTCTTATGTGGATTCACGACAATTACAGGTTAGCCTTCATTCTGTTTTATATCCCTTTTATAAAAACCTGTGTATGATATGTGTGAATGTGTGTGTGCGTTACAAACATGTGCCTCTGCACACACAGGAATCAGAGGACAGTCTCAGGTTTTGGTCCTCCCTTTCCACTTGTTTCAGACACGGTCTGTATTTTGTACACATGACTGTGTAGAGCAGGCTAGCGAGACTCTTGGATCACAGATGTGCACTACTTCCCCAGCTTTGCTAGGGGTTTGAACTCAGTTCCATATGCTTGCACAGCAGTTGCTTTACCCACCAAACCATCTCCCCAGGCCTCTGTTAACCATTTTTGAAGGATTTGTGTGGGTACTTTTTGTGATTTGGAATATAAGAAAACACTTTTAGCAATATGACTAATAGCTGAAACAAGTTTATTTCAATATATTGAATTATCATTTTTGTTTGTTTGTTTTTGGTTTGTTGAGACGATTTCTCTGTGTAGCTTTGAGCCTGTCCTGGAACTCATTCTGTAGGCCAGGGTGGCCTTGAACTCACAAAAAACTGTCTCTGCCTCCTGAGTGCAGAGATTAAAGGCGTGCACCACCACCACCTGACGAATGATCCTTTTTTGCTATTCTTTCATGAATATGTAGGAAATAGAAAGTAAAATTATCAATTGAGTTAGAAATATAGGAGTCGGGCTGGAGAGATAAGAGGCTTGCTGCTTTTCCAGAGTTTAATTCTCATTACCCATGACACGTAGCTCCCACAACTTCCTGTAACTCTAGCTCTAAGATAGCTACTGTTATTGTCTAGTCTTTGCAAGCATTGCATGCATGTGCACACACGTGAGTGCACACAGATTAAATCGAGGTTTTTGGGTTTTTTGGCTTTTTTTTTTTTTTTTTTTTTTTTTTTTTTGTATATGAGTGTCTCTGCCTCCTGAGTGCTGGGATTAAAGGCATACGCCGCCACCACCTTTTAAGAGACATATCCCTCAGGTACCTGCAGAGGTAACAGGCAGAACTCAGCGTACAAAGATCTGACCTGATCTCACACCTTTTGCAGTTCTACTGAATTGCCTTGGGTACCAGTCTCATAGAAACCCACCTTTGCTTTAATTCAGACTGTGTGATTGGAGCAGAGCAGAATACTGATATTTTGTTATTTTCCCAAACAGAGATCCAGAAAGTCAAATGGATCAAGACTCCAAGGAAATTTTTAACCTGGCCAAGGATGTGCTGATTCAAGGACTGGTTGATGAGAACGTTGGACTCCAGTGTGTGCTTCTTCTGGAATAAATTAGATGAGGATTCGGTTATGTTATAGACTAGCTTAAAGTGTTTACTCTGGTGCCTTCGTTCTCTCTGCTTCTTGCATTTTCTAATCCTTAGAAAAATGTGTTTTAAATCACATGAAGAATAAGATTTTGAAATCCTGACAGGTTATTTGAAAATAAAACTTGTGAAAAGATGGTTAGGGCAACGTGCTTATGCAGTGGGCTGGTTAAAGATTTTTTAAGTTGAAACAGACTGTAATGACAACTGTTCTGTTTTCTATTTAGCACATAGAGTTAAAAATCATGGTAATATCAAGGTTAAATGAAGTGTTGGGCACCTTAGCATTAGGAAGACACCATATGTTTATTCTATGTGGAGATACAAACAATAACGGTTGTTCTCTGAAGTGCCCTAACTCAGCTGTGTGAACATCTTATCAAATGCCAACCACAGAACAAGGACAGTTGTTAATATGATCTGACATATTACTTACTTTTCATTGGCTTCAATTTTAAATGCACTGAACTTTTAACAGTTTATATTTAAATTTCATACGTAGTTGTCTGTTGAAAAGTCCAATATGTTTTGTTTTGTTTTTCTCTTGGGGCAATACTAAGGATTGAATTGAGAGCCTTATATGTATCAGGCTAGCAGTGTAATAACTGACCCTTGTTCCTGGTCCTAACTTGATTTTAAGTTTTGAATACATTGTGACAGTAATTTTTGCAGAAAATTGTTTTAACAAAGCAGTAAAGATTATATGAAATTCACTTTTGATCCTGGGCATCCACATGAGACTTGTGTGATAGGCAAGGGCTCCACCCCTGAGTGAGCCACAACTACTACTGGCTTGTTAAAATGCTTTTGTGTCACAAAATTGTTAGTGCTATATGCTCATTGCTGTAACTCTCCAGTGTGTCAGATGTGCGGTTGTTGGAGACATTTGTCCTTCAGAACCTCTGACTATATTGTGATTGTCTTCCCGTTCATCTGAGAGCTGTGTGAATGAAGAGCTGGGAGTTCCCACGTGACACTGTGGGCATTGCATCCTTCCCTTTGCTGGTATCTAAGCCTGTGTTTCTCTTCACTTTTCAGATTAATTATTCGGAATTTCTGGAGCCATGAAACCAGATTACCATCCAATACATTGGACCGATTGTTGGCATTAAATTCTTTATATTCTCCAAAAATAGAAGTTCACTTTTTAAGTTTAGCAACAAATTTTCTGCTTGAAATGACCAGGATAAGCCCAGATTATATAAACCCAATCTTCGAGCATCCTCTGTCCGAGTGTGAATTTCAGGTGAAGTGCTTGTCATGGTGACTATTGCATGTTTCCCCTGTTGTTAATGAATGTCTTCTAAGATGGTTAAACTAACATCGTTAATACTTTGAAATGTGCACATACTCCTTTCTAAGGTACTAGCACGTGCTTCCTTTCCCCTGATGTCATACACCCTTTATCCTCTCAGACTCCACTGGACCTCTCACCTTCCTGTTCTTCCTCCCACCTACCTGGGAGAGATAGGGTTGAAGCATCACCTGACCCAAATACTATCCAAGCATAACCCTGCTTAGCTGTGGCCATAGATCAAGTTCACAGCTTCTTGTGGTAGCTTATTAATGGGTATGGCCTGGTGTGTTCCTTAGTGCAAATTACATACCCCTTATCTGAAATTGTTGGGACTACAAGTGGTTTGATTTTGTGTTATTTTTGGATTTTGAGATATTTGCATGTCCAATGGTACCTGTTTATTTGTTTGTTTATTTATTTATTCATTCATTCATTCTTTCATTCTTAGAATTTTATAGTATTTACATCATTTAACCTCTTCTCTCTCCTCCCTTCTCACAGGTCCCATCCATACTCCCCAACCCGCACTCCCTCTTAAATTCATGGCCTCTTTCTTTAGCTGTTATTATTATACACACACATTCACATGTGAAAATATATAAATATAACCTACTGAGTCCATTTAATGTTGTGTGTATGCATATGTCTTTAGGGCCGACCATTTGGTATTGGATAACTAACTAGGGGCCTCTTCCTTGGAGACGACTGATTCTCCCTTATTCAGCAGTTATTCTCTGTAGCTTTTCACCTAAAAGTAGGGTCTTAGGAGATTTCCCCCATCCACATAGGCATGTCACCTAGTATTGTCATTGTTCAGGGCTTCTCTAGCTTTGGGCAATCATATTGTTGAGAGCCCATGGGTGCAGCCCCCATCATATTGAGAAGACGCAATCCTGAAGCAGATGTCTTGGTCTTCAGGCTCTTACAGTCTTTCCAGCCCTTCTTCTTCCATGTTTCCTGGGAGTTAGGTACAGGTTGCCTTATAGTTGTATCAGTTGGGATTGGGCATCTTTTGGTTAGTTGTCTTCATTTTTGACCATTTGTAACAGTCTCTTTCTGCTGTAAAAAGAAAATTAAAAAGAAAAATGAAGTGTCTTTGATAATAGGTCATAGGGAGATGCCAGGCATAAATAACGAACTTCATTTGTATTTCATTTCTAGCTGATGCACATAGCCTAAAGGTAAAATATAAGTAGTTCTTTAGCACATGGGTGAGCTGAGTGGCAAGACTAGTGATAGTTGTGTTGTGGCACCGTTGGCATTGCTAACTATGGCATCAGCCCTCTAATGTAGAATATAGGGGTAGAAGAATGGCTTCTCTCTATTGTGATTATTTTTTCCACTTTTTAAGTAAGTGTTTGTTTAGAAGAGGGATCTTCTGGGGACTGGAGAGATATCCAGAGGACATGGGTTCAATTCCCAGTAGCCACATGGTGGCTCACAACCATCTGTGATGAGATCTGGTGCCCTCTTCTGGCCTGCAGGCAGACATGCAGACAAAACAGTGTCTATATAATAAATAAAATGTATGCCTCAACACCTGGCTTTAAAAAAAAAAAAAAGGTTCTTCTGGCCAGGTATGGCAGTACACGCCTTTAATCCCAGCACTTGGAAGGCAGATTTCTGTAAGTTCAGTTCAGCCTTGTCTACAGAGTTAGTTCCAGGACAGCCAGGGCTACACAGAGAAACCCTGTCTTGAAAAACCAATAATAATAATAATAATAATAATAATAATAATAATAATAATAACAATAATAATAATAGAGGCTGGAGAGATGGCTCCGTGGTTAAGAGCATTGCCTGCTCTTCCAAAGGTCCTGAGTTCAATTCCCAGCAACCACATGGTGGCTCACAACCATCTGTAAAGAGGTCTGGCGCCCTCTTCTGGCCTTCAGGCATACAGACAGAATATTGTATACATAATAAATAAATAAATATTTAAAAAAAATAATAAAGGTGACGCAAAGATTTTCTAGGGACTGTAGATTGTAGATGTAACTATTGGTAGAGTGTTCGCCTGGCATGTAGGAAGCCTTAGATTCAGTTCACAGCAGCATATGAACTAGGTACCGTGGTGCATATACATGGGAGCTAGAGTCAGGGGGGGGCGGAAGTTGAAGGTTATTCTTGGTTATATCTAGAGGTCAAAGTCAAAGTATTCTACCTATCCCAAAAATGAAAGAAGGAACCGGGTGGTGGTAGTGCACACTTTGGATTCCAGCACTTGAGAGGCGGGTAGGTCTCTGTGAGTTCGAGGCCAGCCTAGTTTACAGAAGGAGTTTCAGGACAGCCAAGGCTACACAGAGAAACCCCGTTTTCAAAAACCAAAAAAGAAAGGAGGGTTCTTCCTCAGTTGCTTCTCGAAGTGACAGTACGTATCTGCTAATGGTACTGCTGAATTTTATCGTTTGTTTTTGTGGCGCTGGGAATTGACCTGAGAGCCTCACTCATGCCAGGCAAGCATGGAAATATTTCAGTGTCACTGTGAAAGAAACATTTTCTTTAATTCCTCTTTCTATAGGAATATACTATAGAGCCTGACTGGCGTTTTCGAAGCACTGTTCTCACTCCACTGTTTATGGAGACCCAGGCCTCTCCAAGTGCTCTCCATGCCCAAACCCAGGAAGGGGCCCTCTCAGACCGAAGGCAGAGGCCTGGGCAAGTGCGGGCCACCCAACAGCACTATGATTTCACCCCGACACAAACTACAGGTAACAAGTCACCAGACATCCTGTTGCAAGGACAGAAACTTTCTGTGAGAGAAATAAAGGAATAAGATAAAGTCACAGAGGCCACAAGGAAGATGTGCCAGTCAGAGGGGAAAGGGAGAGAGGTTTCTGGAGGAGTCAGCTCTGCCGAGAGGAAGGGGCAGCTGTTGGGGCCCAGTGGAGGCGATGGAGAAGGACTGAAGCAGTTACGGCGCCTCACTGCTGTCCCAGGAGAGGTTCTGGATGGCGGTCATGGGAGCGGACTTACTGCTAGTGAATCATACGTTTAAAAATGGCTGATGGGGTGTTTCTGTATGCTTCTTCCACAGTTTTTAAGGGAGAGAAAGACATTATTTTAGAAAAGAATAATAATCTGATTGTAGCTAGCCATGCTTATTTTGGTTTGGTTTGACAAATATGCATTGTATCCAAGGCATCTTAAGAGCAGAGTAGCAGTAAACCAGATTCATTTACTGATGTCAGTAATTTATTGGACTATTCTTCTCCAGTGGATTAATTACTTTGATATGTAAAATATAAATCACAGAGTAAAATAGCTTAATCCTTTTTAAAAGATTTATTTTTATTTTTGTGTTTGAGTGCTTTGCCTCCATGTATGCATGTAGTACGTACAGTACCTAGTACAAGCTAGAGTCAGGCTAGATCTCCTGAAACTGGAGTTACAGTCAGTTGTAAACTCCCATGTGGGTAAGGAGAACTGAACCCAGCTCCTCTGCAGGGTCAGCAAGGGCTCTTAACCACTGAACCACCTCTCCAGCCCACTTAATCATTTTGTATAAACATTTCAGTGTTTTTCTTTATATAACTTGTTTCACATTCTGTTGTTTCTGAAAGTAGAACTAGTGTGAACAGTCACTCTAAATTCTTTGACAAGCACTGTAAACGTAAAATGCTGCAGCTGATGATTACAGCTGCGGGAGGGTCGTGAGGCTCAGGTGGCTGGTCTGCTGTGGGTCATACCAAGTACCCTTGACCTCAGCCCGGTGGGTGTCAAAGGTAATTGTGGAGGTCTGGCACTGCAGGGGTGCTCAGCAGGTTTCTACAGGTGCTGCAAGGTAGCAGCATCCTCACTGCTCTGCTCCTGTGTGTTGTAGTGGAAAGGAGCTCATTTGATTGGCTGACTGGGAGCAGCATTGACCCATTGGCGGATCACACAGTCTTCCCTTCAGAATCCTCATCTTCCTCCTTGTTGGTTGCCCACAAGAGGAGTGAAACGTCACAGAGAATACACTGGAAGTCAGTAGGACCTGACTTTGGGATGAAAAAACTGGGCCTTCCTGGTGATGAGGTGGATAACCAAGTGAAAAGTGGTAAGCAAAATGCTGGAACATCTTTAAAATGTATCACACACACACACACACACACCCATGCAGAAGCTTACACGGAGAGAGCGTATTTCTGACTGTCCACATTTCCTTGAAAGCTGCAAGGAAAATCATTAAAATTCAACACATTAATCATTGTTTGGACCCTTACCATGTTGGTATTCTTTAAGAAATAGTATGTGCGTGACAGATCCATTAGTTTAGTGACTTTCTGGAACATAAGGGACACAGGTAAGGTAGTAATTTGGGTACAATTAGTAAGCCCAGTCTCAGGGGTAAGAGTTTAAATCCAGACACAGTGTGGAGCAAGCCTTTGGAAAGACTGGATAGAGGAAGGGTATTTGAGAAGAGCCTGGAAGCTTAGGACGTAGGAAGAGAAATGACGAAAAGCATGAAGATAGAATGGTAAGTGATATTTTTGTTGAGTGGAAGAGACTCAAAATTACATCAGCAAGGTCTATGAAGGGCAGAATCCAATCTGAGAGTCCTGTGTAGTCCAGCCAGCTAGATGTCCTGGGAACATGGAGAGTTGTGGAGAATCCTGTAAAGGAAAGAAACAGGGTACTCTAGGAAACCACCACCTGATGGATGGAGTAGAAGCACTCATGAGGACTCTGGTCCCCCTAAAGAGACATATGTGGGTACCACATAGTATGAGAAGAATGACAAAGAAAGAAGCACTATCACTTGGGCCTTAGCAGTTTGAAGGTGAGTAGGTGGGGTGGCCTCCTTTCAGAGCCCATGGGAACCTAACAGGCGGAAGGTCTGGTAGGCCTGCAGACTCAGCCCTGGAAGTGCTGGGGAGACGATAGTTCTTTATAAGACTGAGAACAGTAAGTACCTTGGGGAAATGGGCATGCATTCAGATCATAGAACTAAAGTTAGAAGCAAGCATAGCCAAAAGGAGTCAGAAGTGTAAAATGAAAACACCAGGTTTTACTCCCAACTACCATTTATAGACATCAGTCTCAAATCTATGACTCATATGTTGTTCTCGAAATCTCCCTTTTTAAAAGGAGATGCAGCCATCTTTTTTGCTACTAACCTGCAGTTTTAGGGTGTGCCAAGGAACTTTCTCTGCATCCCTTCCTCCTTACTTGCTGTTTCTCAGGACTCTTCCTTCTTAGAATGCAGAGCCATCTGTCTTGCTGTAAGGTTGGACTCTCACCCAAAAGGAAGACCTTCTTAACTGTCCTCTGACACCTTCCCATGCCCATCCAAGATCCTTAGATGCATGCCACTTTCCCTGATACTTTCTCTGACAAACTACTAAAGACAGGTCCGCGTTAGGGCACTTCTGGACTATTTGGCCTCCTTATTGAATGGAACTTAAGCTGAGACTTAAGAGGACAGTTACTGAAGGTAGTAGCAGTTGTCCATGACTCACTGATCTGCAGGATTGCCTGATTTAAAATGAGTGTGTGTGGTATAGGTGAAATCGGTGGTCTGTGCAGACATTAAGGAAAGAGGTAAAACTTAATTGGAAACATTTTTTTGTGAGTTTTATGTATGGATTTGGAAAAGCTTAAGTCATAGATCTAAAGTAAAATAAATGATAATATATTAAATATATTTGAATCTGCCCTTATATTTTTTATAGTTTTAAAATATTCACATACTATGAGAGCAGTTCTTAAAGTATGATGAATTAGGACTTTGTTTATCATCATTAAAAAGAAATGTAGTTTAAAAAATAGAAATAGTCCTTAGTTTAAGTGTTACTTCACAAATAATAATTCTCTTAAGACTTTTTTCAGTGTTAGGTTAGAACCTAACACCTTGACTGCTGGATTCCCCAGCCCTGACTTTTACACCTTATTTTATTTTTTTGTGATGCTGTTGAATAAAGCCTGGAGTCTCACACATGCTAATCAACCACTTTGAGCTACACTCTCTCCTGTTGTTTATATTTTTATTTGTCTTGATTATTGAGATCAGTTGCATATGCACAGAAACTAAAGAGTCAAACACTTCTCAAAAGCTAAGTAGAAAAAAAAAGCCAGTTTTCCTATCTACAAAGCCAAATCCCAGAGGCAGTCCCCTATAAATAACCCTGTTAGTGTTCAGTAACTCTGAGCAGTGGTTTTATTTTCTTAAGATTTATTTTTATTTTATTTTTGTGTATGTGTGTATCTGTGTAAGTCAGTGCCATGTGTGTGCAGGTGCCTTCAGAAGCCAGAAGGGGTGTTGGATCTCTTTCAGCTAGTTACAGGTCTCATGCATTCTCATGGATGCTGGGAACTGTACTCAGGTCCTCTGGATGAGTAGCTGTCTCTCCAGCCCAGGCAGTGATTTTATAGTGCTGCTTTTCCCGATATCATTCTTCATTGTCTTCTGGTTTCACATGACTGACGTTTGAGGTTTTCTGTTGTCCTTACCCTTCTTATGGCGCATTCATGCCTTGTCATAGCCGGAGGTCTCATCCTCTGTGTAATTATGTCTTAGCATCTGTCTCCTCGGTGCTTGATTTTTCGTCTTACTTTGACAAAAAAATCTACTTGTAATTGGGTCGTTTTGTATATGATCATTTTTTCCCTGAGTGTTGATAACTATTTTGGCTTATGCTTAGATCTTTGAATGTTTATCATCAAATTTCCATGAATTATACTCTTATTGTGTCCCAATATAAATATTTTTCTTCTTTGAAATATATGTCATTATTACATTTGTGTGTGTATGTCTGTACACATGTTCTTGTGCCTACCCTCAGTGCCATGACTCATGGTCAAAGAACAACTTTAGAAGTCTGTTCTCTGTCATGTGTTTGGGGGCATCAAACTCAGATCATCAGGGTTGGCAACACGCTCCTTTACCAACTGAGTCATCTTGCCAGCCATATTTTGTCTTAAGTTTCTTCCAGGTCTTCCTTTTCCAGCCTCATTCCTGGCTATTGTATGGAGAACCTCTCCTCTTTCAGTCTTACCTTTCGTGGACCTAATTATTCCACCTTGATTGATAACTCTTTAGATACTACTGAAGAAAGACAACTACAAGTTTCCGAGTTGTCTCAGCACTATTTTCTGGGCTGGCCTTTTCCACCTCACACTTTATACCAGACCTGCTGATTGTCCTTGCTTTCCCTCGGGTGGTGCTGGTTGCAGCAGACCCTGAGTCTTTGGACTGTGCCACACTGTGTCCTTGCTTTGTCCACCACTTAATTGGGATTTCCTGGGACAGGTACAACTCTTGTTCCTTATAGGTCAGAACGGCTAGTCAGCCGTGTCTGCTATTCCTTATGGGTTTGTGTCCTTAGCAGATTACTAAATTATAATTTAAAGTAGAGATAAACACACACTTTCACTTTGGGGTATCCTGGGAAAGAGTGGAAGTCAATTGCACATGTTGTTTAATTGGCCATGAGTAGATAAACCTGCTTTATATTCTTCAGGTCCTCACAATCGAGCAGAAATTCTGAGGTTACGCAGAAGATTTTTAAAGGACCAAGAAAACCTCAGTTTGCTCTATGCCAAAAAGGGCCTCATGAAACAAAAACTAGAGAAGGTTTGTATTTTCTTGAATTCAGTACCTATTTTGCATCACAGAGAACTTACTACGGAAATAAATCCTGTCATCCATTGGTCTTCATAATCACAGGAGTAGCACTGCACAAGTCCCTTCTGACATTACTAGGCATAAAGGACATTCATGACACCTGCTAAGAAATGGCACCTTCCTAAATCCTTGTCTGCAAGGTTCCCAGGGCCATAGGACTAACTGACTCCTCTCTGCTCACCACTACTTAGCTTTACTTTCTCTGTGCAGACTGGCTTTGTATATGGGTAGAAATGCGAGTGCTGGTCATTGCTCTTACAGCTCTCGCTAATTCTGTTCTTTAGGGACAGATGCACAACTACTGTAATTCAGGACCTGAAACTGTAGTGGGAGTGAGAGCCATGGGACCTGGAAAATACTGCATGGCTGTTAGGGCTACCAGACAACCCAAAAGCTTCCATGGATACACAAGTAGAACATGAGTATTTTGGCGGGGAGGGGCATGAGGTCTCATTATATAGACCAGACTGGCCTGGAACCCCAAGGGGTACACCTGTCTTTGCCTCATAAGTACATGTGCCATCATGCCCAGTGAATTAATTTGTAATATGCAGAAATAATGAACAAACTTGTTTAGTTTATAGCTTCAGTTTTACTTAGAAAGCAGCAATAACCAAATTACCAACAGTTAACATAGATTGTGATTAAAGACTCCTATTGTTATTATAATTCAGTGTGATCCCTTAGCCACTTGACTTCCAGATATAAGTAGGTAGTGTTTGGATGGTTCCTCTGCTTTATTTATTTATTTATTTATTTATTTATTTATTTATTTATTTTTATTATGTATACAACATTCTGCCTCGATGTATGCCCGCACGCCAGAGGAGGGCGCCAGATCTCAGTACAGATGGTTGTGAGCCACCATGTGGTTGCTGGGAATTGAACTCAGGACCTCTGGAAGAGCAGCCAGTGCTCTTAACCTCTGAGCCATCTCTCCAGCCCCCTCCTCTGCATTTTTAATGGCGATGAAATAAGCAGTTCTTGAGTTTTTCTTTTTTGTTTTCTCCTTGTCTCTGTAATAGAACAGTTGTTTGTTTGCTTGCTTGTTTGAAGACTGCACTTGAAAATGGGGTATATTCAGCACCTTCTCTGGCTCCAGTGCTTCCTCGGAAAAATAGGTCTGATAAAGCCTGATACCCTGCCTGAAGGAAAGGCAGCATCTTGTCATCAGAAGCATGAGAAATCAGAACTGTTGAATAGAGAATGCAAGGATGACAGGTTTAAGGCCCCTGTCTACAAACAATCAAGAAGTTAGTCAGATATGGCAGAACATTGAAGTGTAGATCAACCTGGTGTCTATGAAACAGATACTCAGTGGTGAAGCTGCCAGCCAGTCATTAGACATTAGAAGTCCATGTTTTTGTATTTGCATTCATTGATAAATGTTTCTGAAGCATGATACTCAGAAATTATAGTAAGTGGCAGCCATGAAGAGATGATTTGTTAATGGGCTAGGTCCAGTACATGACACACAAAAAGACAAGTAGAGATTATAAAGTACTCCAACAGAACTAAGCTATGAACACATCTATGGAAAGTGTCTCTGGAGAGACCCCTGAGATTGGAACTGCTGATGAGGGAAAAGTTGAAGGCACACTGAGAGGCGTGCAGGGACTGAGGAGTATACATGTGAGTGAGTGCGGCATCACTGTGGACCTTAGACAAGGCATCCTGTTTGAGGGTTAGAAAGGAGCCTAGCTCAGATGTATACTTTTGTGGATATTCAGATTCAAATTTTTCAGTTAAACCAAATTTTTCAAACTGACCAAACTATAGTATGATTAAATTATTACTTTTATACCAAAGATGTGTTCTGGCAATTTGATTTTGCATACCTGCTTGATCTTCTTTAGTTTGGCTGGGTTTTTGTTTATTTGGTTGATTGGTTTGTTTGTTTGATTGGTTAGATTTTTGGTTTGTTTGTTTGTTTGTTTGTTTGTTTGTTTGTTTGGTTTTGAAGCAAGGTAGCCTAAACTGGCCTCAACCAAAGGTGACTTTGAACCTCCCTATCCTTTTACCTCCTAAGCATGCACTACCACACTTGGCGTACTTGGTTTTCCTACATGAAATCTGTTTTCACTCTTTGCTTCTGGTGATTTTAGGATATCAAGAGTGAGTTAAAAACGAAGCAGGATGCCCAGGTTGTTCTGTACAGAAGCTATCGTCATGGTGACCTTCCTGACATCCAGATCCAGCACAGCAGTCTCATCACCCCCTTGCAAGCTGTGGCCCAGGTCTGCCCACATACTGCGTTTTATGTTCACGTTAGAAGCTCCATTTGTGGTTCCAGGGGTCTGTACTCTTTCTAGAAAAAAATGGTTTTAAAGGGGGGTGTTTCCCTTAAATGGTAGTTTCAATTTAATTTAATTCCTAGTTTTGTGAAATTTTTTTGTCACATGAGGAGACCCTACTGTAGACGTTAACTAGAAGCATGCACTAACACTGGGTGCCATGTTAGGCACTGAGCTCTCAGCCACAAGGCCTTCCTCTTTAAAATCAGATTGACATTTATGTTTCTTATCCAGTATCATATTGGAATAATGGGAAGAAGTCAGTGTAAATTTTGAAGTGATAAATAAGCCATTTAGATCAGTGTCTTGTATGCTTTTTGTTTGATCTAAATAATCTGCGTTGACAGGAATTTCTTTTTTAAAACCGTATTGTACATGTACCCTTCATCAAGCTTCCACCACTGGAGACAGCTTATGTGACTGTAGCAAAAGATTGCACACTCAACCTAGATGTAGCTGTGTTAAAAAACTAGAGCCCTTAGCTGGGCTGTGGTGGTGCATGCTTTTAATCCTAGCACTCGAGGTAGGTGGATCTCTGTGAGTTGAAGGCCAGCCTGGTCTGCAGAGCTAGTTTCAGGATACCTAGGACTGTTATACAGAGAAACTCTGTCTCGAAAATCAATCGATCAATAAGTCAATAAAATAAAAAAATTAAAATTAAAAAGTTTAGTAATGCTTAGAATATATGGCAAAAGTTACAGGTGCCTCTAAGTGTGGGGCAAGAACAAGACCCTCGTCTTCCTCTAATCTCTTATTTCTCAGTCCTGTAGTGTTCTCCATCCTGTCCAAAGGCATCATGATGTGCAGTGCTATTGGCAGATCACAGGCCTAAGATTGTATCAAATCAGCTCATCCCTTTATGTGCATATAAAACAAAACTGGGGCACTTTTTTTTTACAAAGAGGCAAGACTTTTTTTTTCCTTCTGTTCTCTAAGGAGGGATGTACTGATTGATATTTCTAGTTCCGGTACTTTATTAAACAAATGTTTGTGTATGGAATACCTGCTATATGCCAGCAACTTCTTTAAGTGACATGGTGCAGTGTTGTGTGAGCCAGGCTAGGCTTCTTGTCCTGTTTTAGAAAATACTTGGGAGCCATGGTATCTGTCACAGGCCCAGCAGGCAGCACTGCCTGCTGCTGAGGTCATTGTTTTTTGGGTTGGGTTTTATTTTTTGCATTTTTAAATTAATTAATTAAATATTTGGAGATGTTGTTTCCCTTCAAAGCCCTGGCTATCCTGGAACTCACTGTGTTAGCTGGACTGGCCTTGAACTCACAGTGATACACCTACCTCTGTTTCGTGTTGGGACTAATGGTGTACAGCACCGTCCCCAACTAAGAGGATTTTTATTTCAGTGACTGCAACTGGTCTAACAGAGTGAGTGTTTAGAATTCTCCAACAATGAAGGAATTTGTACGTAGCTCTCAGGAATCAGTGGTCAGTTAACAAACCTGCTGACTACTACGTGCTGAATGAAAGCACACAGGCTGATAAAATACTAGGATCTAGCAATAATTCTTACTATTTTCTAAAATTTTATATAGTAACATTATAAATGTTTAAACAAGAATTTTTGCTTAAAGGACAAATCATATTTGTGTGGCTTTGACGTTGCTTTTGTAAAATAGAGTACTTGTTCAATTTTATTCTTATATGTGTGTGTGCCTTCACTAAACAAGTATAGAGAGCTAGGAAGTGTTCATGAAATGTTCACTGCGCAGATGTTGCATGCATACATGCATCAGGACAGTGCCATGGAGCCCTGTCGAAGTCATTCTTCAAGGTCTTCGCAAGCATGATACCACACACTTGACAGCTTAGTCTCCACACAATTTGAAGCATTGAGGTCCTAGCTTGAACTGTGACTGTTTGCTTATCATAATCCACATCAAGCCAGAAGTAATTGACTAAATTCTAGGTGCCCTTCCCCTTGTATAATAGCCTGTTCAAATCCTGTGAACTGGATGTAGACATGGAATATTTTTAACAGTTGGTAATTAAAGTAAAGCTCTAAAACACTACTTCAGGTCTGATTTATGTTTCTTTTTTATTTTTAACAGAAAGACCCAATAATTGCAAAGCAACTCTTCAGCAGCTTGTTTTCTGGGATTTTAAAAGAAATGAATAAATTTAAGACAACATCTGAAAAAAACATCATCACTCAAAATTTGCTTCAAGACTTCAACCGTTTCCTTAATTCCACTTTCTTATTCTTCCCACCCTTTATCTCTTGCATCCAGGTAAAAGTTTGCACACACTTCTTTTTGGTCCTATGCTCCTGTCTGACACCTCATGCCCTAAGCTGAAACTCGAGAAACAAGGTGTTTAGCAGTGAATGTGTTTTTAGGGTATCTCTTCTAAGTGGGCACATATGTCTTTTGTTCTTTTTGCTCCGCAAACATACCCTTGTATATAACAATAATCCAAAACAAAACTTGTGTCTTTTAATAAGCCAGTCTCTTTAGTATTTTGATTAAACTCTGTGCGTATGCGTGTGTGTGCGTCTGTGTGTGTGCATGTGTGTGAATGTTTGCCTCCATGTGTACCTGTACACAACATATGCCTGGTACCTGCAGAGGTTATAAGAAGGTATCAGATCCCCTGGAACTGGAGTTCCAATTGTTGTGAGCCAGCATGTGGCTGCTGGGTATTGAACTTGAGTCCTCTGGAAGAGCAGCCAGTGCTTTTAACCATTGAGCCATCTTTCTAGCCCCACCTACCTTATTTTTTGGATTAGTGTTTCTTGCTACTCCTGGAACTCTGACTAAGCTAGGTCAGCTGGCAGGCAAACTCCTTTCTGCCTCCAGGTACTGGAATTCTAGGTGTACTCAGCGTTTTACGTGGGTCCTAGGCATCTGAACTCAAATCTTCATGTTTGCGTGGCACAGAATTTAACAACTAAGCCGTTTCCTGAGGCCCTAAACCCTTTATTTTGTTTAGTTGTTTTGTTTGGTAGTATTTCAGCAAATTTTTCCTGCCTTGAGGTGTTGATTGAGCACATGTCTGGCTTTGTTCTAAGTGATGTTGTCACAGCCTTGAGGAGACATATGCCACCCCAAACTTCCGTTCTTCACAAGTATCACCAACAAACATAAGACAAAGACTAAACTATATGCTTGAGTGATACAGAACTATTAAAATCGTACAGAATGGTAATCTAGCAGATTACGTAAATGGCCTTTGATTGGGTCAGGTATGCTGTCATTACAGATATCTAGTATTGGGTCAGAGAAGTCTTCCAAGGAGACTCATTTGCAGCAGAGAACGCAGTATAAGTACACTTTCAGTTATTACTTCAGTATACGTACCAGATTCTCATATTTAACTAATGAAAATGAGCATGAAAACTCAGCAAGGAAAGGCCCCTGACACCAAACATCATCACTTGAGTTTTATCCCCAGGACCCACATGACAGAGGGGAGAACTGACTCCCATAGTTGTCCTCTGACCTCCACATACATGCACATGTTATACATTTACCCACTCACGTACACACATACATGTGCAATAAATTGTAACAGGAACAAGCCAGCTGCTTGTCGTCCCAGCTGCCCCGCTAGCTTACATCTGAAATAGTCACACAGAAACTGTGTTCATTTAAACACTGCCTGGCCCATAGTTCTAGCCTCTTATTGGCTAACTTTCACATCTTGATTCAACCCATTTCTAATAATCTGTATGTCACCACAAGCTTGTGGCTTACTGGGAAAGATTCAGCATGTCTGACCTGGCAGGTCCATGGCGGCTCTCTCTCTGCTTTTCTTCCCAGCATTCAGTTCTGTCTACTCCGCCTACCTGAGTGCTGCCCTATCAAAAGGCCAAGGCAGTTTCTTTATTCAACCAATGAAAGCAACACATAGACAGAAGAACCTCCTATACCAATAAATAGGAATTTTTAATCTTTAAAATGATGTTAGGAGAGAGAGAGCAGAGTCAGCAGTTAGTAGTGCTTCCTGCTTTTCCAGAGAACCTGAATTCAGTTCCCAGCATCTAAGTCAGGTGGCTCACAACTACCTGTAAATACAGCTCGAGGGGATCCAATGCCTACTTCAGGCCTTCATGCGTACCCAAAGTCACATGACATATATTCACACAGACATATACACATACAGTAAAGTAAAAATCTTTTTAAATTTTAGCATTTTCCATTTTTATTGTTTTTGATACATTTATTTATTTATTTATTTATTTATTTATTTATTATGTGTACAACATTCTGCCTCGATGTATGCCCACATGCCAGAGGAGGGCGCCAGATCTCAATACAGATGGTTGTGAGCCACCATGTGGGTGCTGGGAATTGAACTCAGGACCTCTGGAAGAGCAGCCAGTGCTCTTAACCTCTGAGCCATCTCTCCAGCCCTGTTTTTGATACATTTTTAATTAAAATAGAATTCATCTTTTTCCCCCTTTCCTTTCCGTCCTCCAGCCTATCCCACTACCATTCCCAGTCTCAAACTGATAGACCCTCTTTTGGCTACTATTGTCAAATATATGTATAGTGTATGTATTTGTTTTTGTTTTGTTTTGTTTGTTGTTGTTGTTGGTTTTTTTTTTTTGAAGACAGGGTTTCTCTGTAGCTTTGGAGCCTGTCCTGGAACTAGCTCTTGTAGACCAGGCTGGCCTCGAACTCACAGAGATCTGCCTGCCTCTGCCTCCTGAGGGCTGGGATTAAAGGCGTGCGCCACCATCACCCAGCTAGTGTATGTATTTGTATACATAAATTCATCAGTACCATCTGCTGAGTTGGTTTTATTGTTTGTGTGTATATGGTTTCAAGGATGACCACTTTGTATGGAATAACCAATAGGAGAGCTCATTCCTGGGCGAGGCTAACTCTCCCTTGCCCATCCAGGGGTAGAGATGATGAAATTGTCCCTTTCCGTGTTAGTATGTCTCTGTGATGGTCTCTGTTTTCTCTAAAGTGAAGCTTCCTTGATGAGGGGTGATAGCTACACTCATCTCTGACTATAGAGTAAGATTTGGAATACAGTAAGGAATTATGCTGGTCTAGAAAAGTGGCAGTAGCAGATTTTTTTCTAATATATAGGTTTCCGATACTCAATGCTATTGAGTGAGTCTTACGTCTATTTAAATAGCTGCTGGTTACCACCAGCGTGTGAATATTTTCTGTGTCTTAAGCATAAAAGTTTGTTGACTGAAATATAGTTTTATTTTGGTTTTCTTTCTTGTATTATTAGCCCTTTCTAAAGATGACAGACATTTTTATTTGTTTGCTTTGGAAATCTTCTGGTCTTCATCTCAGCAGCCACATGTATATGTGTTACAACTTCAAGGGGAGCTTGGGACCAAGTTCTTAGGGTGCTATATAAGTCCAGATGTGTGCAGAGAGTTGCATGTACACCCCAGTCTGTTTGGAATGCTACAGTAAACATCTTCTGAATAGTGAGTTGAGGGTATTTCTCATAACTTTGTTTATAGGCCATTTTCATAATTCATGAAATCATCTTTCCAAATGTCATTAAATAATTTAGCCTCTTGATAGAAAGATGTTTGCAAAGACTAATAGGCAGGTCAGTATACCCACTTTTTGATAAATAAATATAAAATCTATTTTCAGCTGCTTTTCTTAACAACAGAAGCTAAGTGCATAAATATTCCTATAAATTAGCACTTTTTGGAATGCTTGGATTGGAAATTTAAGAGTAAAAGGTTTGTTTTTTCCCTTTGCACAAATTGAGTGTTGATAAGAATTTTGCTAATAGAATTGCACAGAGACACTTTCCTGATATCAGTAGTGTCTACTACTACTGATTAGGGCAAAGTAATTTCTCTTATATTTAATAAAATGAAACAATCACTTGTGATGATGTCATCCAAATTTTAAACAGCTATATGTGGTTTTATAGGAAATCAGTTGCCAACACCTAGACTTGCTGAGTCTTGATCCGGCTGCTGTTCGAGTGGGGTGCCTGGCCAGTCTGCAACAGCCTGGAGGTATCCGTCTTCTGGAAGAGGCGCTACTCCACCTGGTCCCAGAACAGCCACCTACCAAACGAGTCCGGGGCAAGACTTGCTTGCCACCTGATGTTCTGCGGTGGATGGAACTTGCTAAGTAAGCTTGGGATGGACCATTCTTGGGGTAACAATAAATTAACTAAAGTGACACACTAAAAAAATGAGCTGGTACGGAGGCTGCAAAGCTGGCCCGGTGGTTAGAAGAACTTGAGAATACTCAAGCTCAGGTTCCTAGTATCCATGCTGGACAATTCATAACCACCCATAAATCCAGTCCCGGGGTAGCCAACATTATTCTGGCCAACACACACACACACACACACAATCTTTTTTTTCTTCCTCTTTTATTGAGCTAGTAAAAACATTTCAGGGGCTGGAGAAGTGGCTCAGAGGTTAAGAACACTGGCTGCTCTTCAGGAGGTCCTGAGTTCAGTTCCCAGCAACCACATCTGTAATGGGACCTCATGCCCTCTTCTGGCATGCAGGCAGACATGCGGGCAGAACACTGTATACATAATAAATACATAAAATCTTAAAAAAAAAAATTCAGTCTGAGTTTTAGTCTGTATATCAAAAATGGCTGCCATGAAAAATATTTTGCTTAAAGAAACATTAACTGTGTTTTAACTGTATTATTTTAATGTTACACAATTGTCTAGATTCATTATTATCTACCATAGTTATCTTCCTGTTAAGTATCTGTAGCTAGGTATTTATAGTTCCTAATGGTTCCTGATGTTTTTATAGCTTTGCTAAGATGAATAATGGATAACTCATTATTTTTAGCAGTACTCAAAATTGCAGAAACTGTTCAATACAGTTACTTTATTTGGAAATACAAATTCTGCTATATATGCCATTTCGTGTGATGTCTGATTCATCCTTTTTCTTGGTTTTAGCATATGATAGCCTAGCCTAATCTTGAGAAGGATGCTAAGTCAGAGTTCAGAGGGCCTTCAAGATGGCTCGGGTAAAGGCACTTGCCACATGAACCTGACGACTATGGTTCAATCCCCAGATCCCACGTTTCACAAAACCATCTCCTGAGAGTTGTGCACTGACCTCCAGGCGCACACACATACACACACACACACTCACACACACACACACACACACACGTATGCACAAAGATTTTAAGTCAGCCGGGTTGACATTTGTGAGTTCAATCCCTGATACTGCAAAAAAAAAAAAAAGTCCCCTAGAAAATGTATATACTTTTAAACATAATTAACTGGAACATCAAGTAGTAGAACAAGGAGAGTGCTAAGAAGGGAAAGATACAGGGCTAGGATAATCCAAAGAATACTTCCTTGTAGGAGCTATTTTTTCCCACTGCTTCAGATATATGGTTCCACAATGGATGACATCTTGTATCAATGTTTTCATGGAATAAGAACATATATACATGCTTGTATACACACACACAGGGGAGGGCAGAGAGAGAGAAATGGGCATTATGAAGCACAAGTGTAAAACCAGCACCTGGGAGACGAGTTCAAGGCTATACCATGTCTTGAAGTGTGAGCTGCAGGGCAGAGGAAGGACTGGCTAAGACTTTAGGTTCATTGCAGAACATTTTCCTGGTATGCTTGAGTTTCTGGCTTCCATTCAGGGGAGGGAGGGAGGGAAAGGAAGGAAGGAAGGAAGGAAGGAAGGAAGGAAGGAAGGAAGGAAGGAAGGAAGGAAGGAAGGAAGGAAGGAAGGAAGGATACAACTTTTACAGGCTCAAACTTGACATATTTGTTTCTAACTTTATTTAATAGTTTAGCCTTTTCTTGCTGTATTATGGTTATCATTTTGATCAAGTTCTAGTAAACATTTGGGAGCCAGGTTAAGGTGAAGATGGGAATTTCTTTCTTTGCTTGTGGATAATACCTCTTTCTGTCCTCAACTTCTGACTATGAACTGCTGTTGTTCAACACCTATGTGTCAACCTCTGTCTCTGACCTTTGACCTCTAGCATATGGGCAGTAAAAGAACCATGTCAGTTTAATCTGAGTTTGGATTTAGTGAGTTCATCATTCATAGGGGTTCTGCACAACTTGCTACTCACATGTCTTCCTCTCTTCCCTTGGTCCTTGGGAAAAAAGCTGAGCAAGCACTTTCCCACTGAATTAAAGCCTGAGCAATTCCACCTCTTCCCTCCCCCACCCCCTGCCCTTATAGAGACTTAAGGTCTTGGTAAGTTGTTCAGACTGGCCTTAAGCTCACTATGTAGCCCCTAAGCTAGCTTAGACTTGTAACCCTCCTGCCTCAACTCCCTGATCAGCTAACATTTCATACACCAACTTTCCCAAGCAAAATTTGATTGAGAGATTCGGTGTCCAGGAAGTAAACCAGAATGCAGGAGAACCAGTGAAGAAGTAGTAGTCTCAGGTGTTAGAAGGAGCAGGCACACTTGTTTGTCCCGGCCACCTGGCTAGCTTACACCCGAAATAACCACACAGAAACTGTATTAATTAAAAAACTGCTTGGGCATTAGCTCTAACTTCTTATTGGCTAACTCTAACATATTAGTTTAACCCATCTCCATTCATCTGTGTATTGCTACGTGGCAGCGGCTTAACAGAGATTCTAACCAGTGTCCATCTCTGATGGAAGATCCTTGGCTTCTCTGACTCTGCCCTTCTTCCTCCCAGCATTCAGTTCTGTTTTCTCCACCTACCTAAGTTCCGCCCTATCAACTAGGCCAAGGCAGTTTCTTTATTAACCAACACACAACACACAAACAGAAGGACCTCCTACACCACTCAGGTGACTAGTCTGCTGTCGACAGGAAAAAAATAGGTCGGGTTTGAAAAGAAACTTGAAAGAAGAAGGGAGGGGGCTGGAGAGATGGCTCAGTGGTTAAGAGCATTGTCTGCTCTTCCAGAGGTCCTGAGTTCAATTCCCAGCAACCACATGGTGGATCCAAACCATCTGTAAAGAGATTTGGCGCCCTCCTCTGGCGTGTGGGTATAAATGGAGGCATAATAAATAAATCTTTAAAAAAAAAAAAAAGAAAGAAGAAGGGAATGAACTTTATAAACACTAACTTCAGAATTTCATAGTGATAGAATCTTGCTTAACAAAGTTAAGCTATTGTTTTAACAAAGTTAGCTGTGTAGGTCAGTATTACCTAGAACTCATGATCCTCCTGCCTTACCCTTCTGGTATTGGGATTATAGGCATGCAACACTATGCTGTGCAAGTCAGATTTTTATTAAGAGTAACAGATGAGTAAGTGTTCTAACAATTATTAAAACTACATGGAAAATTTTTGTTCTTAAAATACAGTCCCTTGGAGCATAAACTAAACCACCAATAGGGTGAGAGTTATTCCTTGCTTGTGGATTTTCCTTAGGGCTAGACAGTATCTCCAAATGGCACCACCTTATTTAATGAGACTTTATACATACATAAACTTTTCATATTTTTAAGACAGGTTCTTATAGACAGGTTCTCTATAGTACAGTGTAGTCTGGTCTCAAATTAGTGACCTGCTTTCCAGATTTTTTTTTCAAATACATATTAGAATAATTTGAGATTTTGGGTTAATTAGAGAAGTAAAAATTAAAGGGAGCTTCAAAACTGTTTAATTTTATATTTCCAGAAAAATAAAAATACTGTTTGTAGCGGGGAATAGTGGTACATGCTTTTAATCCCTGCACTCGGGGGAGGCAGAGGCAGGTAGATTCAAGGACCAGCCTGGTCTATAGAGTGAATTCCAGAATAACCAGGGCTATTACACAAGAAACCCTGTCTCAAAAAAAAAATGTGTTTGTATCTCAACTTTCATAAATATTTGGAGTCTTCATTCAACATTAATGTAAATTGTGTGATATTCACTGATCTGGACTTTCTTGGCTTGCTTGCTATTTATTTATTCTCTCTCTCTCTTTTTTTTTAAAGACTGTATCGATCAATTGGGGAGTATGATGTCCTCCGTGGCATTTTTGGCAGTGAGTTAGGAACAAAGCAGGACACTCGGAATGCACTATTAGCAGAAGCCAGAAGTGATTATTCTGAAGCTGCTAAGCTGTATAATGAGGTAAAACCAGTCTCTGGCAAATATATCAGTTCCTTAAACACCTTGGCTCTGTACATATAAAATTACCTGCTAACTTTAATGTTTAAGATAAATAACTAAATGTGGTTTTATAATAACCAATTGTGACATGATTGTTACTGTGTCTTGCTCTTTTTAAAGCAACATTGAAAAGGCAAAGCATTTCATAGACTACGAAGTACAGAACACTATACAGTACTTCTGTGGCCGCTGCTATGTTTACCATTTCTATGGGGGTATTGCTTTCCTTCACTTAAAAATTATGGTAAAGTGAAATAGACTTTGTGATTTTTGATATAGTCTGGTTTTGTACGTCTTATTTTATTTCAAGTTGGCCAAGATAGTAGGTGTCAAACTTTAGGATCTGCAGCCTATAAAACTATTGAGTGAATGATCTTAGCTTTGACGCATACAACAGTTTGCAAATGTCCTCAACTTTCTATTTTAACTCTAAGAACATGTTAAGTGATAGATAATGCACAGTCTTGACTTAAAGCAAATTATGCATCACTTAACTGGCTTTCCTGGTGAGTTCTCAGTAGGATGAATTTCTTCCCATTAGTGTCTTTTTTGTTTGTTTTGGGGTTTGAGACAAGTTCTTACTTTGTAGTCCTAGCTATCCTGGAACTCACAGAGCTCTGCCTGCCTCTACCTCCTGAGTGTAAGGATTACAGGTATGTACCACCATGCCTGGCCTCATTTCTTACCATAAGGTTCTTTCATTTTATTTTGTTTTTTTCTTCTATTCATTGTTATTTGAATATTACCTCATTTCTCTCATGTTGCCATAAATATGAAATGATTGTCTTTAGTATGTATGTTATAATACCCTTCTTTTAAAAATGTATTTGTATCTATATTTTTTCAACTCCAAAAAAAAAATAACTCTCTTTTTTTTCTCCCAGGCTTTAAATAAACAGGAGTGGGTGGATGGTGAACCCACAGAGGCTGAGAAAGAGTTCTGGGAACTGGCATCCCTTGACTGTTACAACAACCTGTCTGAATGGAAACCACTTGAATACTGTTCTACAACTAGTGTAGGTAGTGAAAATCCTCTAGACCTGAGTAAAATATGGAGCGAACCATTTTACCAGGTGTGTAGAATTATTTTTTAGTAACTGAAGTAAATGTTCTAAATAGTAATGGGTTTTCCAGTTAATATAACTACTTTAAAATTTTCTAAGATTAAGATAGTAGTTTTGAAGCCTTTGATATTTAAACTCCATGGTGTTAAATTCCGTATCACTTTTTAGCTAGCCATTTCAAAATAAATGGGAGGTGTTTTATAGTAGACATGTCTCTCCCGCTGTCTTCTATGCTACTGAGAAGACAGTCTGCATCGTGTTATCCAGTGAGGCAGTTGCAGGCCCTCCCATGCCCATGCTGCGTCCTTCTCAGGCTGTCGCTCCCCAGTTTGTGTGCCGCCAAGTAGATCCTTTCTTCTCTGGAAAGGATCACGTATTTTGTGATTAGAAGACAATCCATGTTAGATGAACTTGGTTTTAAAATTGTAGTTTTAGGCTACAGCATCAGACATCATTATTTTGGTTCTCAGTCTTAAACTATAAAATAAATTATTCCAAAGAATATTTCAGGTAGAAAATAATTGCTTTCACTCAGATTGGCGCTCTAAGTCGGTAGCGGATTGTTGTTGTTCCGTAGGAGACATATCTCCCGTATGTGATCCGAAGCAAACTGAAGCTCCTGCTTCATGGAGAAGGCAACCAGTCTCTGCTGACGTTTGTGGATGAAGCCATGCACAAGGAGCTGCAGAAGACGATCCTGGAGCTTCAGTATAGTCAGGAGCTGAGTCTCCTTTACATCTTGCAAGACGATATTGACAGAGCCACATACTACATTAAAAATGGCATTCAGATTTTCATGCAGGTAATACAGATGGATCTCTATGATGTATACTGTTTTTACTATAATACTTTGAGTGTCAGTAATCTCGTGCACACATACACACACAGAAGACCCACGCAAACCTGTGTGCTCTCACATGTAGCACCCGTTCTTTCTTTGAATTCTAATAGTGCTCTTTACTTTTCCTCTGTCCCGGTCACTCTTCTCTTCACTGTTGTTGGGGTTCTACTTTTTGTTATTTCTTTAGTTTAATCTTTTTTACACTGTGCGATGTGGAATTTTCTCTGGGATTGTTGTTTAGAAATTTAGTTAATTTATAAGTAAATACATAAACTGATCTAATCTCTCTGTGTGGACACAATGCAGATTGCCATCTCAGTAGTATTAAAAGAGAACATGAATCATTCTTCTGGGTAGTCATACCAGGGAGGTTAATACTTGTTTAAAGATACATTCCAATTGCTTTGAAAGGACTAACTAAAAGTAATATAAGATTTAATACTGCAGAATTTAATTGGGAAATCAATTAATGTGCCCTATGTTCATTTTCTGCCCTTTTTTTGTTTGTTTGTTTGTTTTCATGGTTGTTAGTTGGTTTGTTTCTTTAGTAACCACTAACAGTCTACCAACAATGTTAAGCATAGAAACATAGTCATTTATTTTTTTTTCATTTTAAAGTAAATTAGTAAGCTGACTAGAAAGACGTGGTGTCAGGACTGGAGAGATGGCTCAGTGGAGAAAGTACTTGTTAGCATGAGGACCGAGGTCAGATTCCAGGAGCCGTGTAAAGCTGGATATGGTAGCATCTGTCTGTCACCTCAGACCTTCTCTAATGAAACGGGAGATGGAGGGGAATTCCTAGGAGCTCTTAGTGCACATGCTGCTTAGTTGAGGGACTGCCTCTGTCAGATTGGTCTAGGGGCATGTCCTGAGGCAGGTGGTCCCACCCTGGGCAGGTGGTCCTGGATTGTTTAGGAAAACAAGCGGAATATACTACTACTACGGGAAGCAAGCCAGCAAGCAGCATCCCTTCTCCTATGGTCTCTGCTTCAGTTCTTACTTCCCAGTACCTGCTCTGAGTTCCTGGACTTTCCATGGTGATGAACTTTAACCTGTAAACCACATAAATTCTTTCCTCCTCAACTTTCTTTTGGGCATGATATTTTATTGTAGCAACAAAAAAGCAAACCACGGCAGTCCAGCTAACCTTGTGTAACACCAGCCAAGGGAGGAAGGCGAGGACTGGCACCCAAGCTTGCACTGTGACCTCCACACAAGTACATGACATGCTTCTACCCTCACACACATAAAAGATAAATAAAAAAGAGTGGGCTTCTGTGGTTCTCAATTTTGTATTGTAAGATACTATGATTTTTAAAATTTGGTGCAAACTAGGAATGTAGCTTGCAGAAGAGTATTTGTCTACCATGTAAATAGACCTGGAATAGATCCTTACTAGAAGAAAGTAGGTAGATGATAGATAGAACAAGGAATCTGATAGCCAGATTATGCTATTATTATGATCTTATTGATATAGTTGAAACAAGATGTAACTGAAATCCTAAATAATTTTTTAGTTTAACCCATTTAATAGTTGTTTCCAAGGCATAATTGTTAAGCACTCTGAGACACTACATGATTCTTTTTTTAAACCATTAAAAGTTTTACGTAGTATGTTCCCTTTATAACAAGGCTTTTTTTTCCCTAGAATTATTCCAGTATTGATGTCTTCTTACACAGAAGTAGACTTGCCAAGTTACAGTCTGTGCAGACTTTAGCAGAAATTGAGGAGTTCCTCAACTTTATAAGTAAACATGGTAAGTTTTAAGCTTGTTATTATTTTTTCCTTTCTAATTGTGGAAGGCCCTTAACACCTGAAATGAAGCTAAACTTAATGTATGGGATGAAAACTGCCTTGGATGTGTCCTAAAAATGCACCTGTCACTCGATTAAATGTTTAAAATGGTCCAGCACTCTTGTTCCAGGAACTGGAAATACAAAGCCAAACAAAATATCGACAGCTTGAAGTACTCAAACAATGATTCCAGGGTTGGACCTGGAGGCTCTTGAAGGGAGACCCTAGTGCAGTGTAGAGAGAAGGGCTCCAAGAGCCCTCCCCAGAGGCCCACTGCCATGACAGGCCTCACTGTCCAGAATGGGTGTGTGTGTGTGTGTGGTGAGTCTGAGGAGACAATGGGGAGGAGGTGGCAGGCTTTGGACAACAGGAGAGAGCATGTAGGTCCCTGCACCACCAACAGCAGATTTTACTCTGGTTCCTCTGAAAAACCATACAGGAGATCAAGAAAGTATATATTTTTGTAAGGGAAATGTCTTCATTCTAAATCTGTTTCAATTTTCTTTTGAATAGTTAAAAATGATTTATCAAATGTTTTTATAGCTTGCTCATTGTTTCCTGTTTTAAATTTAGAGAAGTATTGTATTTTTAAGCCATCTTAAGTACTTTCTACCTCTAATGAGTTATTAGTCTTTCTTTATTAGTTAATTTATTTATTTTACATCCCTGCCACAATTTCCCCTCCCTCTGTTCCTTCCAGTCCCTCTCCCCTGTCCGGCTCTGTTCCCATCTCCTAATTCACTCCTCCATTTCTGTTCAAGGAAGGGCAGGTCTCCCAAGAGTATCCACAATACATGGCACATCAAGTTGTAGCAAGACTAAGCACCTCCACGTGTATTTTTTTATTGATTTTATTGAGCTCTACGTTTTTTCTCTGCTCCCCTCCCTTGTTGTAGGAGCTGTGGGCCTGCTTTTCGTCCCGCCCAGCTCCCACACGGCTAGCTTTACACCAGAAATAACTACACAGAACTGTATTCTTTTAAACACTGCTTGGCCCACTAGCTCTAGCCTCTTACGGGCTAATTCTCATATTTTGCCTAACCCATTTTTAGTAATCTGTATAGCACCAGTCTTACCGGGAAAGATTCAGCATGTCTGACCTGGCGGCTTGCTTCATCGCATCTGCCCAGGAGAGGGGAGCATGGCCTCTGAGCTCACTTCCTCTTCCTCCCAGCATTCTGTTCTGTTTACTCCACCCACCTATTTTTTAACCTATCAGGGCCAAGCAGTTTCTTTATTTTTTAACCAATGACCTTCCTCCATCACTCCCTTCCTCTCCCCTAGTCTTCTACCCTCTCCCATGATCCCCATGATCCGAGTTTACTCAGGAAATCTTGTTTTTTTTTTTCTACTTCCCATGTAGATTAGATCCATGTATGTCTCTCTTAGGGTCCGCATTGTTGTCTAGGTTCTCTGGGATTGTGATTGGTAGGCTGGTTTTCTTTGCTTTATATCTAAAAGCCACTTATGAGTGAGTACATGTGATATTTGTCTTTCTGGGTTGGGTTACCTCACTCAAAATAATGTTTTCTAGCTCCATCCATTTGCCTGCAAATTTCAAGATGTCATTATTTTTCTGCTGTGTAGTACTCCATTGTGTAAATGTACCACATTTTCCTTATCCATTCTTCGGTCAAGGGTCATTTAGGTTGTTTCCAGGTTCTGGCTATGACAAACAATGCTGCTATGAACATAGTTGAGCACATGTCTTTGTGGTATGATTGAGCATTCTTTGGGTACATACCCAAAAGTGGTATTGCTGGGTCTTGAGGAAGGTTGTTTCCTAATTTTCTGAGAAATTGCCATACTGCTTTCCAAAGGGACTATACCAGCTTACACTTCCACCACCAATGCAGGAAGTGTTCCCTTTACCCTATATCCTCTCCAGCATAAATTGTCATCAGTGTTTTTGATCTTACAGGTGTAAGATGGGATCTCAGAGTTGTTTTGATTTGCATTTCTCTGATGACTAAGGATGTTGAGCATTTCCTTAAGTGTCTTTCAGTCATTTTAGATTCCTCTGTTGAGAGTTCTCTGTTTAGGTTTGTACCCCATTTTTTTATTAGATTATTTGTTCTTTTGATGACCAATTTCTTGAGTTCTTTGTATAATTTGGAGATCAGCCCTCTGTCTGATGTGGGATTGATGAAGATCTTTTCCCATTCTGTAGGCTGTCATTTTGTCTTGTTGACCGTGTCCTTTGCTTTACAGAAGCATTTCAGGAGGAGGTCCCATTTATTAATTGTTTCTCTCAGTGTCTGTGCTATTGCCTCCCCATGTATTAAGGATAGGGAAGGCGACCCAGTATGAAAAGTAGGGTCTCAATGGCTCAGCAGTCAAGAGCACTGACTGTTCTCCCAGAGATCCTGAATTCGATTTCCATAACCACATGGTGGCTCACAACCATCTATAGTCTTCTTTTTTAATTTATAATTTCTTTTAAAAAGAATTTTATACAAAATATTCCTATCATAATTTCTACTTCTCCAACCCCGTCTAGATCCTCCCCACCTACCCAACAGCTCACCTCTTTTTCTCTATTTATTAAAGAAATAAACAACTAGAACAAAAAAAGAAAGAAAGAAAACAGAATTTTAAAAGAGAAGAAACAAACATACCCGAAACAAAAGACCAGAAAGAGATAAAAATGCCCAAACAAAGCAGTATGAGGCATAAAGTCTTCAAAAATACCTGTAAGTTTGTTTTGTGCTGTCATTACTGCCGGCCATGGGGGCTGTCCTGAAGTGTGGTCGCTGTCCAGGAGACTCTACTGGAGACAGCTAATTTTTCCTTTGCAAGCAGCTGTAAATTGCGGGTAGCTTTTTGATTAGAAGTGGGAGATCATATCTCCTTCTCTCTCTCAGGGCTGGGATCCTATTGACTTGAACCTATGCAGCCTTGGTGCATGCTGCCACGGTCTCAGTGAGTTCTTATGTGTGTCAGTTCTCTTGTAGTCATCCGTCCCTCTGGCTCCTGCGGTCCTTTCACCTCCTCTTACACATAGGTCCCAGAGCACTAAGAGGAAAGGTCTGGTGAAAGCATCCATTTAGGACTGAGAGCTCTAAAATCTCTGTCTCTGTACTCTGTCCAGTTGTGGGCCTCTATTGAGTCATGTTCCTGTCTGTTGAAAGAGAAGGCTTTTCTGATGATGACTGAGTGGCCTATGGGTATAGCAGAATTTCATTATGGTTTCCATGTAGCCCTTCAAATAGCCTTTAGTGTTAAGTTTTCTGTCCCCGTATTCTCTCCTTTACCTTCCTCTTCCCTCTCCCTCCCTGTTTGATGCTCCATTCCAGTCTGGGTCCCGCCACAGCCCCTACCTACCCATAACTATATATTCTGTTTCCCCTTCTTAGAGAGATCCTTCCCTCCCCCTAGTCCCTTACTCTGTACCTGACCTCTGTAGTTATATAGGCTGTAGCCTGCTTATCAAAGACTTAACAGCTAGCCCCATCGAATTATAAGTAAATACATAGCATATTTGTCTTTCGTGTCTGGGTTGCTTTACTGAGGATGATTTTATTTTCCAGCTCCAACCATTTACTGTGAATTTTATGATTTCATTTTTTTTGGCCTACTGAGTAATATTCCATTGTGTAAATGCACCACATTTTCTTTATATGTTCATCCATTTACAGACATTTAGACTGTTTCCAATTTTTGGCTATTTTGAATAGAGCAGCAATGAGCATGGTTGAGACAGTGTCTCAGTAGTAGAAGGTAGAGTCCCATATGTCACACCAAATGTTGTGACAGACCCATATCTGGGATGACATCATCACAAATCAGTAGGATATGGTCTTACTGAGCCAAAAGGGGATTCTTTTCCAGAATTGCCAGCACGGGGGTTATTTGAAACCAAGGCTTATAAAGATGTGATGTTTAGCATACCCTTCTCATCCTGGCCACATACATAAACTATTCTAACAAAACTTCATATGTGCAGTGTCTCTTTCAGACTTACGTTCCCCCTAAGATATCCTTGTGGTCCACTAGCTGTGCTTGGTGTAGGCCCAGGAGTGTTATAGCTGGCTCTCAAGGCAGATCATTTCCATCATCCTGAAGAATGATCGCTGATGTCCATATTGACTGTACAAGTTTGCACTCCCACCAGCAATGGAGGAGCGTTCCACTTGCTCCACATGCTTGCCAGCATGCGCTATCCTTTGATTTATTGGTCTTTGTCACTCTGACAGGTGTAAAATGAAATCTCAAAGGAGTTTGGATTTGTATTTCCCTCATGACTGAGGATGTTGAACATTTCTTTGTTTTCAGCCATTCGTGTTTTATCTTTTGAGAACTGTGTTTTGTTCTGTTCCCCATTTTTAAATTTTCTAAAAACTATATAAGGTGTACTGTTTTTCTTCTCATTTTATGGTGTCCTAGAAGCTAACTAAGTTGTATAAGGTGGTGCAGGTTAAGTTAAAGATGTGAACTCAGGCTGTCTGATATAAAGGCATTTCTTTTTTCTTTTTCTTTTTTTAAGACGGTTTCTCTGTAGCTTTGGTGCCTGTCCTGGAACTAGTTCTTGGAGACCAGGCTGGCCTCGAACTCACAGAGATCTACCTGTCTCTGCCTCCCGAGTGCTGGGACTAAAGGTATGCGCCACCACTGCCCGGCTGCTAAAGGTGTTTTTAACTACTGCTTCCCAGCCATAGAAAGACTATAAACATTGGCAGTGTGAGATTTCAGAATTGTGAGAATTGTTCTTAAACTAGATTGCTGTAGATCATAGACATATATGTGCCTGCATGACCCTAGGGCTGAGACGTGCATCCTAATTGGATATAGGATGAGTGCCCAGCGTGTGTTGTCCATATCCACACTGTTAATAACAATGAGTCACATTGTTCCAGTTCAGATCACATTTGGCCTGAAGAAAATACACTATAACACTATGAAAGCATTTAGCTTTCAGTGCTTCTTAGGTTTTAAGAATGTAAAAAGTTTTGTATATATTTATTTTTCCATTTTTTAGTAACCTGAAGTTCTGGAGTTTACATATCAGAATATATTACATTTGGTATAATGACATGTAATTCCTTTTGTGAATGAAAGACAAAGTGTTGGGTTTTTTTTTGGTTTGTTGTTTGTTTTTTAATTTGCTGATTTTTTAGATTTGTTTTATTTTTAATAATTGAAAAATAAGAAATTTGAGTTAGGTTTCTGTTAACTAATTCTGATTGTATTTTGTAAGTTCTTGTCATTCAACTGAGGATATGATCAACCTCTGATTTTATTTTTAGGTGATTTATCATCTCTGGGTCCCCTTAGAAAACTTCTGAAAACCTGGACAAGCAGATACCCAGATGCTGTGACAGACCCGATGCACATCTGGGATGACATCATCACAAATCGGTAGGATATGGTCTTATTGAGCCAAAAGAGGATTTTTTTCCAGAATTGCCAGCACGGAGGTTCTTTGAAACCGAGGCTTATAAAAATGTGTTTAGCATACCCTTCTCGTCCTGATCATCAATGTAAACTATTCTAACAAAACTTCATATGTGCAGTGTCTCTTTCAGACTCAAGATCCCCCTAACATATCCTTGTGGTCCACTAGCTGTGGTTGCAACCACTGGCTGTGATGTGGACAACCCTGCATCTGCTCCTCTCGCACAGTAGAGGAGAGAGAACGGCTGTGTAGAGATTCTTCATTGATCTGGTTTTAAAACTTGGGTTTTTAACAGTTGGTCTTTTGCTTCCTACTTCCCATAAGTGGTTGTGTCTCGTTCCCCAGTTCTGAGTTCATGCTTTCATCCTGTCCAGACCTAACCCTGTCTTGTCAAGAGGGCAATACTTACCCTATACTCAGGAAAGGGACCATGGAATCAGAAGTTGTCGATTACTTGTGAACGATCCATAGCAAGTAGTACTCAGGGACTTCACCCCCACTATTCTCTTTTTGATCTTTTTTTTTTTTCATTTTACTTTTTATTATTATCATGGTGGGGAAACATGTTGGCAGGCATGGTGCTGGAGAAGGAACTGAGAGCTCTACACCTCGATCCTCGGGCAGTGAACTGACTTGAGCTTTTAAGACCTCAAAGCTCGCACCCACAGCGACACACTCCTCATAATAGTGCCGCTCCCCAGCATTCAAACACGTCAGTCTATGGGGGCCATCCCTATTCAAACCACCACACCATCCTTGGGGATTTTAATTTTCACAGTTTCTAGGGAACACAGAAATAGACTGCAAGGGACTAATAGTGCCATCTCCGAGTCAAAACTGTAACTGCTGGGAAAGGCAGCTCTCTTTCAGGCCCTGTCCTCCCCAGTGTGACACAACTCCCTCTCCACTTCTGGCCCTCCTCTGCCTGAAGTGAATTAGTTCCCACCAAGGAGAGCCCATCTCACATGTACATGTATCCCTGTCCCATCTGTGATCAAGTGCCCATTTTGTAACACTTGTTGCTTGACTGCAGTCTGATTTAAAGCAATGAAAGATTAAAAACAGTAGTAGCTTTTGGGAAGAGGGGCAGGATGAGCTGGCTTGGGACCAGGAGCACTGAGCAGTGTGGTAAGAATAAAAGCAACCCATGGCTGGAATGACTGGTGTCTTGGGGGTTTCCAGAAAAGGAAGGATGCTAGTTCGTCTGACCGTAATATTTCTAGGAAAATGAGAAAAAGTTGGTGCACTGGTACATACTTGTAGTCTTTTATTTAAGCTGCTGAAGTGGAAAGATTACTTGAGCCCATAAGTTTGCAACCAGTCTGAATAATATAGCAAGGCCCCAACTCCCTCAAAAACAAAGGAGGAAGAGGATAGACAAATCAGAGAAAGAGAAGAAGAGAAGGAAAGAAAGTTAGACCTATATGAAAAAACTGGAAGTTCTTTGATTGATTAGAGATAAACTTTGTATATTACAGCTCTTTGCCAGTACTACTGATACTAATATAAAATAGATCACTTGAACAAAATCATATGTAAATTATAAATGTAATATGTATATATGTATAAATTTTAATTTGTATGTATTTGAATGAAATTTATATGCATGGTAGCTTACACCTATAATCCCAACATTCAGGAGGCAGAATGATTCCAGCCTAGTCTACATATTAAGTTCAAGACTAGCCAGGGCTGCAAATTAAGTCCCTGTCCTAAAACCAAATTTAAAAATTTCCCAGTTCTAAAAATGATTATTTCTAGTTGAGTGTTAAAAAAAAAAGAAAAAAAGAATTCCTGAAGATGGAGAATAATAAAAAGATACTGGCTGCGTGTGCAGGGAAGTCAAAGTTGAGACAGGTCTATTTTTAAAATTTTCAGTTGTCTTGTGGTGACCAAGCAATTTAAATGCCTTATTTTATGGAAGTGGAGGCACTGAATAAAATCTAGAAGTCTATTAAAATATGTTCGGGAATCTTCCAAGAGTATAATTATTAAATGGGGAGAAATCTAATCCCTTCAGTGTATTTACACTCTATTACAGATGAACCCTTCATACCTGTCCAGTTCTGTGCTGTGATGCTGTGCAGTCACTTCTCAGGCATGGGGTGGCTTTCATGACTTTCTGACGTTGAGGCTCACTTCTTCTTGTTTTATGCAGCTGCTTCTTTCTCAGTAAAATAGAGGAGAGACTGACTGCTTCTTCGGGTGACCTCAGTATGAGCGTGGATGAGGATGAAGATTCTGTTGACAGGAGAGAAGTCGATGAGCTGCAGGAAGATGCTCGCTCCATGCTGCAGAGCTGCAGGTTCACCATGAGAATGAAGATGGTGGACAGTGCGTGGAAGCAGGTGTGTTCCCTGCTGTGCCCTTGGTGACTCCTTGGGAGCTTCCTGAGCTCTTTCCTTAAGTTTCCTCTAAACTGTGAACCTTCAGAATAATCACTTGATCTCCTTATTCCCTTTATAAGGAAGTACTTTTGAAAATAGGATGCTGCTCAGTGGTAGAACTCTTACCTAGCAAGGCCCTGGGCTCCATATGCAACACTTGGAGAACAAAGTTTGAAGAAACACTATTCACAAAACTCAAGAGTTTATGACAAACTATTTATTATTTGAAAATATTTTCTATTACTTAAAAAGTAATTAATTAGTGCCAGATTTATATCATTTAGAAAAATGAGTCCTTGATGCTTATAATTATATATAATTATAACATGTTCATGCATATAGAAAGACACATGACTAAAACTAAAATACTTCTTTAGATAGTTGAGGCATTTCTTCAAAGAAGATATGTAAATGGACAATAAACATATTTAAAAAACTTCTCAATGTCATTAGTCACCAGAGCAATGAGGCACCACTCCACACCAGTGTGGGGACTGTCACAGAAGAATCAATGCTGGGAGCAGGGGTGGGGAATACAGAAAAATGTACATTGTTGGTGGGAATATACACTGAAAAATAGAGCAGTTTAGCAATTTCAGAATTGTCATATGTTCTACAAATTCCATTCCTAGACATACCCAAGAGAAGGGAGATATAAAAGTCCACATGAAAATGTGTAAACGGTTTTTCACAGCATTCAAGTTATCTGGAAAGATAGGAACTATGCAAACACTCATCAGTAGATGCCCGCGTAAGAGAATACTGTGTCTGAACTGCAGATCCTTAATTGGCCGTAAAGAATGAAGTGCTGACACACTACAACATGGATGAGTCTGGAAATGTAGTGAATAAAGAAGCCCTACAAAACCATGCATTATTTTCTAATAGCATTGTTTTTGAAATATCTAGGATAGGACTTAGATAGAAAATGTGTCCTGGCTGCCCTAGCTAGAAAGACTGAGCATGTCTACCATGGAACTAAGAGTTTCTCTTTAGGCTGGTAAAAACGGTTGGAATTTAGATGTTTGGTGTAAATACTGTAAATATTTCTAAGTATGCTCAAAAGAAATGCCGAAGCATTCTTTAGATGTAAGTGTACACATTACTCAGAAAGTACTTGCTGTGTAAGCATAGGGTTAATGTCCCAGAGCCCATGTAAAGAGATATGTACTAAATCTCAGTGCTGGGAGGTAGAGATGAGCGAATCTCTGGGGTTCACTGGCCAGCTAGCCTGGCCTACTCTGTAAGCTCCAGGCCAGTAAGAGACTGTACAAAAAACAAGGTGAACGACACCTGAAAAATGATCCACAAGGTTGACCTGAAACCTCTGTGCACATATGCACCCACATACACACAGAATTGTGTGTGTGTGTGTGTGTGTGTGTGTGTGTGTGTGTGTGTGTGTACATGAGACTGCTCTGGGGCATATTGTGTCGTGTAGAAAGGGGAACAGGCCAGCTGAAAAGGTTTTAAAGTAATTTTCTGTGCTGGTCAGATGTAGACAGTATTTTCACACCTGATAGATACCTCTCCTGGAACAGAAAGGAAAAGAGATGGCAGCAAAGATCTAAAGAGACTAATTTTCTCAGACACAGGCCATATCTCTTCCACAGAGCTACCAGAGCAAAAGCTTGAGCCCCTTTGACTGAATAATGAGAATCCTAAAACCTTTTCTTTCTTTTTGTTCTATTCATGTAGAATAATTTCTCACTTGCCATGAAACTCCTGAAAGAGCTGCATAAAGATTCAAAAACAAGAGAGACTTGGCGAGTGCGGTGGACACACAGTTACTGCCGGATGAGCCACGGCCGGAGCCACACCCAGAGCTCCAGGGAACAAGTTCTCACCGTGCTCAAAACCATCACACTGTTGGGTAATTAGGCCGCCACTGGCTGCATAGATGTGAGGCTTTGTTATGTGGTCTTCCAAAGCTGCTCTGGGCTGCTTCATCTGAGGGTTTCGATCTGCCTTGTGAATATTCTAGAGCATAGTAAACAGGGCCACAGCGTGATGTCATGGCCTTAGGAGGAGAGCAGATCCCTGCACTACTGCAGTACAACATTCAGATGGAGGAGAAAAGCTTCCTTGGGCATGTGTGGGATCTGACGCCCCTGCTCTTCTCCTCAGGGTATGCAGTGGGACTCTGTGCAGGGAAACACAGGGCTGCAGACTCTGAAAATACCAGAGAAGGACTATCTTCTCCACATATCCTAGGGACAGAAAACGTTTCTTGCACACTCGTGGTAGTACACACCTGTAATTCCAGCACAGAGGAGGCCAAGGCAGAGTAATTGCCACAACTTTAAGACCAGCCACTATTATATAGGAAGAGTGTCTCAAAACAAAAACAAAAACAAAAAGAGGGAGAAGTGAGTTAAATAATGACCCTAGGGTCTCTTGACTCACTGTGCTGATGTCTGACTATGAGCATAGTTGTCAGCAGGTCTGAGGCTCTAGGTTTACTTCCCCGTGGGCACACGGCTGGGTGCGCAGCCCTGAGTTCCTTGCCCAGCACTATGCTTTTGTTTCATAAACTACACCATACTGTCGGTCTAAAAATATGTCCTGGGATGTTAATGTATATAAACATATTAATAAGAGTTATCTTCTGTTCTTTGCAACAAACAAAACTAGGAATTTGATAAAATACGGCTAATACTAGAATAAAAAAAGTTATTCCTACTTTTAAACCTTAATTCTGTGGATTTCAGTGTTTCCTTTTAACAGAAAACTTTTTATATTAGCAAGTTTAAGAAATCTTTTCACATGGGCATGGGCAGAGGAGAGATGCCCCCACCATCACCACCCACCCATCAGTGTCTGAGACAGGTGGAGGAACTGTCCTGGGGTCAGAAGAGCAGGAGGGCTGTCCCTGCCCCTCACCAGCTGCAGTGGCCCCTATATCTCCAGTGGACAACACAATAGAGCTGGCTCCCATGGTGTGGGTGTGAGAGAGCCAAACGTGAGGGCATGGAGGCAGGAGAACTGACCTCACCCTCGCTCATTGCTGTGAGATGAACTCGCCAGGGCAATGCTAATGCTGCAGAGCTCACCCTGGTGATGAGGACAGGGAAGAACTAGCAGGCAGACCAATCCTGCAGCTGCCCAGGCCCAGACCCGGGGTTATGACTTGGCCCTCCCCAACATCCACCCCATCTGTGATCTGCTAGAGCACTTAAGGAACCTGATCCCCAAACCCAAAGCCGCAGGATCTCCACAACACAGGAAACGACCGGGTATCCGAGAGGAGTCCCAGTGAGGGCCCAGCATCGATAGTGTAGCAGAGACCAGAGGCCTCCAACCAGACCAGTGACTCTGCAATGAACACTTGCAAGAAAAGATATATGGATAAAGGGATTTACTGTGTGTCCTTCTGTGTCACACTGCGGCTTTCATGATGAGATTTTAAATCTTTTTCCCCCTTTTTCACTTAAATTTTTATTTTAGATGGGGCTGCAGGGGCAGAGGGTAGATGCAAAGGGATGGAGAAATGAATGGATCCAGATACATGATGTAAAAGACACCTAAAATAAATAAAAAGAAAGTTTAATAAAAAGAAAAAAACGTACTTCATCAGAAAATGAAGCCAGGCTCTTGTGCCTTGTTTCAGTTAATATCTTTTTTTTTTTTTTTTTTTTTTTTTTTTTTTTTTTTTTTTTTTTTTTTTTNTTTTTTTGGTTTTTCGAGACAGGGTTTCTCTGTGGCTTTGGAGCCTGTCCTGGCACTAGCTCTGTAGACCAGGCTGGTCTCGAACTCACAGAGATCGCCTGGCTCTGCCTCCCGAGTGCTGGGATTAAAGGCGTACGCCACCACAGTTAATATCTTAATAGGGAAAAAAAAAACTTACTTTGAATTTCTTCTTTTAAAAAAAATCACTTTTTCTCTTTTCTTTTTCTTTCTTTTTTTAATCCAAAAGATGAGACTAATATGTCAAACTACTTAAACAAAAATAGTCGGGTCTCTTGTGACCAGAACATTCTTTTGGGGACAACTTTCAAGATCATGGCTGATGCTATCAACAGGGAGCCAGCCTGCCTGTTGGACCTGGAGGAAAGCAAGGCCAAATCAGTCTTGGCACTTTCTCGGTCTAATGGAGAAAGCACAGAGAAGGTAAGAAAAGTGGAGGAGGGCAGTCCTTCTTGTGCTGCACGACTTTTATGTGCTACCCTCAGGACAAAGTCAATCAGCAGTGAGAGAGTATTCTTTTATGGACAAAGCCAGGTGTAGTGGCTCACAGTTGCAAGCCCAACATTGGGGAGACAGCACCACGCACAGCCTGAGCTATAGAGCTAGACCTGGTCTTAGAAAACACAGTTAAAATAAAATGATGAAATGACATGAAATGATTAACACCTGTCATTTTAAATTTCTCACATTATCCATGTTATTTGACATAATCCTATTGTTTGGTATTTGAATTATATCTTCTGTTTTTGATTTTGTTTTTTCTTGAGCCAGTGTCAGATGTATCCCAGGCATGCCTTAAACTTGATTTGTAGCCAAGAATGGGTTTGAATTTCCTCTATTTGCCATGTGCTAGGACTATAGGTGTGTGAAATCACACCCAGTTGATATGGTACTGTGGACTGAACCCATGACTTCATGAAAACTAAGCAAGCTCTCTGCCAACTGAGTTACATCCCAGCCCCCTAATAGTACAGGGGATGTATTGAGTTTTTGGTTTTTGGCTTTGTTTTTTTAGTTTTTTGAGACAGAATTTCTCAGCTATTGAACCAGTCCTAGAACTCACTCTGTAGACCAAGCTGTCCTCAAACTCATAGCGATCCGCCTTCCTCTGCCTCCCGAGTGCTAGGATTAAAGGCGTGCGCCACCACTGCCCAGCTTTTGTTATTTTTTTTTCTCCTGCTGTATAAGCCTGGCTGTACTGGAACTGATTATGTAGACTAGGGTGGCTTGCAACTTAGAGCAATCCATCTATCTTTACATCCTGAATACTGGGATTACATGCCCAACTTGGTAATACAAGTCTTTAAAGCAAGCTTTTGTTGGAGTGGTGAGTAGCTCTTCCATGGGTTTGTATATAAAATTTCTTCATTAATTTCCATTGAGATGGTTTCTCTACAAGCTTTTAGGGTAAAACAGCCTTTTCTGCTTTTGTAGTTAGTGCCGCTTTGCTTAGTTTGTGGGCAGTGGTGGGATGGTTGTTTCTTTTGACTTTCAGATAATTCTGTGTTTTTATAGTTAGCCTCTTCTCCATCTTCCGTCTTGTCTCAGTGTAGTCAAGTGGTCCTGTCTTCTCCTTTCTCAGTGTCACTGATATCTTTGCAGGACCTGAACATACAGCCCCAACTTTCATCAAATTTTTGAATCCCAGTGTGGTTCACAGTCCCTTAGACTGACCCAGCTCTGTATGGCTCATTGACGGACTGGCATGTTCTCTGGAGTTTATCTGGTTCTTGTATGCTCCAGATTTTGCTGGGATTATTTAACGCCTTGCCTCTGGGGTATATGTGCATGCACACGCAACACACACATACACATAAACACATCCCACAATTAACCTAACTTTAAGTATATTTTGTTTATTTTATTAAAGAGGGGTCTCACTATTGACTAGGTGACATCAAACTCTTGGGCCCCAGGGACCTTTTTGCTTCAGTTGGGACTGCGCACACCACACCTAACATCTCAGTGTTATTTCAAAGCTATTGATCTACTGATGCATTTTCCGAATTCCAGGTAATCTCAGGTCTGTACCAGAGAGCATTCCATCACTTCTCTAAAGCCGTGCAGTCAGCTGAAGAGGAGAACCAGCTTTCCTGCTGGGGCCATGAGGCTGCAGCTGAGCAGGCCCATGCTTATATGACACTGGTCGGTTTCTGTGACCAGCAGCTCCGAAAGGTAGAAGAGAGTGCATCCAGTGCATCACAGAAGAGAAGTAAGGGTTAGTATTCTGTATGTAAGCTTGAAAGTGTGTAGATGCCTTTGACTGCGCACGCTTGTGTGTGCGTGCATGTGCGTGCGTTTCAAATAGCAGATATTTTGCTTTGTTTCATCTTTATGAATACAAAATGGATGATAGTATCTCCAAGCAACATAACTGCATTCAGTAAATTCTGCTTATTTATTGGCAATTTTGGGGTTTAGACTTAACTTTTAGAGACCATGTCTTACTGTGTTCTGCCTGCCAGTGCTGGCGCTGCACATATGAGCCCTTGCAGCCGACCCTTGCTCTTCACGTCACTTATTTTACTTGTCATTTGTTATTGGCTCACGTGGTTTGCCTCTTGCTCTGGGAATAAAATCAAATCATCATCCAGGATAGAAACTGCTTCCTGAAGGATTTGACAGACATATGACTTTTCTTAACCGAAAGAAAAGCACTGGAGAGGGAACAGTGATAGACTAAAAAAAAAGAAGCCCGAACAGGGAAATTAGTTATTATTCGTCACATCTATGGTTTGTGTGCCAATCATCGCTTTCCTTTCTGCTCTCTTTGGTGCTGTAGAATTGGAAGCATATCCAGCACTTGTGGTGGAGAAACTGCTAAGAGCATTAAAGTTGAACTCTTCTGAAGCCAGGCTGAGGTTTCCTAGATTACTTCAGATCATAGAAGAGTATCCAGAGGAGACCTTAGCCATAATGACAAAAGAGGTTGGTACCCTTGAGAGTGGAAGAGAGCTTATTTATATCTAGACTCAGTGTGTGTAATACACATGTTCTGGCCTTTTTTTTTTTTAACTTTTGTGTGTGTACACATGCTACATTGTGCTTGTGGAGGTCAGAGAACAACCTCGGGTATCATTCCTCACCTTCTGCCCTGTTTGTGATTTGATGTGATCCTCTTGTTTCCCCCTGCGTCTGAGGACTCCAGATGAGTGCCACAACACATCTGATCACATGGGACTGAGGGTCCGGACTCAGCCCCTTCTCTTGCTAGTACAGCAAAGCTTTGTCCATCTGCACAGCGCCATATTACAGCTTTTCCAGCCAACACTGAGTTCTTTCTATATGCTGAGTATTTAGTGGATTAAAAGTGTGAGTGTCCGGGCGGTGGTGGCGCACGCCTTTAATCCCAGCACTGGGAGGCAGAGACAGGCAGATCTCTGTGAGTTTGAGACCAGCCTGGTCTACAGAGCTAGTTCCAGGACAGGCTCCAAAGCCACAGAGAAACCCTGTCTCGAAAAACCAAAAAAAAAAAAAAAAAAAAAAAGTGTGAGTGTTCACATTTACCTACTTAACTTTGCGGGTGTTGTGAGAACTATATCTGAACAAGGACCAAATCAATCAAGGAGGAATATTTCTGAACAGATTTGTATGGAATTTTGCAACCCACATCTGCTGGTATCTTGGCCTAGGGAGAAGACTCAGTGGGAATTGAGAGGTCCATGTATGTACCTATAACAGCCTGCAGCCTCAATACTTTTGTTCCATGGCTCACTTGGGGATACACATGCTGGCCATGCCCCTGTCCTGTGTGCCCAATCTGTATAAGCAGACTCCATCTATAAAAGAATAGGGCCATCTGAAAAGTTCCTTCATAATTTTACAGATTTATAACTAGAAAATAGACACAAATTTTGACTTGAAAATAAAAGTTCAGAAAGGACTAACTGGTACCTATTACTTTATTTCTATAGGAGGAGCGGCGGGGCTGCGTCCCCAGCACCCCGGTCGCCTGGCTAGCTTATGCCCCGAAATAACAACACATAAACTGTATTCTTTTAAACACTGCTTGGCCCATTAACTCTAGCCCTTACAGGCTAATTCTCATATCCCGATCAACCCATCTTTAATAATCTGTGTAGCATCAGTCTTACCGGGAAAGATTCAGCATGTCTGACCTGGCAGCTTGCTTCATGGCGTCTGCCCGGGAGAGGGGAGCATGGCCTCTGAGCTCACTTCCTCTTCCTCCCAGCATTCTGTTCTGTTTACTCCGCCTATCTAAATTTTAACCTATCAGGGCCAAGGCAGTTTGTTTATTTAACCAATGACCTTCCTCCATCATTTCCCCTTTTTCTGTTTAAACAAAAGGAAGGAAGGCTTTAACTTTAACATAGCAAAATTACATATAACAAAACAGTTATCAAGTAAGAATTACAATATTTATATCTATTTTATCTTTATCATAACTAAGGAAAACTATAACTATAACTAACTGTTCTTCAACTCCATCAAAGACTCCAGAAAGATACAATATTACCTAAGCAAACAAGAAATAAGGAACTTTCAAACTCTAGAAATGACAGAGACATCTCGCTGCCTGGACAGTCACCCAAAGTTCCTCTGTACTGTTGGGGCATCCATCTTCGGCCTACAGGCCCATAGTATCCAGCAGACATTGCCATGAAGCAGGAAATTTCAAAGGCAGTTCAGTCACTATCTGCTTGTCCTGAAGAATGTCTTGCAGACTCTTTCATGAATCAGGAACCCCGAAAGATCATCTCACTTTTAGGCAAGTTCAGCAGTCCTCTCTCTGGGGGTTCTTTGTGTCCAGTTTATGCAGTAGTCCAGGCAAGAGCAGTTTTCTTGCCCAAATGCCTATCAAACTCCATAAGGATCCTCTTCCATGCCCATCTTCTTCTTGAAGTAGATTGGTGCTGCCAGGAGCAGACATGTCTCATTGTCATGAAAAACCCTAAGTTATTAAAACATTAAATGCCCTATTCTGTAGTCTTTAAAAGATATAAAGAATGTCTATCTAAAATATATCTATGTACATCTAGAAAATCTAACATGACTACAAACTTGACTATTATAGATGACTATCCATTAACAACCTATATACATTACATTTTTAAATGAACTACACAATCACAATACCTTAATCAATATCAGAAATACATATACATATAACAAGATTGACCTTAAATCTCTATCAATAAAGCAAAATCTATACTAATGCAAATTATTCATACCTATATCATATCCCCCTTTAAATGTAAAAGAACATTTATAAACAATATTTGGGAACATGGGCGCAGTTTTTTCTCTCCAAACTACTTCCTGCTGAATGGGGGCGCTGTTATTTACGTCTTTCATGGTATAACCTGTGTGCTACTTTCATCTCAGTTGGCAGTTGAGCGAAGCAATTTTTTGAAGGTGTTCACAGCAACCTTTCAGGAGGGCGTGGTCCATCATACCATATTGGAATAGAAGAAATCCACAGGGTCTCATTCTCTGTGAAAACAAAAGAAGAAACTCCTTTCCAAAGTGTCATATCTTTAAGATCCAAATTCTGAAGTCAAGGTATTTTCAAAATATCTATGTTGGATTAGTTCAGCAGCATTCATAAGCAAATATCTTTTAGCAGCTGTTGCTCCTTCCTCAGCATTCAAACAATTCAAGCAGAGCATAACAGCATACAGTATCAAAATTCTCTGTGTGTTTTCCATCTTTGTGCGGCTTTATTTTAACTCTATTTTGTTTATTTTTACTTTTTGAGACAGGTTTTCTGTATATCTTTGACCTGGAATAACTCTGTAGACCAGGCTGTCCTTGAACTCTCAGAGATCCGCCTGTCTCTGCCTCCCAGGCATTGGGATTAAAGGTGTGTGCTAATACACTTTGAACTCACAGAGATTTGTTTGTCTCTGCCTTCTAGGCACTGGGATTAAAGGCGTGTGCTACCACACCTTGAAGTCACAGAGATCAATCTCCCTCTGCCTCCCAAGTGTTGGGATTAAAGGTGTGTCATACCACACCCAACTACTTTCTTTCTTTCTTCCTTTTTTTTTGTTTTTTACTTTAAGAACTTTAACTTTTAGTCTGCATATATTTTCAACACACTGTAAATCATTTAAACGTTTTGTCTTTGAATATCTTTTTATTGTATATCTCTCTTTTTTGACCACATGAGTCTTTAATTTACCAAGCAATATGGGTAGGATTAAAACCGTGGCTTTGACGGCTGGATCTAGCCCATTCCTTAGCTTTCCAGCCTCGTGGCGGAGGTACTGCTGTAGCAATGTAAGTTGCAGCATTATGTCCACAGACAACACTCAAGTCCTCTCTCTGTAGTCGGCCCTCCTGCCTCAAACAGTCAGAGTTTGCCCTGGCAGGATGGCCCAGAAAGCCGGCATTTTAAAACGGCTCAGCTTTTTTCCTGCTACGGCTGAAAACTGAAAAGAATGCAGCTGAAAACTGAAAAGAATGCGTTCATCTTTTCACCAACACCGTTTAAGTGTTTCGTAGCAGGACCTCTTAAGAGCTGCAGGGTTTTGCAGCTAAAGCTGAGTCAGGAAGCCTCTCTTAGATGAGAGTGCTTGCTTGCCTCTGGCAAGCAGAGCAGACCCAAGAAATTGTTGCTACCAAGAAAACATGCTTTACTCTTTCCCAAGCTTTCTCAGGCTTTCAGTGGATTCAGTTATCCACACGTCTGGGTGCCATTCTGTAGAAGGAGTGGCGGGGCTGCGTCCCCAGCACCCCAGCTGCCTGGCTAGCTTATGCCCCGAAATAACAACACATAAACTGTATTCTTTTAAACATTGCTTGGCCCATTAACTCTAGCCCTTATAGGCTAATTCTCATATCCTGATCAACCCATCTTTAATAATCTGTGTAGCATCAGTCTTACCGGGAAAGATTCAGCATGTCTGACCTGGCAGCTTGCTTCATGGCGTCTGCCCAGGAGAGTGGAGCATGGACTCTGAGCTCACTTCCTCTTCCTCCCAGCATTCTGTTCTGTTTACTCCGCCTATCTAAATTTTAACCTATCAGGGCCAAGGCAGTTTGTTTATTTAACCAATGACCTTCCTCCATCACTTTATGTAGCAAGATCTTATCTTTTGTGTGTGTGCATGAGTGCCCAGACTAAAGGTCCATTTTCCATGTCTTCGTCAACTTCTCTCCACATTATCTTTTGAGACAGTCTCTCCCTGTACCTGGAGCTTGCCAGTTAGGCTAGGCTGGCTAACCAGCAAGTCCCTGGACCTTTCCTCCTGTCTTTTCCTCCCCAGCACGGGATTACAGGTCCATGCTACTGCACCTCATTTCTCCATAGATACCGGGAACTGAACCCTGCTGTAGTTTACCAACTGAGCATCTCCCCAGCTCTGTATAGCAAAACCTTAGTGTTCATCTGTAAGCCCTGAGGGTTGCCGTGTTGTCAGGACTCTTTCTTCCTCCCTCTATCCCTTCCTCGCCCCCCTCCCCCTGCTCTCTTTCTCTTTCTTTCTTTCTTTTATATGTATAGTGTTCTACCTGCATGTATGCCTGCACACCAGAAGAGGACAACAGGTTCTCATTATAGATGGTTGTGAGTCACCATGTGGTTGCTGAGACTTGAACTCTGGACAGTGCTCTTAACCTCTGAACCTTCTCTCCAGCCCTCTGTCATGACTTTACCCCATGAGGACCTGCCATACTGTCAAGAGTCTTATGAAGGCCTACCATATTGTCAGGACTCTTACCCCATGAGGGCCTACATATTGTCAGGACTCATCCCCATGAGGGTCTACCATATTGTCAGGACTCATCCCCTAACTATTCACGATAATGCAGTAAGTAAAATGGAATATATAGCTGTTACAAGAATGAGGTAAATTGGTCTTTGTTACTTTTATATTCCTGTGATAAGACATCTTGTACAAGACAACTTACAGAAGACAGTGGTTTTGGAGGGCATCCAGTTTCAGAGGATTAGAGTCGGGAGCCTAGCTACAGCAGGCAGGAATGACATGACGCTGGAGCAGTAGGTAGAGCTCACATCTTAAGACACAACCATCATGGAGACTGGGCCCACTGCAAATGGTGGGAGTCTTGAAATCTCAAAGCCCACCCCCAGCCCATCTCCTCCAACAAGGCCATACCTCCCAATCCTTCCCTAGCAGTTGTACTGACTGGCAACCAAGCATTCAAATATATGACTTTATAGGGACTACTTTTATTCAAACCACTACAGCAAGTATTCTTTAAGCAAAGAATATGTATGTACATGTACAAAAATTGCTTGGAAGAATCCAAAGGTTCCTTAGCAAAAGAGAGCTAAGAGAGACTTCCATATAAGACATTTCATATTAAACCTCTTTTGCCTTTATAGCCTTTATGGTAAATAGTGTCCAGTGTTTGTTCATTTTCAAACTGTAGTTTTCTGAATTTTAGATTTCATCCATTCCTTGCTGGCAGTTCATTGGTTGGATCAGCCACATGATGGCCTTACTAGATAAAGAGGAAGCCATTGCAGTGCAGCCTACTGTGGAAGAGATTGCTGATAACTACCCACAGGCCATCATCTACCCTTTTATAATAAGCAGTGAAAGCTACTCCTTTAAACAGACTTCTTCTGGTCATAAGAATAAGGCATTTGTTGAAAGGTAATGCTTTGGTGTTGTGCTGATGAGATGGATAAAATATTTTGTGTGGTAAAAGCAAAAACATACAAATACATTTGAGCTTTTCATGAAGCATAGAAATTCTTAGACTTCTCTTGAGTTTATCTTTTCTCCATATACTTGTTACAGAATTTCTCTACTTTTGAAAATAGTTTGTCTTAGGTGCTTGCCTGCATGCCCGTAGTTAATAATATTTTGCATTATACAGACTAAATGAGATGCTTTTTGCATCAGTTCTTGTCCTAGTTGATTTGCCTTTGACACAAGCTACAGTCATCTGGGAAGAGAGAGCCTCAAATGAGAAAATGACCCCACTTGATTAGCCCCATGGGCATTTTCTTGGTTAATGATTGATAAGAGATGGCCCAGCTCAAGTGGATGGTGTCGCTCCTGAGCAGTTGGTCCTGGGTTGTATAAGAAAGCAGACTGAGCAGGGCGATGGTGGCGCGTGCCTTTAATCCCAGCACTCAGGAGGCAGAGGTAGGCATACCTCTTTTGAGTTCAAGGCCAGCCTGGTCTACAAGAGCTAGTTCCAGGGACAGGCTCCAAAGCTACAGAGAAACCCCCGTCTCAAAAGAAAGAAGAAAGCAAGCAAGCAGGCTGAGCAAACCGGGGCTTAAGGAGCAAGGCAGTAAGCAGCATCCCCTCCATGGCCTCTGCTTCAGTTCTTGACTCCAGGTTCCTGCCTTGAGGTCAAATCCTGACTTCTTCAGTAATGAACTGTTCCCTGAGAGCTATACACTGAGATACTGAGAGAAACCCTCCCATCTCTAAGTTGCTTCTCTTTTTGGTGTTTCTCACAGTAGTAGAAACCCCAGCTAAGACTTCTGTGAAGCTGCCCTTTAAGATACATTGGAGTGTTGACGTGGTAACGCATACCTGTAGTCACAAGTACTCTAGAAGTTGTGACAGGAGACTGAAGTTTGAGGGCGGCCTGAGCTGTATATAAACAATATACTACAAATAAGTAAATAAAAATATAATAGGAATCCAGAGAAACTGGGGAGATGGCTAAGTGGGTAAGAGAGCTTATTTTGCAAGCACAAGAACCTGAGTTCCCCAGCACCCATGGCTATATGCACCTGTAGCCTCAGCATTGGGTTGCAAAGACAGACAGATCCTGAGAGCTTACTGACCAGGCAGCCTAGGCAAAACAATGATATGCAAGACATCTAATATGCAACCCCTGTGAAAGTATCTTTCGACCGCCAGAGGGTCTTGACCCACAGGTTGAGAACCACTGTCAATCTAATATATAATTCTCAAGTCGCTACTTCCCTGGACATGTTGTGTGTGTGTGTGTGTGTGTGTGTGTGTGTACGACATGAGTTTATATGTATAATTATATGTAACCATCAAGAAAGTAGTTCATAGCACAAAGTGCCCACTTAAAGAAAACAGAGAAAGCATACATTGGAGACTTAACAGCCCACCTGAAAGCTATGTTCTAAATCTATATTTTAAACATATAAAAATAGACCCTGGTTACTACCTAAACCTGGTGGTGGTGGTGGTGCTCTGAAACAGGGTCTCTGTGTGTATCCCTGGTTATCCTGGAACTCTCTGTGTAGACCAAGGTGGCCTTGAATTCACAGAGATCCACCTGCCTCTACCTCTAAGTGTTAGGATTAAAAACGTGTGCCACAACACTTGGCCTAAACCTGGTAATTTTTTATAGGATAAAAAGTAAACTTGATCAAGGAGGAGAGATTCAAGTTTTTATTAATGCCCTAGACCAGCTCTCCAATCCTGATATGCTCTTTAAGGTAAGAAAACAGCCTTTGACAATGAAAAAATGAATGTGAATAGCATTTGTGGATAGTCTAACTTCTTTCTTGATTCTTTCCTCTCTCTTTTGGCACAGGACTGGGTTGAGGATATGAAAAATGAACTTGAAAAGAATCCTGTGAATAAAAATAATATTGTAAAACTGTATGAAAGGATGTACACTGCCTTGGGTGACCTTCAGGCTCAAGGCTTGGGGCCATTTAGAAGGAAGTTCATCCAGGTATGGCTAAGTGCAGTTGCCTTGATTGGGTCTTTATTGTTGTCTGCTGTTAATGAGCTTGATTTAGATCAATGCCTTCTGCAAGATAGAGTGCTTGAATGTTTCCATTCAGTGGTGACAGTGGGTCAGTAGGCAAAACTTTGGGGTTCTACTATGTTCCCTTCATGCTCAGATTCTGGTATCTGAAGATTACATGTAGTTCAGTGCTTTTAATTCTAAGATGACTTAGGTATTGGGTCAAGAAAGTATTTCTGTTTTACATGAGGTTATAAGTATTCTGAAGCATGTATTTGGGGAACCAGCTTGGATGCTCAGAGACACTCTACAGATGCAGTGCCCAGAACCAGAGGGATTGTGTAAATAAAACTGCTTATAAAAGCTGTATTTCAGACAAGTGTGACAGAGGTGAATCTGTTCTAGTTATTCTAGAGTTGGAAAGAGTCCTTAATTGAGGGGTACTCTCTTTTGTTTTATTTTCTTAATTTAAATTTTTTACATGCAAATTTATTTTGATCATATTTCCCCCTCCCTCAATTTTAACAAGATTCTCCTTACCTTCCTACACACTGAACTTTATGTTATTTTTCTCTCTTTCTTTTAAAAACACACACACAAAAAAATCACAAAACAAAAATCAAAATAAGAAAAAAAACCAAAAATACCAAAATAAAAAGTCTGAAAAGGTACCAATGAATTCATTTTGTGTTGGCCACCTCCTGCAGGTCGTGGGGCATACTCTAAAGTGTGGGTGATATACCCAGTGAGACTCCAGTGAAGAAAACTAAGTTTTACTTTGCAAGCAGGTATCAGTTACAGATAGCTTCTTGGCTAGGAATGGGACCCTCCCTCTACTTCCCCTTCTCAGTGATGAAGCTCTGACTTGAACCTGTGCAAATCTTGTGCATACTACCACAGTCTGTGAGTTCATATGTGCATTAGTCCGTTGTGTCTGGAGGCCCTGTTTCCTTAGAGTCATCCACCACCTCTGGCTCTGAAATTCTTTCCCCTTCTCCCACAAGCTTGGGGGTGGGAAATTTGTTGAAGACATTTAGGACTGAGTACTCCAAAGTCTCTCCCACTCTGCCTATTGTCCAGCTGAAAGGTCTCTGTGATATTTCCTATCTACTCTGAAAAGAAGCTTCTTTGATATAGGTTGAGTGAGGTGCGGATCTTTGTGTATTAGGAATATTATTACTGTGTTCCTTTAGCAGAATAATAGTGGGTTTTCCGCTAGCCCAGGAACTATCTGGTCTCAGGTTTTTGGCCATTTTGGTAGTGCCATGTATGGGTTACATTTTATGGGTTGGTCCTTAAATCCAATGAAAAATCAGTTGTTGGGCTGGAGAGATGGCTCAGTGGTTAAGAGCACTGGCTGCTCTTCCAGAGGTCCTGAGTTAAATTCCCAGCAACCACATAGTGGCTCACAACCATCTGTACTGAGATCCGGTGCCCTCCTCTGGTGTGCGGGCATACATCGAGGCAGAATGTTGTATACATAATAAATAAATCTTTAAAAAAAATCAGTTAGTTCTTCCCATAGCATTTGTACCACTGTTTCACAGTATATCTTGCAGGCAGATCACTGTTGCAGGTCACAGGTTTACAGCTGGGTGATATCAATGATTACCTTTCCCCGTTGCTAGTGTACAAAGTACTTCCAGTCCATCAACACTAGTCAGTAGGGTACAGCTTCTAGTTAGGCTTTACTAAAGATGACTTCTCGTGTGAGATGACCGAAGTGAGTGTTGTCTCCAGCAATAGAGCTTTACCATCAGTTTGTGGAGAGTAAAAGCTACCCTGTGATGTTTGGGGGTTTCCAGTGACTCCACAAATGCAGCCCGTTCCTGACACCGAAAGTTTCAGTTGGTGGAATAAGATCTCTAGTTGGCACTGTCCTTCCTTTTATTTGGTGACTGCATTTAGATTCCTCCCACGTAGGCATACATTTTGGGAAGCTTCTACAGTAGTAGGTTTTCCTGTTTTTCCAAAGGGCCATTAGTGTTAGTTGTTTCTTCCCATGTCTCCTCCTTTGCCCCTCTCTCCTGTTCTCCCTGTTTAGTCATCTACTGGAGTTTACCCTCTGCCCTCTGTAACAATGTGTTCTACTTCCCGCTCCCCAAGTCGCCGCTTCCTAGATAGGTACCTAACCTCTGTAGTTATGGATGGTGGCACACCTGTCAAAGGCTTCAAAGCTAACATCTACATTTAAGAGAAAACATACAGTATTTGCCAATTGGGGTTTGTATTATCTAATTTTGGATGATTTTTTTCTATTCAACTGTAAATCTCATAATTTCATGTTTCATAACAGTTGAACAATAATATTCCATTGTGTATAAATGTACTCCATTTTCATTATCTATTTTTAAGTTGATGAGAATTGGAGATCATTCCATCTTCTGGTTTCCTCAATTTCTTTCTTCAACGTCTTAAAGTTTTTATTATACAACAAGATTTTCACTTGCTTGGTTGAAGTTACCCGCACCCCAAATACATATATTGGGGCTATTGTGAAAGGTTCTAGCTCCCTGATTCTTTCTCAGTCCATTTGTCATGTGTATATAGAAAAGCAACTGATTTTTGTGTGTTAATTCTCTATCCTAATACTTTGCTGAAAGTGCTTATCCGCTCTAGAAGTTTTCTGGTGGGAGTTTTTAACCATTTTTTATGTGTAAAGTCATAGCATCTGTTTGGTTTTTGTTGTTGTTTTGTTTTAGGTTTTTTTTTTTTTTTTGAAGCACTCATTAGAATTTGTAACTAGGAGTTGTTCTGCCTAAGGAAGAAAAGACACAGAAAAAAGGGATACTCAAAATGTTTTAAAATCATGGAATATTCATAAACTTAAAGATTTTTCTAATATACAATGGAAGCAGTGTTCATAATAGTAAATTTTTAATTTTCAGGCCTTCGGGAAAGAATTTGACAAAAGCTTTGGGAATGGTGGTTCTAAGCTGCCTACAATGAAGCCCAGTCACTTCCGTGATATCACTGATGCACTATTTGTAAGGATGAGAACAAACCTGAAGCCACCTGGGAACCTGAAAGAGTACTCCCCCTGGATGAGTGCATTCAAAGTGCAGTCCCCAGGAAATGAAGTGGAGATTCCTGGTTAGTTAACACAAGTAGTGACAAGAACATTCCTTAAGGAGAATAACATGCTGCGAACTCTGGTTTTCCAAGTAATGACACTGGAATCCTCGTGTGTGTGTGTGTGTGTGTGTGTGTGTGAGAGAGAGAGAGAGAGAGAGAGAGAGAGAGAGAGAGAGAGAGAGAGAGAGAGAGAGAGAATGAATATGCAGGGGTGTATATATTGTGTGTAGCATACATATATGCATATAGAGGTCAGAAAACAACCCAAGGTATTCATCTTTACTTTCCACTGTGCTTGAGGGACAGAACCTTGTTTTTTTCACACACCAGGCTGACTGGCCTGTGTGTACTGTGCATTCTTCTGTCTCTGCCTTCAAGAGTGCTAGCTAGGACCACAGATAACCACAGCTACTGTACCTGGCTTCTGCATGAGAGCTGGAGATTTGTGCTTGTGCCAGAAGCACTTTTACCTAATGGATCATCTCCCCGGCCCATCTTTTTGATTTATTTGTTTTTGGTTATGTATCTGTGGGGGTAAATTCATGTGAGCGCAGAAGAGAATGTTGTATCCCCTGGAGCTGGAGTAAACAAGTGGCATGGGTGCTGGAAACCAAACTCAGGTTCTCTGGAAGAACAGCAGTTGCTCATAACTGCTGCGGCATCTCTCCGGTGTCTTCCCCAACCATATTCATCATTAGGAAAACCTACAATTACTATGATTTAGTACAGTTTACTATATTTTTTTATTATGGCAGGTGTTCAGAATTCCCATTTAGTATTTACAGTAACCCCAAATCATTGATTCCTACTTTGCTTGCCCATAACTTTTCTTCAGGAATAAGTTCAAGTGTAGAGAGGTTGCTTCCCGAGAGGCAATGCCTGGTCCCACTCAAAGAGAGCAGCAACAGGAAAACAATTTATGACACTGAGATGTCACATGCAGCAAACTGTCAGAAGAAATTTCTTCCTATTCCATGTTTCTCAACCTAGAATCCTCCACACACACCAAGAAAGAAGGAGCGCTTTAATCTGGTGGCTGGTTTTCCCTTCTCAACAAATGTAAGAGAAAGCTTGGCAGAAGCAGTCTCTTCACTGTTGACAACTGTGTAGTTATACTCAGTGGCTTCAGGAAAAAAGGCTGTAACTTTTTCTTTCTTTATTGTTGTTGCTGTTTTGTTTTAACACAGGGTCTCACTGTGTAGACCAGGCTGACCTGGACTCACAGAGATCTGCCTGCCTCTGCCTCCTGAGTGCTGGGGTTAAAGGTGTGCACCACCATGCCTGGCTATGGCTGGTTTTTATAAATTAAAACTTTGAATTAAAGAAAAAATAAGTATCATGTTACATTAACATATTTTGTTAAATCAACATATATGTCTTAAAACGTGGAAGTTTTATAACAGACGGTATCTAAGCGAGGCTGTGTCTCTTTTAGGCCAGTATGATGGCAAGGGCAAGCCATTGCCTGAATATCATGTCCGGATCTCTGGATTTGATGAGCGGGTATGTTGTGTTTGTCATCCTTGTCTCTGTGACATTTGATGTGTTGGTCAACTTCTCGCTAGCCTTTTGTTCCCAAATTATTACATTGATCAGATTCCTAAAGATAATGTCTCCTATGTTTCAGTATCAGTTGTATTTAAGAGTATTATAAGTTAAGTGCTAAATGGCCAGCCCCAAAAATATATATACAAGTAGCACTATATGGACTTCATATGTTATGTTTAAGAATATAAATGTATGTACAAATACTTATATGGCTGCAATAACAATTGATGAAAATAGAAGCCACGAATTTGAAGGAGAGTTGAGAGGGGCATATGAGAGGGTTGGGAAGGAGAAATATTATAATTAAATTACAATGTCAAAAATAGAGAAAAATGTAGTAAATGAAGTATAAACTGTATATGTTCATTGTAGGTTATGTGTAGAATTAATCTTTTATAAAAGAAAACCATTATGATAGACATCACATATTGAGAAGGCTATCCATGGTTTTAGGCAGTGTCTGTAGCCAAGAATATTGAGTATGCATGAGCACAGCCCTCAAGATGACAGATGGCCCTGACGCCTCAGCCCATAGCACCTGACCAGGGTGTGGTGAGCTACTCTAATACTGTTTTAAGGTTTTTTTGGTTTTTTTTCCCCGCTGCAGTAGTGCACACTGTCGCCCCAGCTACTCAGTTGGTAGAAGGACCACTTGAGCCCAGGCATTAGAAACTAAGCCAGGCAACACTTGTTAGAGTATTTTCTTTTAAACAACAAATCTCTTAATGTTTAAAGGTAAAAGTAATGGCCTCCTTGAGGAGACCAAAGCGCATTGTTATTCGAGGCCATGATGAAAAGGAGTACCCCTTCCTGGTAAAAGGCGGCGAGGACCTCCGTCAGGACCAGCGCATTGAGCAGCTCTTTGAGGTCATGAATGCCATCCTCGCTCAGAATGCTGCCTGCAGTCAGAGAAACATGCAGTTAAGGACTTACCGTGTCGTGCCCATGACCTCCAGGTATGGCCTGAGTGAGACGGTATGTATAGGGGACGGGGTATACATCCCACCCTGTCTGAGCCCTGAAGTATGTCTGTGGGTGCTGGAAGTGTCCCGTGGACAGAACTCAACTAGATTTACACATGAAAGTAAGTGAGGAAGTAGAGACTGGATAGGAAGAAATCTGTTTCACTTTGATTCTTCAGAACATTTTTTTCTGATGAAGAAGGAACAGTTGGGATTTGTTTGCACTTATTTGAAACGTTGTATTTTATTTTTCAGATTAGGATTAATTGAATGGATTGAAAATACTATGACCTTGAAGGAACTTATTTTCAATAATATGTCGAAAGAGGAGAAAGTGGCTCATAGCAGGTAGTGTGTTCTTATGTCACGTTGGGTGGCCTGGAAATGCACAGAGATCTGCCTGTACTGGAATTTAAGGGACATGACAGCTTTTTAAATTTCATCGTGTAGTCCAGGCTGGCATTGGATCCTGAGTGCCAGGATTGGAATCATCGATGCAAGCTACCAACATGCCCCTCAACTTGTAATTGTTTGACTTCTGAAAGCTCATTAGGAAAGCTGCAGCACAAACTGAAAAGTGACCAAGTATATCACACCACAGTGTGTCCACCTGTACAAGTGCTGACCTGTGCGGTGTCACTAAAGGCCTCGCAAATTCAAGATGAGCATTTTCCGGCATTAAGAAAATACTTTATCATTCCTAAGATGGGTTTTATTTGTATCTGCATTCGGGAAATGGTAAAGAAATATCTGGAACTAGTCAAAAAGTAAGGAAAAGCAGATGTTTTGTGAATGATTTGTAAAAGATTGGCTTATGGTCAGATGAGGCCTACCAGCAGTGATAGCATTATTGTCAGGCTGCCTTTTAGGGTGACATGCCTAGGTCACAGACTTTTGTGTTTATTTTAACATCTTATTTTTCTCTGCATGAAGAGGGAAATATTTTGCACCTGATTTGATTATGTCTGAGTTTTCGCATAGGGAAGTTGTTTGAGTTTATCCTGGAGTCATTAGAGATGAATAATGCTATATTGAAAGTTGTATTTATTCTTCACTGTTTTTTAATAAATTTTCAGTGTTCTTTGCCATACAGAATACCTCCTTAATTCTAATTCCCTTTTCCCTACTTGCTAGTGATCCTTATGCACCAGCTCGTGAATATAAAGACTGGCTAATAAAAATGTCGGGGAAAACTGATAATGGAGCCTATGCACTAATGTACAAGTAAGTTTGGTTTTGGTTTACATTTGTTCATCCTTCTAAAAAATGCAAACTTTTGAGTCTTGACCTCACAGAGATCCACCTGCTCTGCCTAGATGATACTATATTTTAGTATTAATAATTTTAAATTCACCAGACATTTGTTCTAATGAAATGTTTGTCTTAAATCACAGAAGAGCTAACCGTACAGAAACAGTCATGGCTTTTAGAAAAAGGGAGAATAAAGTGCCTGCTGATCTCTTAAAGTAAGTATATTTGTGACTTCACAAACACTAGTGACATGGCAGAAACTATATGTGGTTTATCGCTCTCCTAGGCGGGCTTTTGTAAAGATGAGCGCCAGCGCTGAGGCCTTCCTGGCACTACGGTCCCACTTCGCCAGCTCTCATGCACTGTTGTGTATCAGCCACTGGCTCCTCGGTATTGGAGACAGACATCTGAGCAATTTCATGGTAGCCATGGAGACGGGCAGCGTGATTGGCATTGACTTTGGACATGCATTTGGATCAGCTACTCAGGTGTGTTGTCCTTCATGCCCACTGATGATCTAGAAGTGGGATATATTCTCATCAGGGTTCTCTAAAGGCACATAACTGATGGAGTGAATACATACATGGGTTTCATTAGAATGACTTCAGTCTGTGCTTCAGCTAGTCCCACAATGGCTGTCTCCTGGTAGAAAGGCCAAGAACCAAGTAGTTGTTCAATCCTGGAGACTGGATGTCTCAGCAGTCCTGGTCGGGTGCTAGAGCCCTGGAAGATTCCTAATCTTCAGTCTGCGTCAGAACCCCAGAGAAGTAGATTCTAACACCAGCAGGGGAATGCCTCAGCAAAGGGTACTGACCTTGCTGTGAGACCTACGACAAACAGGCAGAAAGCAAGTTTTCTCCTTCTACACCCTTTGTATAGGCTGCCACCAGGTGTGGCCCCGATGTGGTGTGTCTTCTCACCTCAGAGGACCCCTTATAGGTGCACTCAACAGCTTAGTTTTCACTGATTCCAGATGTAGTCAGGTTGACAGCCAAGACTGGCCATCACATCATGTGACTTTGTAACATCTGCAGAAATTAATTAACGGAGCAATGATAGGTTAAGTTGGCTTTGGTGGCATGGTCCTAAAACCTGACACTTTTTGAAGAAGCAAATAATATCACCCTAATCCTAGCCGGCACCACTGGTCACCCATGTCAGCATGGTCCAGGGACAGCATGGCAGTCAAGTGCCTGCATGGTCCCAGGTGGCAGCCTTGCCCCGGGCACCCATTCCACCTTTGACAGTAGCAGTAGCCATGGACATCACTGAAGATTCTGGCTGTGGCAGGACCGTGGGCCCAGATGTGGCCCTCAGCCACAGTTCAGGTTCAGATGTCTCCCCAGGTGGCAGCACATGCCACCCAAATCTGTATGACCCTGATGGCCACATGGCCTCAGGTGTCATCCCAGACTACAGGCCTCTGCATGGCCCTCTGTGGCAACAGGAGCTACAGGTATCAACACAGAGCCTGGCTACTGCAAAGCCAGGGATCCAGACATAGCCTTCGGCAGCAGTCCAGCTCTGGACATCACCACGGATCTGGTGTGGAAACACAAGCCTGTTTGCAAGGCATAGCCCCTGTGGGGGTGGCACAGCCCTCACACCCAGACATGGTCATAGGTGTTGGCCCAGCCTCCGGGCATCGACAGGGCCCTCAATGGTAACATGAGCCACAAACATCAACACAGACCACCACAGCTTCCTCAGGACCTTGGGTCCTGACATAGCCCTTGGCAGCAGCCCAGGCCCGGACATCACCATGGTCACAGGTTGCAAGCGTGCCACCCACGTCAGCCAGTTCCTCACTGCCTTTGCTCTCCCCAGCACATGCACCTTTCGGCCTCTCTCTTCCATTTCCCCACCGTATGCTCTCCCACCATAATGGTGCTCAGCTGGGCAGGCTCAAGCTTCTTCCCACTCCAGTGAGAGTCCTAGGGCAGAGGCTGGTCTCTTCTTAATCACCACTAACTTCTCTGCTCCAGCTGACCAGCACTAATTGTCCTAGTAAAACAAAGGTTTAACTTCAATAGTCCTGGTCTCTAATTAATCACAGCTGACTCTTTAGTCCCTGCTAACCAGAACCATGGATTCTTAGCCCAACTGGCTGGGTAGAGTCTTCACTTCTCTCTGAGATTTCACACGTTAGGCCTCCATCGTCTGCACTGCTCTCAGCGTTCTCACACTCCAGGCTTCTACAGAACAGCACACGCTGTTTCCTAGCCCATAGTTCCAAAGTCTGTCCACAGTCCTTCCAAAAGCAACATGGTCAGGTCTGTCACAGCAGTACCCCAGTATCCTGGTACCAACTTCTGTCCTAGGTAGGGTTACTATTGCTGGGATGAAAAGCCATGACCCAAAAACTAGTTGGGGAGGAAAGGGTTTATTTGGCATAGATACTGTTGTGCATCATTGGAGGAAATCAGGACAGGAACATGGAGACAGGAATTTATACAGAGGCCATTGAGGAGTGCTCTTACTGGCTTGCTCCTCATGACTTGCTCAGCCTACCAGGAACAACAGCCTAGGGATGGCACCATCCACAATGGACTGGGCCCTCCCCGTCCATCACTGACTAAGAAAAGGCCCACAGACCACTGACAGTGGGACCATGGTTTATCCCTACTGCTTGAACTGGCTTTTTAGAACCCATTCTCTTTTGAGGGATACCTTGCTCAGCCTAGATATAGTGGGGAGGGCCTTGGTCCTGCCTCATGTGCTAGACTTTGTTGACTCCCCATGGGAAGCCTTACCCTCTGAGGAGTATGGATGCGGAAGGGGGAGGTATGAGAGGAGGGGAGGGAGTGGGGAATGGGATTGGTATGTAAAATGAGAAAAGATTGTTTTTAAAAAATAAATTAATTAATTTTAAAAATGCCCTCAGGCTTGCCTACGGCCCAATCTTATTATGGCATTTTCTTAATTGAGATTCTCTCCTCTCAGATGACTTTAGCTTGGGTCAAGTTGACATAAAACTGTTCAACACAATGTATTTACTTAAATATACTTTTTTCTCTGTTTAGTTTCTTCCAGTTCCTGAGTTGATGCCTTTTCGCCTAACCCGCCAGTTTGTCAATCTCATGTTACCAATGAAAGAAACGGGTCTTGTGTGTGCTGTCATGGTGCATGCCCTGAGGGCTTTCCGCTCACGCGCAGGTCTGCTCACCGACACCATGGAGGTTTTTGTGAAGGAGCCCTCTTTTGATTGGAAGGTACATTTTGGTTCTGTATAGACACATCCATGTTTCGTTTTTATGATGAAAATGCATCAAGTTGAATTTACTGAAATATTTACATTGTTTTGGTTACATTTCTCAAAAGCAGACATGTTTGGAGGAAACTTAATTACTTTGTTGTTTGGTACTAACTGGGGGGGACAGAATAGACCCATTGGTAACAGTAACTCTGAGTTCTCACTTCACACACAGCTTGTGGTGGTGGTGCTGGTGCTGGTGGTGGTGATTACAGCAGGTGATTATAAACTCTGTATCTGAGCTAGCCTAGAACTTATATGAGACGCTTTCTCCTGTCTCTGCCTCACAGGTCACAGCCATAGAGCCCACGTCAGGATCTATCTAGAAAGCTTAGAGCTGCTACAGATCTTTGTTTCAGCATCATTGCTTGATTTAATGTTTCAAATGTAATTGTATATACTGCTATAATTAGTAGAGAAAAGTATGTTCTTTCCCTTTAGTGTTTTGAGCAGAAAATGCTGAAAAGAGGAGGATCCTGGATTCAAGAGATAAATGTAACTGAGAAGAACTGGTATCCTCAGCAGAAAATACGCTATGCTAAGAGAAAATTAGCAGGGGCCAACCCAGCAGTTATAACTTGGTAAGACTTGATTGTGAATACGAAACCAGTGCGCGTTCAGAAGTGCTAAGCTCTTTCAGACACACGAGAGCGGTGTGGCAGTTCTCACTGTGCAGTGGGGAAAGTGCGTCTTAGGGAGGCTTCCACTCCAGCCCAGGTCTGTGAGGACTTTGCTCACACCTGTGCTGTCTGTCCTGTGCATCTCTCCAGCCAGCACCAGTGCAAGAACCAAACTCGTATGCGAAGGCTTGGAATTTCCATTTGCCTTGGTACTTCCTAGGGCCTTTGACCCATTTGGTCCTGATGAGCACCAGATCTCGTGAAGAACACAGCGTCGGCTTCTCAGATAGTAGTCTGAGCTGCATTGACCTTTCCATTTTTTTAATTGAAATCTAAAGCAAATAGAAATTTATAGGTAGTATTCCTAGTAAGTAAGAAATTTATACTCTAATTCTAAGCAGTAGTAAGAGATGCTCTGTAATTGACTTGATTTTTTAACATGAGTACCAGGTCTGTACAGTGATTATTGCTGACAAGAGAATGAAATTAGAGCCCTGTCTCACATTACTTGCAAAAATTAATTCAAGATGTATCAGACTTAAATGCTAAACACTTAGAAAAAAATTAAGTTGGTCTTGAATTGAATTTGGCTATGGCACTTAACGTTGCTAGATGTGACACCAGAGACATGAGCAAGAACAAGATAGACAAACTGAACTTCAGAATTCAGAGCTGTGCTGTACAGGATACAATCAAGAACATAGGAGTTAGTATACTAACCTGGCAAGCATAAGACCTGGGTTCTATTCCCAGAGCTGGTAAAGTAAAAATGTAGTGGTTGGAAAAACAATCAGCAACATGAGTGCCTGCTGCTTCCAGAGGATTCACGTCCAGTGCCAAGCACCCTCACGGAGCGGCTCACAGCCACTTAGCTTCAGCTGCATGGAAATCTGATACTTTCGGCCTTTATAAGCACAAACAGACGTGCAAGTAAATAAATAGTTTGGTTTTGATGATTTTCTTTTTTTCTAAGTAGTGGGGCTGGAGAAATGACTCAGAAGTTAAGAGCGTTTTTTGTTCTTAGAAAAGACCCAGATTTGGTTTTCAGCACCCACAATGGTCTGTAACCCCAGTTCCAGGGGATCCGATGCCCCTTCTGGCCTCCTCAGGTCTCAGACATCCCGTGGTTGCACATTATATGCAGATAAAACATCTATACACATAAAATAAAAATAAGTCTTCTCTTAAAAATTAGGACAGTGCACAGATGGACAAAGTTCTTATGAGTCATGTATCTGAGAAAGGGCTTATAAGTTCTTTAAAAGCACAGTGCTGGGTAGGGGTAGAGAGATGGCTCAGTAGTTAAGAGTGCTTGCTCTCTAGAGGACTGCAGTTTCAGGTCCCACTTCATAGAGCTAATAACCACTGGGAATTCCAACTGCAGGGGATCCGATGTCCTCTTCTGGCCCTTGGAGGCACCCACAAGCACAGACACAAATCTCTAAAATAATTTTTCTAATGTCCATTGTGGTCGTACAAATCTATAAAACCCAGCCTGTGGGAGGTAGAAGACATCCTTAGCACAACCAAGTTTGAGTGCTATCTCAACAAAATGTGACCTTCTTTCAAAAACAAAATCCTTAAGAAAATAAAAATCGATAAATAAAATCCTTTATAAAAGCAAACTTGATAACCTAATTTCTAAAGAAGATCAAAGGAATCAGACATTTCTCTAAGGAGGTACAAATGTACAGATGGTACAAACAGCCACTAATTGTGTGGAGAGTCATTAAGGAAGTGCAAATGAAGTTCTGCATCTTGTGTGTAATGACAACTTTCAGATGAGATAGGAGAAGTGTGAGCAGGGATGTGGAGAATTGTAATTGTGGTAGGCATGCAAAATAGTGCAGTTGCTATGGTAAACAGCCTGACAGCTCCTCAAGAAGCTGTACCCAGCAGTTCCACTTCTAAGTGTCTGCTCTAGAAAAATAAAAGCAAAAATTTCCAAACAAATGTTAATAATTATATTACTCATGTTTTGAATTCAAAGTTTTGAGTGGCAGGAAGAAAATAGTGTATAAATGGTGGTAGACTATTTGTAAAGGATAACCAGCTCTCCAGGTCCAAGGGGGAAAATCATTTGTGTTTGTGTTTTCATATTTGTTCAATACTTTTTCCAGTGACGAGTTATATCTAGGCCATGAAAACTCATCTGCCTTTGGGAGTTATACAGCTGTGGCTCGAGGAAACAAAGACCACAACATTCGTGCACAAGAGCCGGAGAGTGGACTTTCAGAAGAGACTCAAGTGAAGTGCTTGGTGGACCAGGCCACAGACCCCAATATCCTTGGCCGGACTTGGGAAGGATGGGAGCCTTGGATCTAAAGTCTAGGGGAGCCACCAGCTGTAAAGCATTCCATCACCGAGGGAATCTTCTAGACCTTCACCAACAGCAGGGTATTACTTGAAGAAAAAAAAGAAATCTACTTGGTAGTGCTGGTAAGATGGCTCCCTTGCTGCCAGCACTAATGACCTAGCTTCAATCCCTGGAACCCACATGATGGATGAAGAGAAGCAACTCCTGCAAGTTGTCCTTTGACCTCCATACATGTGCCTTGTCTTACATTTACCTACACACACATACATTTGAAAATAAAAAAATATGATAAATATTTTTTCCTCTTTTCAACTCTTCATTTCATTGATTCGGTTTTTTTTTCTTTCATTTCTATTTAATTGATTTCTGCTCTGATCTTGATCGTCTCTATCTACTGTTGTTGGGTGTGGTAGGCTTTTGTGTTCCATGGTACGTGTGCAGATAACCTTACTCAGTACTCTCCAAGGCACAGTGACATTAAAGGCATTTTATATCCTGCATGTAACCCTTGACCATAAAAAGGGGAGACTTGAAACTCTCTCTCTCTCTCTCTCTTTCTCTTCTCTTCTCTTCTCTTCTCTTCTCTTCTCTTCTCTTCTCTTCTCTTCTCTTCTCTTCTCTTCTCTCTCTCTCTCTCTCTCTCTCTCTCTCTCTCTCTCTCTCTCTCTCTCTCTCTCTCGGCTATGAAGTTAGTTTATATTTGGCAGTGTTGGCCAGTTAGGGGCTCTCTCCCCATGGTATCTGAACAAAGGCCATAAAACTGAGGTTGCACAGAGAGTTAATCACTGTCCTTGGTAATCAGCCAGACCTGGCACCAGAGTTAAGTTGCTTCGTACTTTTTACCTTGGCTCAACAAATCAGACAGCTGGCTCTGGGATCTTGTAAATAAGATTGTATCTTCCTGTGAACAGTTCATCTTACAGCCCATTAGCAAGGCACCTGCTCTAATCTAAAGCTACTTTGAAGTTGATATCAGTTGATAGTATATGTCTATCTTGGCAGCTGGGGAAATACAGCTGTTTTCTTGAGCTGTGTTCCAGTAGAGTTCTGAAGGAGAACTTGAGCAGCATCTCTTTGTGTTCATTTTTTCATCAAAATTCTGTATAAACTAACATTATTAATATCAATTGGACAGAACAGCTGAAGAGGAGCCCCCTTCTTGACAATCCACGGGTTAAAAATGCCAGTAGATTGGGATTACATTCACGAGATACACACACATTAGATACAGGCTGTTGGGAGTTCCCCATAGCTGCTAGGGAAAGAATGCACTTTAGCACATGCAAAATTACAGACAGACACAAAAGATATTTTGGAGTCTGTATTTCTCACAGTCCTTGTAAAACGAGATTTCTTCATCAGAGACCTAGTGGCACACCTTTGTCATCTTTTGTAATAAATGATAATGACCTCCGTCAAGGTATATGTGTGTGTGTATATGTGTATGTGTATATATATCAGACTTGCCTTGAACTCACAGAGTGTTGAAATTAACAGTGTGTCCCACTATACTCAGCTGAAATCTCTTTTTTTGTTTGTTTTTAATTTAAAAAACAACTTTTTTCATTATACATAACAATTCAAGTTCCCACTCCCTCCTCTCCTCCCATTCATTCCACATACCCCTCTCCCATCCCTCCCCCATCCACTCCTCAGAGAGGGTAAGGCACATTGCTTTGGGGAAGGGCCAAGGCCTTCCCTACTATATCTAGGCTGGGCAAAGTATCCATCCAAAGAGAATAGGTTCCCCCAAAACCCGTACAAGCAGTAGGGATAAATCCAGCCTGCCTCTTGAATGAGCAGCTGGAACCATTGATAGTCAAAGTTATTATTGAAAATGTATTATTATATTATTGAAAAATGACATTTCGGATCACTTTTTTTCTTAGTCCTCCTTTGCTTGACCCCTATTGTTGCCCTGCAGTCTCATAAATACATGTGCTCTTCTCTTTAGTAGCCTGTATAGGGCTGGCTTGGTGAACACAACTTCATCTGTAGAAGTGTTGTGGTGGTGGTTTGATGCTTCCTGTTTTGTTTTGGAGGGTTGGTTGTTTGTTGAGGCAGAGTCTCTAACAGGTCCTAGGTGCTCATCTTAACAGGGAGATTAATTCTAATGAACACGGTCAAGTAAAGATGAACAGACTAAAGGGTAAACTTTGCGTCTTAACGGGCCACACTATAGCTTCCACAAGATTCTTCTTGTTTTTATCTTAGTTTTGTTTGGGTTTTGGTTTTGTTTTGGGAGGGAGTGGTTGCAAGGGTAGAGGGCGGATGCGAAGGAGATAAATGGGATCAGAGTACGTGATGTGAAATCCACAAAAAAAAAAAATCAGTAAAAGTTCGAAAAAAAAATCCTAATTTGGGGCAAATTGACAGTAAAACCATCACATACCCGTAGACAAATGCTAGTCTCAGCTCTCAGAAACCTCCCTTTGTAGTGAACATCAGTGAATGCAGAGACATGAGCTGCTCGAGATGCTGAGGACCGGATGATAGCGTGCTCCACCTTAAGTTTAGACTGCCCCTTCTGAGGCTCAGGGGACATTATGGGAGAGTACAAAGAATGTGAAAGCTAAAAGATAGGGAGAAGGGCTGTAGGCAGATTTTCTGTACTGGCACAGCCGTATCTGATGGGAACAGTAAGAGTAATAAAGCCAGCATAGCTGCTTCACAAAGACCCCCAAAGCTGAGCTGCCATGCCACCTTTGGTTGTCCTCTCCACTGGTTACATACTTGGATACTTTTAATATTTGTACAATTTGGGGATATTGGATTGATGGAAATTTCTTATGAATCATTTATGCCTTCTGCTTCTAAGCTTTCCAGGACAGTCCTGAACATGCATCTCTCTCTCTCTCTCTCCCTCTCTCTCTTTCTCTCTCTCTCTCTCTCGCTCTCGCTCTCTCTCTCTCTCTCTTGATGCCGTTATCTACTTGAAGGTCTTTCTTACACTTTGGAGGTTGTGACACACATAAAGGAGCCAGAGGTCTCTTTATGAGACTGTGAGACATTCTTGAAACATCTGTCCCTGTACTTACTCAGGGACTAGATAATCAAAGTAAACTCAAAAAGCTCAACAAAACTTGGTGGGCTAATTATGGGGCTAGTGTGAAACCTGGCACCAGAGAAATTCCCAGGAATCCATAAGGATGACCCCAGCTAAGACCCTAAGCAGTAGTAGAAATGGTGTCTGAACTGGCCTGTCCCTGTAATCAGATTGATGACTACCTGATTGTCATTATATAACCTTCATCCAGCAACTGATGGAAGCAGATTTAGAGATCCATAACTAAGCACTGGACTTAGCTTCCAGAGACCAGTTGAAGAGAGGAACAATAATATGAGCAAAGGGAATCAAGACCATGATGGGGATACCACATAAATAGCTGACCTGAGCTAGTGGGAACTCATTGACTCTGGACTGATAGTGGGGGAACCTGCATAGGACCATACTAGGTCCTCTGAATGTAGGTGACAGTTGTGTAACTTGGGCAATCTGTAGGGCCACTCACAGTGGGACCAGGATTTATCGCAGGCACTTGAACTGACTTTTTGGAACCCATTCTTTTTGGAGGGATACCTTACTCAGCCTAAATTTGGGGGGAGGGTCTTGGTTTCTCCTCAAAATATGTCAGACTTTGTTGGCTTCCCATGGGAAGTCTTACCCTCTCTGGGGCATGGATAGGGGGTGGGATAGGGGGACTGTGGGAGGACCTGGAGGAGGGAGGGAGTGGGAACTGGGATAGGTATGTAAAATGAGAAAAGATCATTTAAAAATTAAAATTAAAAAAAAAAAGATTTGGTGGGCTAGAGGAGTTAGCCACAGTTCAGATTGTAAGCCTCTTCCCACTATACACTCAGGTAATTTCATGGCACATACAGCAACAAAGTTAGATTATCTGGTTACCTCTGTCCTACACAAAGACTCCTACTGATGTGCAAAGAATGATGTAGAAATGATAAAAGAATGTGATGTCAGGACCTCTCTTAGAAAAGTTAGCTCATACAGAGCCACCATGGTGTCATATGACCAAGGAACACAAAATGCTAGGATTATGAAGATATAAAATGTAAACATTGTATTATGCCAGAATTTGAATAATAACTGCAGGAGCTTTGGCCTGAGGATATTTCTTGGGCACTCTGACCATTAAGAATTAATAATACACTGCTTGGGACATGGCAGTCTGCCCAGACTAGCTTGGGGATTTTGTTTTGGTCTCGTGTCCTTGTAGCCACAAAAGCTACCAGTCTGAGAACATCCTGTCATGTGCTTCTAGAGTCTTAAAAATTGGGTTATAGGGTTAATGAGCAAGACTGATTATAAAAGATAACTCTGTTTATCAATGATGTCAAAACTTGAGGGCAGTGATTGGAAATGATAACTGTTCCCTCATAGTTTATTAATGATGACTAAAAGATAAGCAAAAGGAAGTAAAAAACGTGCCCAAAAACAAAAAGATATGACCTATGTTTTGGAACAACATGAATGTAACCCTACTTACTAAATGCTGAATAAATAATGAAGCACTTAGGCTGTTAGTTAGTCAGGCTGCAAGATTCTCCCAGCCATCATGGCCTGGCTCACTTCTTTCCCTCGCCAACTCCTTACATCCTCTGCTGGGACCTGTCCACTGCTGGGGATGTGCTTCCTCTTCGTCCATCTCTCCTGAAATGAAACTGAGAAGTTTCCCATGTCTGATTCCTCCCATCACTGCTCTTGAATCCACCCTGAAACTTAATTGTAAATGTTGAGCCAATAGCTTAGACTTATTACTAGCTAGCTCTTATAACTTAAATTAACCCATATTCCTTATCTACCACTCTGCTACATGCCAGTACCTTCTTTCAGCATGGCATGTTTATCTTCTCTCCATGTCTCCTCATGACCCTTGTCTTTGCCCCTTTTCTCAGCATCCTCCTCTGCCTCAAAAATTCTGCCTAGCTATCAGCCAATCAGCTTTTTATTAGCAATGAGAGAAACACATCTTCATAGCATACAAAGGGACTATTCTATGGCAGAGGGCTATAAAATGTTCTCTTCTAGGCAAACCACAGCCAGTGCAGTTATGGACGCATCTGCAGTTGCCTGCAGTAGACTTACACAAAATAGTGTCTATCAAGAGTAAAGGATTAGGGAGGAGTTTACAGAACTACCCCTCCTTGCTGATGAGTTCTAGGGAAGGGGCAGTCATGACCTTCACTTGTGTACCCACTGAGGAGCCCATCAGCCTCCAGCAGATAATTCCACACCACAGTCACATGTGATTCTGGCTAAATGAAGCAGCTCTTAAACCCAGCAAAGACTATGAACTTGCAACAAGAGGCCATGAATGGAGATATATAGGAGGTATTGGAGTAGGAGAGGGAATGGTGAAAATGATGTCATATTTTAATTTCAAAAACCTAAATGCTTAACATGAACTTGAAAAGTGAACTTGCCAGGAACAGGCAGGTGATGAAGGGAGCTAGATGGAGTTGTTAACAGAATGCACATGTAACATGTATGAAATTATGAAAGAAAAAATTCAATGAAAATTTAAGAATGAGATTTTGGGGCTGGTGAGGTGGTTTAGCAGTTAAGAGCACTTGGTTGCTCTTGCAACAGACCCAAGTACAATTCCCATCACCCACATAGTGTCTCACGCTCTGTAACTCTAGTGCCAGGGGATCTGATGCTTTCTTGACCTTCATGAGCACCAACCACTCATATGGTGACATGCACGCAGGTAAAATGCTCATAGAGAGAAAATAAGTTTAAAAGATATACTTAGTTATATAGTTTGTTGGAGAACTTTATCCAATGTCATGATTAATAACTGAATGTTAACAAATGAAAAGTTAAGGTTATAATAGACTTACAGTAGGAAAATATATATCCAGATTCATTAGAATATGAAGAATGTAGCAAGCTAAATAAGCCAGGAGTTTGAACATCCCATGGCATGGCCTCATTGATTATGTTATTGAAGAAAATCCAGAAGACTTTATCACTAAGGTAAATGGTATAGGAATAATGAGGACAGCAGGCAAAGGTATGGTCATTATCATACTATATTTGGAAATTATTACATTTAGTGGATTATTTTTCTAGGTTCTTCACTTTTCTAGTTTTGACATGATGAGATGTTTGTTTTAGAAAATGAAGTCTGGCAGGATGAAAATCTTGGCCTTTTCACTTGTGTTAGTCTTATTAAAATTGGAAAACAAATGAAAGTACTTTGTGTTCATTGCTCAGAAAAAACTTCTGAACTCCCTAAGGACTATCTCTCATAGTATCCAAATGTGTATACAAGCATCCAAGTGAGACAAGCGATCAGTAGTCCTTCCCAGCTGTGAAGCCTTCAGTCACAACAATGACTAGCCCAGCAAGATATCTTCAGTGGTGTGTTGACTGAAGCTTCTGTCCCACCAGGTCCCACAGTCATTCAGTCCCATAGAATCATACAGAGGTCTACATTAATTATAAACTGATTGGTCCAGTAGCTCAGACTTCTTATTAATTAATTTTATAACTTATATTAACTCATAATTCTTATCTGTGTTAGCCACGTGGCTTGGTACCTTTTTCTGCAAGGCAGTCACGTCTTGCTTGCTCTGTATCTGGCTTCCTCTCTGGGTGATGACTGCAGACTGAAACTTCCCTCTTCCCAGAATTCTCATTGCCCTGCCTCTACTTCCTGCCTTGTTACCCACCTATACTTCCTGCCTGGCTACTGACCAATCAGTGTTTATTTAAAATACAAATGGTGCCCAACATGTGAGCAACTGTGTCTGAGAGAGCTTGGGAAGTAATTCTAGACACAAAATAACAGGGTTAAGCATGGCTTCTTGGTAGCAGCAATTTCTTGGGTTTGCTCTCTTTGCTAGAGGCAAGCGCATCTTATTTAAGAGAGGCTTCCTGACTCAGCTTTAACTGCAAAACCTTACAGCTCTTTTAAGAGGTCCTGTCACAAAACACTTACATGGTGTTGATGAAAAACTGCATACTTTTTTGGTGGTGGCAGGGACCTTGAAACTCCATAGAGTTGTGGCAATAAACATGGCTCTGGCCAGTACCTCTGCCATGAGACTAGACCCTCAGAAAAAAAGCTAAGAAATGGGCTAGATCCAGCCCAGCCATCAAAGCCATTGCTTTAATCCTAGCCATATCACTTAGCAAATTAAAGACTCATGTGGTCAGAAAAAGAGAGATATACAGTAAAGATAGATTCAAAGTCGAAGAAAGCCTCTAAATGGTCTACTGTGTTTAAAAATTTATGTAGGCTTGGGGGGGAAAGGATAAAGTCCTTAAAAGAAAAAAAGAGAGTAGTTGAATGTGATGGATCACATTTTTAATCCCAATACTTGGGAGGCAGAAGCAGATGGCTCTCTATGAGTTCAAGGTATTGTGGCATGCATTTTTAATCCCAGCCATTGGGAGGCAGAGGCAGGCAGATCTCTGTGAGGAATATGAAAGAAAGAGGAGGAGGGGGAGAAGGAGGAAGAAAGAAAGAAACATGGATAGAAAGATTGTGTTGTGAGTAATTTTCTTAGCCCTCACTCAGATTTTAGCTCCCTTTGCTTATTGTGGTGTCTTTATTTGTACCCTGATAGGGATTCCTTTTTTTTTTTTTTTTTTTTTTTTTTTTTTTTTTTTNNTTTTTTTTTTTTTTTTGAGACAATGTTTCTCTGTATCTTTGATGCCTTTCCTGGAACTAGCTCTTGTAGACCAGGCTGGCCTCGAACTCACAGCGATCCCCATGCCTCTGCCTCCTGAGTGCTGGGATTAAAGGCGTGCGCCACCACCGCCCGGCCCTGATAGGGATTCTTAAGTGCTGGACTCTTTAGACTCCTGTTACAGAGCAAGTTCCAGGACAGGCTCCAAAGCTACACAGAGAAACCCTGTCTCGAAACACCCCCCCAAAAAAAAATATCTGGGGGTCTGTTATGCCTATTACTCTGTGTGTGTGTGTGTGTGTGTGTGTGTGTGTGTGTGTGTGTGTGTGTGTGTGGTTTATTGGAGTAGCTTTTCAGGTGGTAGTCAAGCTAGTTCAACAATGGTTGTCTACCAACAGAAAATCTAATAATTCAGTAGTTATTCAGTCCCGTGAGGCTGGGTGTCTCAGCTGGTCTTCTGTGTATGCTGGGATCCTGAAGAAGCGACAGGGGAGGAAAGGATGTGCTGACGGGGGAGGGCAGGAGAAGAACAAACCCTTCCCTCTTCCACTGTCCTTATACAGGCTTCCAGCAGAAGGTGTGGCCCAGATTGAAAGAGGATCTTCCCAGCTCAAAAGATCCAGATTTAAGGTGGGTCTTCCCACTTCACGTGATTTAAGAAAAATCACTCACAAGTATACCCAATCAGTTGAGTTTTAACTAATTCCAGATGTAGTAAAGTTGGCAGCCAAGAATAACCATCATAGTTGGCATCTGTATTCTTTCACGACTTGAAGTGCATTGTTCCAAAATTTTTGAGCTTTTAAAGTTTCCATTGGCAACTCAGTAGTCATGAGCAATTGTTGTTCTCCTGTTTGCTGTTCAAATTCCAGCACCCACGTGGGGCAGCTACAACTGCTTGTTACTCTAACTTGAAGGGATCCAGAACTCTCTTCTGGCCTCTGTGGAGACACACACGTATGTGCACTCACACACACACACACACACACACACACACACACACAGCATGCATCCACACAGTAACACAAGTACACATATATAAAAATAATAAATATAATTTTTTTATGATTTAGAGTTTCTGAGAAACCAGCTCTTATTCTGATGGCTCTATCGTTACATATGACTTAGGACTTCTCTCTTGTGTGTTTATTGTTCAACTAACATGTTATATGCAGTTTTTTTTTTTGGATCCTGTTTGTTGTTCTGTGTGCATTTAGTATCTGAATGGACAATTTTTAGTCTAAATTTGAGAGATTTTCTTCTGAAATTTTATTAAAACTATCAACTATACCTTTGGCCTGGAATTCTTCTCCTTCTATACCTAGAGCTCATAGATTAGTCTTCCTTATGCCCCAAATTACATACTCCATTCATGCATCTTTGTTTTCTTGGGTTGAATGACCCAGTTTCTCTACCTTATCTTCAAGCCTTGACCTTCTATCTTCTATTTGTTCCATTCTATTTATGAAGATTTCCAGTGAGGGAGTTTTTCTACTAGACTTACTGCATTTTTTCAGCATTTTGATTTCTTTATTGAATTTAATTTTCATATCCTGAATTATCTACTTTGTTTCATTTTACTCTTTGTGTTCTTGTAGACTTTATCCAGAGTTTATTTCTATTCTCTTTAAGTATATCCAGGTATTACTGCATGTCATCTGAAGTGTTTGAACTTTGAACATATCTATAACTTTTTAAAAATAAGTGTCTTCAGTTTCTTGAGAGCTATAATTGCTCATATGTGTGTTTTCATTACAGGTGTGGGACCCAGGGCCCTACACATACTATACTAGTGTCCTAGAACTGAGCTACACCCAACACTGTCTGAGTTTCAGGGGTCCATTTCTACCAGCCCATACTTACATTGTCAGGTGATATGTATATAAGTACATTTCTTGTACCTATGATAGAAGACAGCATGAAAGCAGGCGTGCAACATGGCTGGTTACATTGTGTCTACAGTCGGGAATTAGAGCTAATTGGCCCAGCAGTGATTTAAATAATATGGTTTCTGTGTGATTATTTCAGCTGTAACCTAGCCGTGCGGCTAGGAACCAACAAGCGGCTCTCTCCTCCAACCTTATACCAGGGATGCATTGTTTATATTATTTACATTATTATTCACATAATCATATACTAGACTTAAAAACAAAATTAATACCATCATCTCAATAGGTGTAGAAAAGACCTTTAACCAAAATCCCGTACACTCTCATGATAAAAGTCCTAGATGGTGAGACTGGAGGAAATATAATTCAACATAATATATGCTATAGAAGACAAACATATGGCTGACATTATCCTAAACGGAGAAAACCTCACTGAAATCAGGAACAAGTTAAGACTATCTCCACTCCCTTTCAATATAGTGCCAGAAGCCCTAGCTGTAGCAATGAGGAACAAGAACGAAGTTAAAAGGATACAAGGGAAAAGAAGTTAAATTATCCCTGTTTGCAGATGGCATGGTATACATAAGAGATCCCAAATATTTAACCTGAAAACTGTAGAAATAATCAACAATTTCAGCAAAGTACCAGGGTATAAAATCGGAATACAAAAACAGTCCCTCTCTATACTAATAACACAGTGAGAAGGAGATCCTAGACACCGCCATTTACAACAGTGTCAAAGACAATAAATGAATAAACCTGTCTAAGGAACAGAAGCACCTCTATAATGAAAACTTCAAATCTCCAAATAAAGATCTAGAAAGACACTAGAAAACGGAAAGATGGTCCATGTTCTTAAATTGTTAGAATTAATATTGTGAAGTTGCTCATTCTACACCCCCCCAAAAAAAGCAATTTGTATATTCAATGCACTCTCAATTGAAACCCACACTATTCTTCACAAAAGCAGAAAAATGTCCTAAAATTCACATGGAACTAGAAAAGACCCTAGATATCCAAAGCAATTCTTAACAAAAAGGCCAATACTTGAGTGATGACCATTCTAGAGATTAGGATGCATTATAGAACTATAGTAATAAAAACAGTATGGTACTGACATGAAACATGTGTAGACCAATGGAATAAAATAGAAGGCCCAAATTAAGTACTTCAGGCCACCCTGGAAAAGTATCTATGAAGACTAACTAATAAGTATTCATAACCATGTAGGCCTGGTTTTACCTCCATGAAGTCAATTTCCCAGTTGGCTCCTACTTGGGTTCCTCTTTCCCAGCGCCCTGTCTTGCGAGTCCACTCTTTGTGTTCATGAGATGGCATTGGGCACTGGCCTTGCCTGTCTTAGATTAAGGTCAAACACCTTAAGGCATACTGTCCTCAGGAGGTCTTGTATTTTCTTCTCTCCCAGGTGAGGACTCTGATGTAGCTGCCGGACTAGCTGAGTGAGGAAATCTGATGAAAGAACGATCCGTTCATCTGGGGTCTTGAACCATCCTTTCTCTTGGCAGGCATTTGTACCCATGTGGATCCTACAGAGCTCATGATCAGCGTAAGCTGGGAACTTGGGCAGCATGGGTGCTACCAGCTTCAGTGGTGAGACCAGCAGGACGGTTGAATTCTAGAGGGCAATTTCCTGTGCTGTTGCATCTGCCTGGTTGTTTCTCCTTGATATGGGGTCCTCTCACTTCTGGTGTCCCAGACAGTGCATAACAGCTACTTCCCTGAGCAGTCATATGGCCCATAAGAGATCTAAAATCTCCTGTTTGTTTTTAATAGTCTTTGCTTCTGCAGTTAACAATCCTCTTTCCTGTAGATGGCACCATGGACTTGTACTGTAGCAAACATGTATCAGCTGTCAGTAAACATGTATCCTTTCCCAGCTGTCCTGCCTTAGTTCAAGCTGGATTGAAGTCCCAGGTGGCAGAACCTCCGCCCATGTGACCTCACCCTCAGTGGTGACTGCCGCTCCTGCATACTTGATACCATCCTTAATAAATCCACCATCAGGATACCATGTTACCTCAGCCCTCATCAGAGGGACGTTCTCAAGATCCCGTATGATCCCATAGAGATGACTCTGGATGTCCGCACAATCACGGAGAGGATGGGCCAAGTCCAGATCTGAAAGCAGGGCAGCAGCATTCAAGGCACTGCATGGTGAACTGGATTCTGGGTGGGTTTCAGAGCGGAGCTGGATAATTATCAAGGCCACCTATCAGGAGGGTGTTTAAGAACCCCCTCAATAGCATGTGGGGTTGTCACTTTTAGGGCTTGTCCCCAAGACTGTTTTTCTGAGTCTTTAACTAGTAAGATTGTTGCCACTATTATGGGAAGCAAGGGGCCATCCAATTGCCACTGGGTCCAGCCTTTTTGATAAGCAGGCGACTGGACCCTTCTGTAGCCTAAGGACTTGTGTCAGTACCTCCTTAGCAACTCCATTTTTATCATCCACATATAGATGGGTGTTGATGAGAGCTGCGGGGCTGCGTCCCCGGCACCCGGCCGCCCGCATGGCTTATGCCCCGAAATAATTACACGGAAATGGTATTCTTTTAAACACTGCCTGGTCCACTAGTTCCAGCCTCTTATTGGCTAGCTCTTACATATTGATCTAACCCATTTTGTCCCCAAGACTGTTTTTCTGAGTCTTTAACTAGTAAGACACGAGCTGGCTTACCAGGAAAGATCTTAACCTGCTGTCTGTCTGGAGTGGGAGAATTATGGCGACTCACTGACTCGGCTTCTTTCTCCCAGCATTCTGTTCTGTCTACTCTGCCTACCTAATTTTCTGTCCTATGAAGGCCAAGGCAGTTTCTTTATTAGTTAACCAATGAAAGCAACAGATAAGATACAAGACCCACCTCCAACAGATGGGAGGGTTTGGTGACACCTGGTGTTGCTTCTGTGGGTGCAGTTAATAGAACTGTCTTCATATCATCAAAGACTTTTTCCATCTGTAGAGTTCTTTTAGGGCACAGGGGTTATCACCCGAAAAAATTACAGGGTACCAGAGTGAATAGGTCTCTCTAGAGCCCCAAGGGTTGTTTCACAAAGGAGTGCTGTGCTCCAGTGTCTATCAAAAAAAAAATCTAAGGGTTTCTCCTCCATCTTTAGGGTTACTCGAGGCTCGGGGAGCCCTGTCCTATTCAAGCTCTCATTTCTTCCAGCTCTAGTACCTCCATTGCCGCCACTTTTGAGCCTGTCATTCAGGACATTTGTTTTTCCAGTGACGCAGTATCTACAGTAGGCATTCTGGTCTCTATTAACTGGGCCTATTGTAGTTGGCATACTGGTCTCTGTTAACTGGGCCTATTGCCTGGCCTTGTCTTTAGGCCTTTCCCTCACTGTTTTGAGTTTCCAAAAGCCAGTTAACTTGACTGTCTCTTAGCTTCAGGACGCCTGATGCAGCCAAGAGGACCTTGGTGAGTCCTTGTGTCTGCTTCTCTAAAGCCTTTGTTAGTCCTTTGGTGTGGCTTTCTTCCAGGGTCTCACTATTAGTAAACACTTTTTTCACAAATGCAGTAAGTTCACCCAACCTCCAGCCTTCAAAGCCTTCTAGTCTTTGTACTTACAGCAGATGTCTGGAGTTGACTGGCGAAAGCTGGGCTCACTGCAGATCTCTTCTCTGCTGCTTCTGGATCCAAGGGTGCACCGCTCTTATAGGCTTCTAGCAATCTCCCCAAGAAGGCTCCTGGCATTCCTTGGATCCCTGCCACACCTGACATACTTTGGACAAATTGGTGGGCTACCTCACGGTAGCCAGGAAACCTCCATTGGAGTCTGACAGTAGATTTTTAATCCCTCCCTCCCTTCCTCTGTGTTGAAGTCCCGGTAAGGTTGCATGAAGGGGAAACCGGCATTTATGAGGTGTGCATTGTTAGTTGGCCTTCCCTCTGGGCCTGGAACCAATTTGCAGGCCTCTGCTAGAATCTGCTCCCTCTCCTCAGTAGTGATGAGGACCTGGTGATGGTCATCCCATGTTGGATGGTGAGTAAAAAGCACAGAATCAATCAAATCAATGAGCCTTGCAGGCTTCTCAGAAAATTTAGCTTTCTGCATCTTCCAATTATATACGTTGCTAGTGGCAAAATGACAATGCACTAGCTGTTACCAGCATCAGGTGGTCTCATGGCATGTAGTGGGAGGACTGTGGAGTCAGCCTTGGCCGGTGGCTCCTCCCTCTGAGCACTAACCAGGTTAAGAAAGGCAGTTAACAGGCAGAAACAGACAACCACCCAGACAAACTGGTATAGTGCCTTAAACAGTAACCAGAACAACCACCGATCTTGCTGTATGCAAGTCTCATTTTGCAGGAGTGGCCTGTTGTTTTGTCCCAGTGCTAACAGGGCTAGGGCTATAGCTTTTCCATTCTTGGGCAAGTTGGGACAAGTCCCAGGTTTTTTTCTTATTCGGTTATTGCCTTGAGGTACCTGGTGGGGGAAGTTGGCTCCAGCCTAGTATGAGCAATTCCCCTGGTCCTTACTGTGTGTGTGTGTGTGTGTGTGTGTGTGTGTGTGTGTGTGTGTATGTGTGTTGGGGGGAGGGCGTTAGTGATTGTTGGGAGCAGTGAGACCCCAGATCCTGAATTTCTGGTGGTTGAGTGCCTACAGCTGCTCAACATGAGACCTTCAGAAGTTCCTGATGGCAGGGGAGTGGTTTCTGGTGGGTTTGGCTGAAGCGTGGCTATCTCTATATAATCTGCCCCGAACACAATAAAGGGTGCATTCTTGGAGAATTCAAGGATGACCCGTGTCGCTGTCTCTCTGTCTGTGTGTGTCTGTGTATTTTAACCTCCAGCCCCCTTGCCCAAAGCTCGAGAACTGGGTGCCTGTGCACAGAGCGCAGACACGGGGGCGTGGTGCGAGGCAATTGATTGCCCTTCGTGTCTTCCTTAGAAACTGACTTGTTCAGTTTCAAGAGGCTGGAACTGATACCTAATTCTGAGTTATTAGGGAACTTTCGTGATATTTGCCTGGCTCTCTCATTCACGTGAAATTAGACCCTTACCTATATAACCTCGCACAAAAATTAGCTTCAAGTGGATCAAATACCTCAATTTGAAACCTAAAATGCTAAAACTACTAGAAGAAAACATAGCCATATGTTTTATTATAGGAAATATACGATGTAGGTGGATTTCCAGGAATTAAGGCCAACAATTGACAAGTGGAGTTTCATAAAACTAAAATAATTTTGTTCATGAAGGTAAAAAAGCAAGCAAGTTGTCAGCTTGACACAAGTTAGAGTCATGATAGTGTTATGCTCAGATCACAGAGTCCCCCAAAAGCCAACTAGAAGATCAAGTCCTCTGTGTAAAAGCAAAGAGCCTTTTATTCTTATTCAAGTTCAAATCAGACTCTCCACGTGTCCAATGTATTATCACGTCAGAAAGCCCAGAGTCCAATTGGGGTGGAGTTTTTATAATAGCAGAGATTGGGATTCTAAGGTTCAGGACCCCTGATTAGCTGACATTTGTTTAGGGGTGTCCTGGTGAAAAACGATGGGTGTGTGCTGGCTGGTGGTCCTATCTACAATAATTGGAACGTTAGGAACTTCCTTTGGATGGTCTGTTCCAGGAAAGAGAAATACATTATCCTCTGGGGAAAACTTAATCTGTGCTTCTCTGGAATCCTTTTTTTTCTTTGAGAAGTGGATCCAGGATTTTTTAAGAAGCCTATATGAATTTTTATTTTACAGAATGACATATAAGTTCTAGATATATTATATCACCAATCTATACTGAAATCCACATAGCAGAAAAAAAAAAGCAGGTAATGGATGTCTGAAAAACGGCAGGAGTGGACCCACTTGAGTCCTAGCAGAAACTACAGACATGGGTCATAAGCACGCACAGTTTCCTTCTGTCCTGAGAGCCAGGCACAGACTGGACACAGCTAGCTTTGGCCTGATGAGAAGCACCTTTAAGTTCATATTTAGATGGAAACCATAATCTTGAGCTTGTGACTGAGCAGCAGTAAGTAGTCACTGCTCTACCGGCTTATCAGAACTTTATTAAATGCTAAACTCTGAACTTTTATCTCATGGAAGGGGAAAACAATCTGAAATATTTTTATATCTTAAATCATTTATTTGTATTTTTATAACTTACATTTATATCTCCAATTATTTTTGAGACCCTTAAAGCTTATAAGCTTTTATATCCTCAGATACATCCTTTATTTTTAGACCCATATCAAGGCTTGAATTTTATAAGTAAAATGAGCTCACAAGCTGGCTATAGCCTTGGGGAAGAATCAGGTTGCCTGCTGCTAAGATGATGAAGTTAAAGCTAACCCAACTGTCAATACTATCAGAGCTCCAAGAAGATTAAAATACACCTGAATGTAGACCAAGAAACTTCCAAATCTATTAAAAATGACAGGGACCAGTCCAGACCCAGTTAGCCATACCCAGGTCTCTATAGCATTGAAGGCAGGAATATCAAAACAGCAATCTTCGCCAAGCCCATAAGGTGAGAGGTATTTTTTTCCTCTGTGGAAGAGGGACATGGAGAAGATCAACCTTATTTTATCTAGACAAAAGTGATACAATTAGTTCTCCAGTGTCCTGCTGGACTCTGGGCCAGCTCCTGGCAGCAGGTGTTGCATTGGGGCATCTTATCCAGTGGTCAGCACCATCATAATCTAGGTGGAGACATTGTGGTGCCCCATAATCTTCTTTGGAGACCTTGGGTCACTGATAGAGTCTGGGAGTCTCTGTCTGATATAATAAACTTTTTTAATCAACATTTTAAATGCCATATTCTTCAGATCTCTGAAGTATTTGAGGGTTGCCCAGGAATATCTGAATAGACAACTCTGTTTTTAGTTACTGGTTTTAAGCTTTATTTTAGAAAACACATACAGGGCACTAGGTAAGGTTTATCCCTGTAATGAGTTATATCAGCAGTACTTAGCATGCTCAGAATTAACAGACTTGATCATTTATAATGATAGCTAGTAACTTGTATTTCCTAACATTTTACAATGTTAGCAGCCCTCTTTGCTTATTTTAATATTTTATTTTTTATTGACTTATATATATTTTATATATTTTAAATATATTTTTCTCTGCTCCCCTTCTTTCCTCCCCCTCCCCTTCTACCCTCTCCCATTGTCCCCATGCTCCCAATTTGCTCAGGAGATCTTGTCTTTTTCTACTTCCCATGTAGATTAGATCCATGTATGTCTCTCTTAGGGTACTCATTGTTGTCTAGGTTCTCTGGAATTGTGAATTGTAGGCTGTTTTTTTTTTTTGTTTGTTTGTTTTATGTCTAAAAGCCACTTACAAGTGAGTACATGTGATAATTGTCTTTCTGGATCTGGTTTACCTCACTCAGTATGATGTTTTATAAATCCATCCATTTGCCCGAAAATTTCAAGATATCAATTTTTCTGCTGTGTAGTACTCCATTGTGTAAATGTACCACACCTTCTTTATCCATTCTTTGGTTGAGGGGCATTTAGGTTGTTTCCAAGTTCTAGGTATGACAAATAATGTTCCTATGAACATAGTTGAGCACATGTCTTTTGGGGTACAATTGAACATCCTTTGGGTATATACACAAAAGTGGTATTGCTGGGTCTTGAGGTAGGTTCTTTCCTAATTTCCTGAGAAATTGCCATACTGATATCCAAAGCAGTTGTACCAGCTTGGACTCCCACCAGCAATGAGGAGTATTCCCTTTGCCCCCCCCCCATCCTCTCCAGCATAAGTTGTCATTGGTGTTTTTGATCTTGGCTATTCTTACAGGTTTAAGATGGAATCTCAGAATTGTTTTGATTTGTATTTCTCTGGTGACTAAGGATGTTGAACATTTCCTTAAGTATCTTTCAGTCATTTTACATTCCTCTGTTGAGAGTTCTCTGTTTAGGTCTGTACCTCATTTTATATTGGATTATTTGTTTTGTTTTGTTTTGTTTTTGATGACCAATTTCTTTAGTACTTTGTATATTTTGGAGATCAGTCTCTGTCTGATGTGGAGCTGGCAAAGATCTTCTCCCATTCTGTAGGCTGCTGTTTTGCCTTATTGACTGTGTCCTTTGCTTTACAGAAGCTTTTCAGTTTCAGGAGGTCCCATTTATTAATTATTTCTCTCAGTGTCTGTGCTGCTGGGGTTATATTTAGGAAGTGGTTCCCTGTGTTAATGCGTTCAAGTGTACTTCCCACTTTCTCTTCTATAAGGTTCAGTGTGACTGGCTTTATGTTGAGGTCTTTGATCCATTTGGACTTGAGTTTTGTGCATGGTGATGGATATGGGTCTGTTTTCATTCTTCTACAGGTTGATATCCAGTTGTGCCAACACCATTTGTTGAATATGCTTTTTTCATTTTATATTTTTATATTTGCTTTATATATTTTAAATTTTCATATTTCCATTTTATATTTGCTTCTTTATCAAAGATCAGATGTTTGAAGATGTGTGGATTGATATTCGGGTCTTCTATTCAGTTCCATTGCTCCTCCTGTCTGTTCTTATGCCAGTACCAGGCTGTTTTCAGTACTGTAGCTCTGCAGTAGAATTTGAAGTCAGGGATTGTGATGCCTCCAGAAGTTCCTTTGTTGTACAGGATTATTTTGGCTATATTGAGTTTTTTGCTTTCCCATATGAAGTTGAGTACCGTTCTTTTGAGGTCTGTGAAGAATTGTGTTGGGATTTTGATGGGGATTGTATTGAATCTGTAGATGGCTTTTGATAAGATTCCCTGATTAGACCTTGAGTAAGGAGAGACATTTTCTAAGTCACTGATTCTAAAATTTTAATGCTTTGACCTTTTAATTTAGTTCCCCATGTTATGGTGACCCCATTACAAATTTTTTCCCATTGTTATTATACAACTGCAATTTTGTTATTATCGTGAATTTTTAATGCAAACATCTGACATGCAGGTGTTCCTAGGCTACCCCTGTCAAAAGGTTTTATTAACTCCCAAAGTGTCAAGACTCAATGGGCTGAGAAACTGTTCCCGAGCCCTTTGCCAGACTGCTTAGGTCATTGTCTTGCTGCATTAAAAGAAATGAACATCCCAATTTCTGGTTAGCATTTTCTGTTTATGGCTGTGACCCTAATTTTAGCTTTGTAAGTTCAAATATTAGCAACATAAAACATTTTATAAGCACAAATATCTCATAGTCTTATAAATTTAAACATTTTAAAAACTGTTCCTGAAAAAATTCTCAATTTTTAAATGTCTTCCTGCAATATTAAAAATAAAGTACCTCCTTGGCCCCACCCTCTACAGCATCCCTACAGCATACACATAGCCTGGTTTTGAGATCTCAGCCTCTCAGCCTGCTCCATTTCACTGTACCTGGTGCTTCTGTTGACTGTCATTCGGCACTGGCATTTCTAAAACTGTTAATGTCCATCCTTGTAACCGGCCTCTCTTTGGAACTCTAGTCCTGCCATACATTTGCAAACCTCAGCTGTTTCCTATGATCCTTTCATGTCTTTAAAACCATATCACCTGGTGACTTTTGAATGATAAAGTTTAACCAGCAAACAAAGTACATTTTTGAGTTTAAAAGCAGTGAGGTGCAGCTTTTTTCATTTCAAATCCATTTTTAATACGCCTTGTTTTTAGGACAGGACATGAATTATCAAATAAAAATCTATCCCAATACAAATTGTCTTGGAGATCTCTTGTTGTCTCCCGACGGTCAGGCCCATTTGACATGGTCATCTCTAATCCAGATGGGCGTGAAATCGTGTGATATCCATCTTTTTTTAACTCCAGCAAAATGGCAAGCCAGCCATGCAACTGACTAAAAAAAAACGGTGGCAATTCAAATGGGAATCATGTCCTATGGTTCCTTTAAAATTAACTGATTTTAAATTATCAGTTTTCACTGTTACTAGTTTTAACTTTTTAAACTAGTTTCACTCTAATTTTTTAAAAAAGACTAGCTGTAATTTATTTATTTTTTTAAAATATTTATTTATTTATTTATTATGTATACAATGTTCTGTCTGTATGCCTACAGGCCAGAAGAGGGCACCAGACCCCATTACAGATGGTTGTGAGCCACCATGTGGTTGCTGGGAATTGAACTCAGGACCTTTGGAAGAGCAGGCAATGCTCTTAACCACTGAGCCATTTCTCCAGCCCTTTCACTCTAATTTTTAACAGATTTTTTAACCATAGCTAACAAAATAAACTTGTAAATGGTAAAGTACAAAATATTTACATAAACCAAGTCCAAATTTTTTGGATTTGTTTTCTTCGACTTGATACTGTGTCAGAGGCTCAGACACAGAGTGGCACAGAGGGAATGTTTGATACGCCAGCTTTCCAGTAACGAACAGCATAAAACAGTTTCAACATTATCTATAGCAAAAAAGACATCTGAATTCCTGTTAACCCAAATCCAGTGAGCAGAGCTCAGCGATAAACTGTGAGCCACGCTCATAAGTGTGGCCACAGCAGTGATGGGTGGCAGACAACAAAAATATCCAAACCATTTCTGTTTCAGCACCATGCTTGCAACAAAATTCATGAACACCCCAGAAAACACACACAAAACTTTCCAACAATACAACAATATAGAACTTTCTTGAGGAATAGACAAAACTTTCTAAACAGAATTAACTTACAGTGCCACAGCATGGCCGGCATAGTTCAGCAACCACAGAGCCAGTCCACAGCCAGGTGTGGTCAGAAGTTGAGGCAGGAACACCCCTCCACACCCGGGCAGGCTACTGGAACCCCATCCACCAGCTCGGAAAGGGGGCTGCTTGCAGGATGGGGACAAAAGATTGTTATGTTTCCAGCCATAGCAATTAACCACAGAAACTCTGTTTGATGTCTGAAATCCTATTGGACACACTCGCCCCTTGCAAGCTGTGGCTAGCAGCCTTGCTACCTTGTCACAACAAGGCTGCATAGCTCAGCCTCCCATCCACACAAGCGTGCTGCCCCAGCCCCATGCTTGCATGGCCTGCCAGGGCAAGCCTGGCAGCATCACCCCTGTGCTACAGACCGAGGCTGTCTCTTTTTTAATAAAACTTTCAAGGTGGGTAGAGGTTGTTTGTTTCATCCCTTCCAGAAAAATATTTCCTTTTCCTTGTTGTCTCAGACCCTACGCTTCTGGCCCTATCTCTAAGGTTCCGTAAGTGATCCAATATTAAAGTCAAAAGAGTCGTGATTTGAGTAGATCCCCTTATATCAGCCATATAAGTCAGAAAGAGGATGGAGAAAAACAATACACAGTACACGGAACATACAGAGTCCTCCTGGCACCTGGAGGCAAACTGAAGATGTGGCTCCTGGCTGGAATATGGGTGCGACCCAATTGTCTTTTCACAGAAACCAGAGGGAGTCTATCCCATAGAGAAGGGCTCTGCAAGGGCCCCAAATTAACCAGAGGGATCCGTTCCCACACGGATGGGCCCCAGAACAAGAACAGCACAAACAAACCATACCAACAAAGTCAGCCTCCCAACAGTGCCACTCCCTTGGGGACCATTTTCTTTCAAACTGCCGCATTCCACTTTCTGGGCCCCGAAGGGTTATAGTCAGGTCATAATGTGAAAATGTCATCCATTCTGACTTCAGAAGTCTCCGTAGTCCATAACAGTCTCAAACTTATTTAAAAGTCTAAAGCTCAAAGACTCTTCTGAGATTCGTGCAGTCTCTTTCTTTCTCGCTCTCTCTGTTTTTTTTGGTTTTTTTTTTTTTTTTGGTTTTTTTTTTTTTTTTTTTTTGAGACAGGGTTTCTCTGTGTATTTTTGAGACTGTCCTGATATATTCACTCTGTAGACCAAACTGGCCACAAATTCAGATATCTGCCTGCCTCTGCCTCCTGAGTGCTGGGATTAAAGGTGTGCACTACTTTTTAACTGCAATCCTCTAAAAAAAATCAAATAAAAAAATCAGATCACATATTTCCAATGTATAATGGCACAAGATGTATATTACCATTCCAATACATAAGGAAGGGAGGATAATGAGGAAATACTGAACCAAAGCAAGACCAAAAAACCAGCAGGGAAAACTCCAGTCTCTGCCTCTCCATGTCTGTTGTCAAAGCGCTCTTCAGAACTCCATCTCTTTCAGCTGTGTTGATTGCAACACACTTGGTTCTCTTGGGCTGGTTCAGCTCCCTATGAGCAGCTCTCCTTGTCAGGTGTCTCACGACTCTGGCATCTCTAACATCTTGGAGTCTCCCAGGCATTCCAGCCCTCAGCCTCACAGCTTCATGGAGTGGCTTTCCTTTGGCACAGAGGCAAACTCCATAGCCTGTTTCTTCTATCTTTGACTCTAAAGTCAAAATCAAGTGCTTGAAGCTGCCAACTTCTGCTGCTTGCCAGGGCTGGCACATGCCTCCTCCTCATTCAATTACATCTCCACCAGATTTCTGCTTTTGATTTCTACCTTGAGCAGATATGAACCCTCAAAGCCCACCACCACAGTGCCACACTTTCTCCAACAAGGACATACCTATAAACATACCATACCAATATAGCCATACCTCCTAATAATGCCACTCCCTTTGGGGACTGTAGTGATGTTTTATTTGTTAATTTTGTTTTGTTTTTCCTATGTCTGCTTATTTATTTATTTATTTATTTATTTATTTATTTATTTATTTATGATTTTTTTATTTTTTTTATTGAGAATAAGAATAAAAAGTTTCCGCCTCCTCCCAGCCTCCCATTTCCCNTTCTCCCCCTACCCCCACTCCTCTCCCCCTCCCTCTCCAATCCGAAGAGCAGTCATGGTTCCCTGCCCTGTGGAAAGTCCAAGGTCCTCCCCCCTCCATCCATGTCTAGGAAGATCTATTGGGAGCTCACCAAGGCCAGCTGGACGGTGACTGAAAAAGCATGGGATAAAACCGGACTCTCTGATCATGGCGAACAATGAGGACTGATGAGAAGCCAAGGTCAATGGCATGGGGTTTTGATCCTACTTCATGTTCCGGCTTGGTGGGAGCCTAGCCAGTTTGGATGTTTTGTTTTTTTGAGATGGGGCTTCTCTGTGTATCTCTGGCTGTCCTGGAACTCACTCTGTAAAGCAGGCTGTTTCATTTGTATTTTAATAAATAAAGCTTCCCTGAAGTTCAGAGAATAAATAACTGCACCGATAGCCTTACAGGACTGGGCAATGGTGACACACACCTTTAATCCCGGTAGCCACACTAGTTTGCCATAGAAACCAGGTGGTAGTGGTGCACGCCTTTAATCCCAGTCCTAAAGAGAAATATAAGGGAGGAGACAGCTCTCAGACACAGTCTCATTCTGAGATTCCTGGAAGCAGGGTCGCCACTTCAGACTAAGCTAAAAGTAAGAGCCAGTGGCTGGCTGTTTTGCTTTTCTGACCTTCAGGTTGAACCCCAATTTATGTCTCTGGGTTTTTATTAATCACACTACATTTGGTACCCAACATTTGGGTACAAATTCACTAAAAAAAGTCATTTGCCTGAGGCTTTTCAGCTACCAGCACAGGCCAGAGCTGGACCCAAACATAGCTATCTGGGTTTGGGAGAAAAAACTAGTGCTCCCAACTCCCATCGGCCCTGGCTTAGCTTCTTTTCCTGACCCGCCTGTCCACCTGTGGCACCCGCAGGTTGCTGCCACCTCTCACAGCACCCACAGTTTTCTGCACCCACCCCCTGAAACTTTCTGTGGCTCCTGAAGTCCCTGTGACTTCCTACCAACCCCATGTGGCTATCACAGCTTCCTTTGGCTCATATGCTCACCCCCACACACCCACTGCAGGGGTGCCCTGATCAAAAAAATCCATTCAGTTTGGCTTTGAGTTCTGCTTAGAAAATCTACAGGTTAGTGACATTAGAATGAGTAAGACCAGAGCTCCAGCATCTGGACTCTTTTAGCAGTATAACTGCAATACCCACTGGCCCAAATCATCATTATTACACCTTAGAATTCTCATCTGAATGAGGATTTGTAATGGCAGATAATATTGTAATATCCTTTTGTTTCTATTATGGAGGGAATTATAAAAGAGGTATATGACGTACCTGGGATGTATACATTCTTAGCCATAGCTGCTATTAGCTTGAGAATTCATATTATATTCTTAAAGAAACGGTTTAATAACAGAGTCAAGAATGAGAAACGTTTAGAAATCAAACAGACTTTAGAGGATTCATGCCATTGAAAATGATAAACATAATTTGTTTTTGGTTTAGTTTTCAAGACAGGGTTTTTTTCTGTAGCTTTGGAGCCTGTCCTGGAACTAGCTCTTGTAGACCAGGTTGGCCTCAAACTCACCGAGATCCACCTGCCTCTGCCTCTTGAGTGCTGGGATTAAAGATGTGAGCTACCACTACCTGACTGATAAACATAATTTGGCAAGAAAACTTCACTCAATGACAATGGGTTATGAAATCTTATAGCATGGTACTGAGGGATTATTTTAATTTTACCATTGAATAACTTGTCAGACCTGATAAGCAAGGGGATAGGGTACAGACAAAAGACAATAATAAAGATTTAACATCATCAGTACCTCACAGAGACAGAGATTTACCAAGTGTTTTAACTACTTATCCTGTTACTATTTCTGAAAAACCAGCAAATAGTAAACACCCAAAAGGATATACAGAATGTAAACGACAACCTATATGTCTGAAAGATCTAGAAGATATTAAACAAGCTTTAGTATCTTATGGCTTGCATTCACCATATGTGAAGGAGTTGGTAGACACATGGGCTTTAAGAAATAAGGTTACTCCACATGATTGGCTTCAATTAGTTTCAGTTGTATTAGAAAATAGTCCAAAGCTACAGTGGAAGAGTTATTAGAGACAGGAAGCTAAGGCCCTTGAACATCAAGGAGGACGAGCCAGAGGTTTTGAGGCCTCCCAAGATCAAATTCTTGGTGAGGGCCATTAGGCTTATCTGGATAGTCAAGTTATAGACAATGAACACATCTTGTCTCTATGCCTTACAGCAGCCTTGTATATGAAACAAGATTCAAGAACAAGAAAAAAGGATTGAATCACATTCTAAGGTTATACAAGGTTCAAGAGAACCATTTAGTGACTTTTTGCAAAGATTAACTAAAGCTGTACAAATAGGGGTAGCAAATTCAGATGCTAGATGTACTCATTGAATCTTTGGTTTTTGAAAGTGCTAATTTAGAATGCAAAAAGGTACTTGGGACCTTAAAGATCAGATCAGCACCAATAGATAAATGGATCCTGCCACAACCAATGTTGAGTCTTTTGACTTTAACACTGAGGCTTGGGTAGGAGAAGCATTTCCAAAGGTATGAAGAAACATCAAAACACCAAATGTTTTAATTGCAGTAGAATGGGCCATTTGAGAAGGGATTGTAGACAGGGCATTCCTAGGAATAATGCTTCTTCTGGGCATCACCCAAATAGAAGACCCCAACCTTCTTGGATTATGCAGAAGATGCAGCAAAGGCCAACACTGAACAAATGAATATAGATCAAAAAGAGACAAACAAGGCAACCTGTTACCATTGGGCTTGGGGGGCCCCTCACAGGCCCCCAGGTCAAAACTGACCCAGTCATTTCCAGTCACTGTGGAGGACAGATCTCCCAAGAAAAATTAGAAAACTCAATGCCTGTTGTTAAAAAAAATGCTGTTCTGGATAATAGAATAACTATGGAGGATGGGTTGAAAATTCCAATAAAAAATGTATATTTTGACAGACTCCTATAAATAATAGAAGACCAAAGGTGAAAGTATAAATAAATAACATCATAATTGAAGGAATATTAGACACAGGTGCAGAAGTGAATATTATTACTCCAGAATCTTGGCATCAGAATTAGTCCTTTAGGACGCAGATGTTCAATTCTTAGGAACTGGAACCCTATCTCAGGTAAAGCAAAGCAAGGGATGGGTTGAATGCTTGGGACAGACAGGAAGGCTGAGGCCATATGTGGGTAACAGCAGTGAATCTATGAGGTCATGTTCTGTTACAATAACTCAATACCCAGATAAACATTCCCACAGTCTCAGAAATGGACCATAAACCAACTCATGTTTCTGGTAAGAATATTATAAGGTATGATTTAAAAAAAAAAAAACAGTTACCAGCCTTTCAAGTTCTACGAAAATACAGAACAACTGGCAAACTCTCAGAGGTACCAATAGCCCTATCTTTAAAATGGTTGACAAACCTGTATGGGTTAAGCAATGGCCTTTAATGATAGAAACTGCAGGCCTTAGAACAGCTGGCACAGGAGCAAATAGATGATCAACCTATCGAAGAATCAATGAGCCCTTGAAATTCTCCTGTATTTGTTGTTAAAAAGAAATCTGGAAAATGGAGAATGGTAACAGATCTGAGAGTTGTTAATAAGGTGATTCGGCCAATGGACTCTCTACAATCTGGAATTCCTTTGCCTTTCCTATTGCCTAAATGATGACCTCTTATAGTTATTAATTTAAAAGATTGTTTCTTTGCTATATCTTTACAGAAAAATACAGAGAAAAATTTGCCTTCACAGTGCCTACTTAAAATAATTCTCAGCCTGTTAAAAGATATTGATGGAAGATTCTCCCATGGGGAATGTTAAATAGCCCCACCCTGCGCCAATATGTTATAAGTCATTGGAAATGATAGGTAAGCAATTTTCTGAATTTATAGTTTACTATTACATGGACACTACTTTACTATCTTTTTCAAATGCAGATACATTAGAAAGAATGTTTGAGGAAGATGTAGCATGATTAATAAAAATCCAGAGACAGAAATTGGGATTGAACCAGAAGGTCAGAAGAGCAATACAGCCAGCCACTGGCTCTTACCTCTACCTCAGTCTGAAGTGGTGGTCCTGCCTCTAGGCATCTCAGAATGAGACTGAGAGCTGTCTCCTCCCGTCTTATATTCCTCTCTAGGGTTGGGATTAAAGGTATACACTGCTACTGCCCAGTTTCTATGGCAAACTAGTGTAGCTATTTGTATTGAATGTATATCACTACTGTGTGGTCTGTAAGGCTGATTAGTGCAGCTCTTTTACTGTGTGAACTTCTGGGAAGTTTTATTTATTAAAATACAAATGAAATATCACTACAGAAAGAAAGAAGTCTTGTATTCTAAGAGATAGATGCCAGATTTTGTTGTTGTGAAAAAGTTGTTTGTTTTAAAAGAAAGAGATTGTAGTGGTCAATAATATCCTTAAAATGTGTGTGTGGGGGGGGGTTATTATTATGTAATGGGAAGCAATTTTCAATAGGGTAAAAAAATCATGGAATAGGAACAATCATTTATTCAATAAACAGGTAAGGATTGTTTATAGAACCAGAATTGGGATCAGGATCAAGGAGATAAAATTTAGATCAGATGTCTTGTCTTAAAAGCAGATTTTAGAATTTTAAATTTAAACCTCGTGTTAATTGTTCCAGAGAAAGATTCAGGACCATTCATCGGCTATTATTATTATTTTAATTTTAGTTAAACAAAATTAAGTTCAGCCAAGTTATCTGTTTGCTGCTCTAGAGGCAGTGGAGCCTGGGAGAAGGGATGATTGGGGTGGACTAAAGCAATGGACAACTTTATTCAGAGCCTTGGACAATTTGTATTCTGAGGGTTAAGAGGAGTCACATGGGGACAGTGGACAATCACAGGGACAAACTGCATGTGGCTGGTGGACAAGTCGCACATGACAGACAAATGGCAAGTGCTGGACAGGCTGCATGTGGCCTCCATAAAGACACAAACAACGGCCAGCTGTAGCGAGTCATCTCAAGTAAACCCACGCTTATCTGCCACATCTGGGAGAGGCATGAAAGCATATTCTGAGAACAACTCAGGGCTTTTGACGAAACTTGGGTCACAAGACTCTTGTTTTGTTGGCGTTTTCTCACAAGCACTCAGAAATCGCATATAACTCCACTCATAGACTGGGTTTCTACAGTTAAAAATATTAGTTTCCAAGAACATTTACCAACTCATTTTCGTGCTAAGTACATGATGTAAAAAACAAACCATAATCACAAATAGACCTTATATACATAATACATATTTTATTGAACTACAATTTTGAATGTTATTGTTGGGATTATATATAAATATATATTATATATAATATATATTATATAAATAATATATATAAGTATTTATATATATATTTTACAAAATCCCCATTGTCAAAGGGAAACAACATAGAGATCTTTAATAAACATGTTGTTAGATTTGTCAGAAACAAAAGCACATGTGTGGAACACTTTATCTCAGAAGAAAATGGGCCTGGCATACGAGGCAGAAATAACAACTATTGAGACCCAGTGGTGTCTGCCATAGAAGCTCCTCTCTGGCCTGTGGAACACTTGATGATTTATCCTTTGTGTCTTTGATGTGATCAGTGACCCTCAAAGTCTTAGCTCTCTTTGTTAGTATGTCGGTGTTGGGAACATGTGGCTGGGAAAACTTTTAAGCTATCTTTAGAAGATAATAAAAGAATCATGTAAAAATTGTAATAAGATGAAAACAACCCTCGACCAAAAAATGGATAAGAAAAATGTGGTACATTTACATAACGGAGTACTACATAGCAGAAAAAAAATGAAATCTTGAAATTTGCCGGCAAATGGATGGAGCTAGAAAATATCATATAAAGTGAGGTAACCCAGACCCATAAAGACAATTATCATATGTACTTACTCATAAGTGGTTTTTAAACATAAAGCAAAGAAAACCAGCCTACAGTTCACAATCCCAGAGAACCTAGACAACAACGAGTACCCTAAGAGAGACATACATGGATCTAATCTACATGGGAAGTAGAAAAAGACAAGATCTTCTGAGTAAATTTGGAGCATGGAGACCACGGAGAGGGTTGAAGGGGAAGGGGAGAGGTAGGGAGGGGAGCAGAGAGAAATGTATTGTGGAAATGCTACCAGTGAGAAGAGGCAAACATTTATTTTTTTATTTTATTTTATTTTACATTTGTATTGATATTTATTTGAGCTCTACATTTTGCAATTTTAATATCAATAAAAATGAAAACAAAACAAAATATTAAAATTGCAAAATGAACGTCTTACAGGTCTGATAGTTTCTCCTTGGTCTAATATAAAAGGGGGTTGATGATCACCAGTCATAGAGCATCTTGGTTGTAAAACAGGATTCCCGTGAGGTTACAGTTGATCTTACCCAACCATTATTCATCAGTTCAGAAAGGAGCATCTGTTGAAACAGTCTGGCTCCCAAGATAGTGTGTCTTGCCATGGGCAAACACTTTCAGGAAGAGACTGTGCCTTGAACATAGCCCCTATCAAATTCCTCCTTCCTAAGCCCCCTCCTCCATTTCCTGTGGGAAAGAGGCTACCCATCTCTGTGTTAATAAGCATCACCTGTTGAATGATCAGACTTTAGTTTCTTTCTTGCCTTTTGTCTCTTTATGCTACCTTGGAAATCTAACGCACAGAGGATTCAGTGTGACCCTGAAGTTCTATGGATGCCATTTTGGCTTGTGCCATGTAGCAACATTAACCAAAAAGGTGGTGAAGTTTTATCTCATTCGTCTTCTTTATATCATTAGCAAAGAAGATGACCTAGCCACATGGTTGCTTCCACCTTTATGAGATCGCCCAGCTAAGATGTCAGCTGCTCAAGGCACACTCTATCCCATGGTAAGGTGAGCTCAACCCCCTATCAGATTATGACAACCTGGGATCAAATGTAGATTGTTCCATCTTCTGTAAAAGACACTTAGTTAAGTAGGTGCCTTACTTAGGGTTTCCCTTGCTATGTAGAGACACCATGGCCATGGCACCCCTTATAAAGGGTCTGGTTTAGAGTTTCAGAGGTTTAGTCCTTTATCATCATGGCAGCATGCAGGCAGACACGGTGCTGGAGAAGAAACTGAGAGCTCTACATCTTGATACACAGGCAATAGGAGACTGTGAGCCACCCTGGGTACAGCTTGAGCACAGGAAACCTCAAAGCCTGCACTCACAGTAACATAATGCCTCCAACAAGGCCACACCTACTCCAACAAGCCCACACCTCCTAATAGTGCCATGTCCTATGAGCCAAGCATTTAAGCACATGAGTCTGCAGGGGCCATTACTATTTAAACCACCACAGTGGGTTAGTAGGAGATGGTGCCTATGGCCTAGTCAGGGAGGCCCCAAATAGCATAAACAAACAAACAAGAAAACAGGTGGTTGTGAGCTGACTCACATGGGTGCTAGAAGCGGAACTCAGATCCTTTGGAAGCACAAGTACTCTTAGCTATGGAGCCACCCCTGCTGACCTGTCTCATCCCCATGCTAACATTTTCTTGATATACTGTGCAGTGATGCTCCATTCAAAGTGAGTTTTGGAAGCAACTTCATTGCCTTCTGCTAATTCTACAAGTCCTTCTCTTTTAGCTGTTGTTGCCCGAGCATCATCAGTAACCGCACCAGTCATGTGACAATGGACATAGAAGATGGCTTTAGCATATCGTCTTACAGCTACACAAAGCTCGTTTCAGTTGCCTTTTAATGCTACCTTAGAAGCCATTGAATGCCCCCTCCATGATGGTTATTCTTGGTCTTCAACTTGATTGCATTTGGAATGAACTGAAACCCCCAAAATGGGTGAGCACACCTGTAAAGGATTTCTTTTTTATTACATCATTTGAAGTGGGGAAATCCACTACTAACCTGGATCTTTGAGGTGGGAAGAACACTATTAATCCAGATACTTTGATGTAGGAAGATCCACCTCTAATCTGGGCCACACAGTCTGTTGGAAGAAGGAAACGCTCTCTTTTTGATTGCTTCCTCTTGTCCTCATTAGCAAGTCCATTCCTTCACCAACGTGTAGGGATAAGCCCTCCCCTTGGGGGCGGGCTGCCCTCGGGCGTATGTTTACTGATAAATTGGGTGCGCAGACGCTGCGAGCCCCTTCCTGCCTGGACCGGGTACTCCGCTGGAACCTTGGTTTCGTGAGTCTGGTTTTGTCATTAAATTTGTTCAAATACCTATTATCATTGGTCTCCATTAATCAAACCGCCACATTTGGAGCACCAACGTGGGGCACATTTGCCCCCGCTGCTCGTTAGCCTGCGGCGCCCACAGCAGGTCCTGGGCGGACACGATCGCCACAGCGCCGGCTCGCTCGCCCGCCCGCCCGCTCTAGGCCCGCAGTCTTGCCCGCTTGCCGCGGTCCCGAGCTGCCCGCAGCCAGTGCTTTGTTCCTCTCGCAGCGCCAGAGGAGTTAACCCCTCCCTCTCTGCCTTGACGTTTGGAGCTGAACACGGAAGCTTAAATATTTGCGGTTTTATAACACAAACCGCCACATTTGGCCCCGAAGGGGTCACTTTGAATAAATTTCGGTCTTGAGGTTTATTTCAGATCAGCTCTCCACATGGACTCAAGTGGACTCTTTCGCCACCTCTGGCAGGAACCAGTCATTACAGGTAAAAATTTTTTTTCCTTTTATAAATAAAATGTCTGACAATATCACCGTTCCCAACTTCAATAGCCTTTTTGAGTGTGCCATGTGGGAGATCCTACAAGAGGTGTCTAGCACCCCACATCTATGGATCCTTCTGGGATTAGTAGTTTTCCTTGGTATTAAGTGGTTTGACGACAAAAGTCTGATAGAGTCTTTAAGAGACGAATCCAGGATTCTTAAGGCAGAGGTTGAACATCTAAAAACTATTGGAGATGAATCCAGGATTCTTAAGGCAGAGGTTGAACATCTACAAACTATTAAGCATGACAATGATCTTCTCAAGAATCAGTTTAAAGTTCTGCAGGAAGAGAACAGAACTTTGTTTAACAAGACAATGGTGACTGAAAAAAATTTAGAAAAGGTTCAGGCTGATATTAAGGAGAAATTTATTACTATGGAAGAAGGAACAGCTGATTTAAATCGTAAATTTCATCAGTCACTTTCTGAAGGGACTGAAACATTATCTCAGAGAATTAAATCGGTTGAATGGGAAAATCAACTTTTGTCTAAAGCTTATGACAGAGTGGTGGAAAGATTGTCAATACAAGAAGGCACGGTTTATGCCATAAAAATCATGTCCAAAGATGAGAACTTATCTCTAACGGACAAACTTCATACTTTAGAATCCTCAATGAGGGCTTTGGAACATAATTCTGGACAGGAGATACAGACATTGCAGAAGGCAATGGTGAATAGAATTGAAAAGATTGAGGAATTTCTAAATTCTGATTCTGATGAGGAAGAACAAACGGTAGAAAGGAAAATTTTAACTACATCTGTGGGTAAATCCCTCCGGGACAATTTCCACAAATCTCTATCTACACCTCTACCTGCCTTTCCAGTAATAACGACAGAGAAGGTGATTGGTTCCAAAAACCCTAGGATCCTTAAGGAAGATACATGGGAGCCTGTCCGTATAAATGATCTCAAAGAAATTAAACAGGCTGTCACGGCTTTCGGGATGCACTCCTCTTTTGTTAAAGAGATGCTAAAATCTTGGGCCATAATGAGCAGACCAACGCCTTTAGACTGGACCCAGATGACCTCTGCAGTCCTTGAGAGTGGGACGCATTTAAGATGGAAATGCTTATTCAGGCAAGAGGCTAGACTTTTAGAACAGCAAGAAAAGGCGAAGGGAAGTGACATCTCCCTAGATAAAATTCTAGGTGAAGGACTCTTTTCCGATCCTCAGGAACAAGCTAATTTGGATGAAAGCATACTCTCCATATGCACTACAGCAGCCTTAAGGGCTTGGGACAGGGTACAAGACCCAGGACAGAGAATGGAATCATTTGTTACGATTAAACAAGGTCAGAGAGAACCCTTTAGTGATTTTTTACAAAGACTTACTAAGGCTGTACAAATAGGGATACCTGACCCTGACACAAGACGTATAATGATTGAGTCTTTGGCTTATGAAAATGCAAATGTGGAATGCAAAAAGATTTTGGGGCCTTTAAGGTTCAGATCAGCACCCTTGGAAGAATGGGTCTTGCATACACTGGATGTTGATACATTTGATTATGGCACTGAAGCATGGGTAGAGGAAGCAATTTCCAATGGTAAAAGGAGACATCAGAATACCAAATGTTTTAATTGTGGCAAAATGGGTCATATGAGAAGGAATTGTAAACAACGGACCTTCAGAAACAATAATAATGCGTCTTCTAGAAATAACAGAAATAGAAGGACTCAGCCTTCAGGTTTATGTAGAAGATGTGGAAAGGGTAGACATTGGACGAATGAGTGTAGATCTACAAGAGATAGACAAGGAAACCTGATACAGACGGGAAACGTGAGAGGGGGGGCCTCACAGGCCCCCATGGCAAACATGGTCCAGTCATTTCCAGTTTCTGCAGAGAACGTGCCTCGTCAGGACAATTAGGAAACCTCATGCCTACTGTTACAAACGATAATGAGCAGAAAGATGAGTTACGTGTGTTTTGGCAAACTTCTATAAATGATCAAAGACCTAAGCTGAAAGTGTGTGTAAATGGCATTTTTATTACTGGCCTGCTGGACACAGGTGCTGATGTAAGTATCATTACCCCAGAATCTTGGCATCCATATTGGCCTCTTCAGAATGTAAATGTTCAGTTCCTGGGAATTGGAACCCTATCTCGAGTAAGACAGAGCACGAGATGGGTTGAATGTATAGGGCCTGAGGGACAAATAGGGAAATTAAGGCCATATGTAGCCAGTATTGCAATGAATTTATGGGGTCGTGACCTATTACAACAATGGAATACCCAAATTAACATTCCTGCTAATTCTAGAGCCTATATTTCTGAGAATAATATTAAAAGATATTACAAACGGAGAAAACCGGCCATTCGGGCCGTACAAGAACAAACAATTGAAACTCCTTCAGAGATACCAACAGCATTGCCTCTAAAATGGTTGACTGAGAAACCAATATGGACAAAACAATGGCCTCTAGCTGAGGAAAAGTTACAGGCTTTAGAACAGCTGGTACAAGAGCAATTAGATGCTGGACATATAGAGGAATCTACCAGTCCTTGGAATTCTCCTGTATTTGTGGTTAAGAAAAAATCAGGTAAATGGAGAATGGTGACAGATCTCAGAGCTATCAACAAAGTTATTCAACCTATGGGTCCTCTGCAATCTGGAATCCCTTTGCCCTCTTTATTACCAAAAGGATGGCCTCTTATAGTTATTGATTTAAAGGATTGTTTTTTCACCATACCTTTACAAAAAGAAGATAGAGAAAAATTTGCCTTCACGGTGCCTACTTACAACAATTCTCAACCTTCCAAGAGATACCACTGGGCCGTCCTCCCCCAGGGTATGTTAAATAGCCCCTCCTTGTGCCAATATTTTGTGAACCAACCATTGCAAATAGTACGCAAGAAGTTTCCTGAATCTATAATATTCCACTACATGGACGACATCTTGTTATCCGATTCAAACATGGATACCTTGAACAGACTGTTTGAAGAAATAAAGATACTTTTACCTAAATGGGGATTGCAAATTGCTCCTGAGAAGATACAGAAGGGAGATTCTGTTAATTATTTAGGTTATAAAATAGGTTTGCAAAAAATTAAGACACAAAAGGCACAAATTAGGAGAGATCGCTTACGGACTCTTAATGACTTTCAAAGACTGTTAGGAGACATTTCCAGTCTACGACCAACTATTGGGATAACACCTGATCTAATAATTCATCTGAACAAAACCTTGGAAGGTGATAAAGATTTAAACAGTCCCAGAGAATTAACAGCTGAAGCAGAAAAGGAACTGACGATGATTGAGGAAAAATTACAACAGGCACATGTGGACAGGGTGAATCCAGAGCTCGATTGTATTCTCGTCATATTACCATCCAAAATTTCTCCTACAGGAATTTTAATGCAGAGAGATGATATTATCTTGGAATGGATCTTTTTACCACATAAACCAAGTAAAAAACTGAAAACTTATGTGGAAAAAGTCGCCGAGTTAATTATAAAAGGAAAGCTGAGACTTCGTCAATTAGCAGGCATAGACCCAGCAGAAATTATAGTGCCTTTCACTGCTGATGAACTAAAGAAATTATGGGAAGATAATGAACCATGGCAAAGAGCTTGTGCTAGTTTTTTGGGAGATATTAATAACAATTATCCAAAAAGCAAGAGGCTTAACTTCATAAAGAGAACTTCATGGATCCTTCCTCGAATCGTCCGTGATGCTCCAATAACTGGAGCCCGTACATTCTATACTGATGCCAATAAAACAGGGAAGGCAGGTTACAAATCGGAAGACTTGGGTAAGGTGGAACAAAGTCCTTATGATTCTGTCCAGAAGGCAGAATTATATGCCATTCTTATGGTGCTAAGGGATTTTAGAGAACCTATTAATATAGTTACTGATTCGCAATACGCAGAAAGAGTTATTTTACATATTGAAACTGCTGAATTTATACCTGATGATACAGAACTAACCTCATTGTTTATCCAGGTTCAAGATTTGATCAGGAACAGGCTCTGCCCTATGTACATAACACACATCCGATCCCATACGGGTCTGCCAGGTCCTCTAGCACAAGGTAATGCAGACATTGATCAGTTATTGATTGGTAGTGTGCTACAAGCCTCTGAATTTCATAAAAAACATCATGTTAATAGCAAGGGTTTGAAGAAAGAGTTTTCTATTACATGGCAACAGGCTAAGGAGATTGTAAAGAAATGCCCTACTTGCTCTTTCTATAACCAAACGCCACTGCCAGCAGGGGCTAATCCAAAGGGCACCCATAGGAATGAAATCTGGCAGATGGATGTGTTCCACTTTGCAGAATTTGGCAAATTGAAGTATGTTCACCACACCATTGACACTTATTCAGGCTTTCAGTGGGCAACTGCTTTAAGTTCAGAAAAAGCTGATTCAGTAATCACTCATTTATTAGAAGTCATGGCTATCATGGGTATACCTACACAAATAAAGACGGACAATGGTCCTGCTTATGCCTCTAGGAAAATGAAACGGTTTTTTGACTATTACAATATCAAGCATGTTACAGGTATACCATACAATCCTACAGGTCAAGCAGTCATAGAAAGATCAAATCGAACTATAAAAGATATGTTGAATAAACAGAAAGGGGTGGAAAACACCCCCAGAAATAGGTTACATAATGCTTTGTTAACCTTGAATTTTCTTAACGCTAATGAGAAGGGGACAACGGCTGCAGAAAGACATTGGATAATGGAAAAGTCTACTGAACTAAATCAACCAGTTTATTTCAAGGATGTGCTGACCTCACAATGGAAACCAGGAGATGTGCTGCGTTGGGGAAGGGGTTTTGCTCTTATCTCCACAGGTGAGGAACAATTGTGGATACCGACAAAACTAATAAAGGTTCGGTATGAAGAAGAAAAGCCATTTGGAAAAGATAAATAACAATTCTTTCACAAGGTTGGCGAGCATACTGATGGTAAGGAATACAGATAGGTTGGGGGCAGGGTTCTTTTCTTATCTCCACAGGAAAATATTGATCTTCAAAGACTTTAAGGGACCCTGAATATTTAATTACTGATGGATGGATAATAGTTACGACCTACTAAGGATCAACTAACATTATATACATACCGTAAGTATTGATTTTTTATATATTTATGTATATATGTTTTTTGTTTTTTGTTTTTGCTTTTCCTCGTATCTGTGTCTTTCTTTATATGTCAGTATATGTCCTTGTTGTTAGTGTCTAAATTTCCCATAACAAGCAACAAATTTTCCTACAGTAATTTTTGAAGTTTCCAGGATGAAGATGGGGCCCCACAACATCAACTCAACCTGGTTTTTATGACGTCATGAATATATTGAATATATTTTTTTTTTTTTTTTTTTCTTTTCTACGTGCTAATAATTTTTTTTGGTACCAACTGCACAAGACAATTTCGAATGGTGCACATTTTTTGACGACACTCTGGCCGGACCTTCTCAAAGCGCTCAGGGACTAGTTATAATTTTCTTAGGCCAAAGGTTAATTTGGGAATTTTACCATCATTTGCTTTCACAGGAGCCCCTAAGGAGAACATCGCCCTCATGTCAGCTTGAAGCAATCTTAGAGGACGGCGTCCCCTCTCCCAACAGAGTTTGCCCTCAGGGTTAGGGACATCATTTAGTGGTTGGTTTGGGGTTGAGGGGATGGGGAGATGTTTTATGGAATTAGGGGTATGTTCGAAAAAGAAAAAAAAGGGGGGGGATTAACTGGTTTAAAGTTCTCGGAAACTGCAGTGCCAGAGTGGATCTGCTGTGGGTCTAACCCTCCACAACAGGAAGGCCCAGAAGACACACCCTTCACTGATCCTGTAAGACATAACATGGCGAGAGGGGCACCAGCCCATTGAAGAGCTCTGTTGTCGCTCTGTTTTCTGTTTTCTCATGACAGACCTCAGTGTTGGAGATGATGCTGCTCAGTCTCTTTAATTAAATGCAGTGGGTTTAACGGACCCTGAGGTAGCCAGGGCCAGGTGGCAGCACTGAATGGCCAAAAGCAAGGTGATCTCCGTTATCATAATCCGCGGCACAGACAAGGCAAAGTCCACAAATGGCCTGGCTCACAATGATCAGCACAGTCGAGTGAACTTCACGGTGGCATGACTAATATGGACCTTTGGTACTGGCTAATCGATCACAGCATTTCCAGATAGGCAGCCTACTGAATATCTGCTTGATCTGTTTAAGTAGAAAAAGTCTCAAACAAATAAAGAAAATTATGGTGGATCATACTGAAAGGGGATCTCAGTCCATGAAATGATTTTCAGACTTGAGTCAGTTTGCAGGCCCAGAGCTTTTTGTGTTTAGGGACAGCCATGTTCCCCCGAGGAAGGCCCTTAATAAAATACCTACAGGCTTTCCTGTTAACTATTCTTCAGTTCTTCCCCAGAGGGACCTGAGGCCTGTACAAGTGTAACTGTATACTGGGGGGGAAGCAAACATCCAGACTTTTCAGGTACTGTTGGATGCTGGTTCTGAACTGACACCCATTCTGGGAGATCCCAAGAAACACTGTGGCCTCCAGTTAAAGAAAGGGCTTATGGGGTCAGACAATTAATGAAATTTTTGCTAAAGTCTGACTCACAGTAGGTTCAGTAAGTTCCTGAATTTATTCTGTGGTTATTTTTTCAGTCTCAAAATGCGTACTTGAGATAGGTACACTTAGAAGCTGGCAGAATTCTCGCGTGGGTTCCCTGACCTGTGTAGTGAGGGTTGTTATGGTTGGAAAGGCTTCATGGAAGCCTTTAGAGTCACCTCAGGGAAAATAGGGAATCACAACCAGTCTGGCATCCCTAGAAATTAGGGCCACTGTTAAGGACTTGAAAGATGCAGGGGTGGTGGTCCCCAGCACATCTCAGATCTGGCCAGTTTAGAAGACAGACGGACCTTGGAGAATGCTAGCTGACGATCACAAACTCAATCAAGTAGCCACTCAGAATACTGCTGCTGTACTTGATCAGATTAACTCGTCTCCTGGTACATGGTGTGCAGTTATTGATCTAGCAAACACCTTTTGCTCAGCACCTCTCCATCCAGACCCCCAGAAGCAATTTGTTTTCAGCTGGTAAGGCCAGCAGCATCTTTACATTTTAACCTGAACGATATATTAACTCTCTAACCCTGTGTCACAATGTAGAAAAGTCTTGATCATCTCTCACGCCCACAGATTTCACATTGCTCTACTATTCTGATGACAGTATGCTGACTAGACCAAGTGAGAAGGAAGAAGCCATCACTTAGGACTTACCGGTAACTCATGTGTATCAGAGGATGGGAAATAAATTCAACCAAAATCCAGTGAAATTCTTAGGAGCCCAGTGGTGTGGGGCATGCAGAGATATTCCTCCCCAAGGAAAGGATAAGGGATTGCACCTGGCCCCTCCCACTGCCCAGAAAGAAGCACAATGTTTAGTGGGTCTATTTGGATTCGGGCACATTCCCCACTTGGGTGTGTTACTCTGGCCTACATCCCAAGTGACTCGGAACGCTGCTAGCCTTGTCTGGAACAGGAGAAGCCTCTTCAACAGGTCCAGGCTGCTGTGCAGGCTGCTCTACCACTTGGACCACATGATCCAGCAGACCCAGTGGTACTTGGGGTGTCAGCGACAGATAGGGATGGGATGTTGTTTTGAGCTTTCTCCTCAATAGGTGAAACTGGCATTTCGCAGCAAGGCTCTACCATCACCTGCAGACAACTGTTCTCCCTTTGAGTGACAGCTCTTGGCCTGCTATCGGCCCTTAGTGGAAACTGAACATTTGACAATGGGCCATCATGTGACCTGGGCTGCCCATCGTGAGCAGGGTGTTGTCCGACTCGCCAAGTCATAAAGTAGGACGTGCACAGCAGCGATCTATTATCAAGTGGAGATGGTTTATATGAGATCAGGCCTTGGCGGGTCCTGAAGGCACAGCCGGATATATGAAGAAGTTGATCAAATGCCTCTGGTTTCCACTCCTGCTATAAGACTGTCTGCTGCCAAGCTTGCACCTCATGGGGTGTGCCTTATGACTGGTTCACCGAGGAAGAGGACACTAGGGCCTGGTTTACTGATGGTTCTGTACACTATGTAGGAACCATCCAGAAGTGGACAGCTGTAACAGTGCAGCCCCTAACTGGGACAACCCCAGAAGACACAGGGGAAGGGAAGTCTTCCCAGTAGGCAGAACTGTGGGCAGTAGTCAGGGCTGCTAAACATTTTGTTTTGAGGGCGAAACGGCCAGATGTGCAACTGTTCAGATTCATGGGTTGCAGCCAATGGACTGACTGGATGATCAGGGGTTTGAAAAGACCATGATTGGAACATTGGTGAGGAAGACATATGTGGAAGAAGTCTGTGGATAGTTCTCTCTAAAAGGGTGTGAAGATTCTTGTGTCCCATGTAAATGCTCATCAAAAGGTGACTTCAGCCGAGGAGGAGTTCAATAATCAAATCAAGTAGATAAGATGACCCATTCTGTGGACAGTCAGCCTCTCTCCCAGCCATCCCTGTCGCTGCCCAATGGGCCCATGAACAAAGTGGCCATGGTGGCAGAGATGGGGGTTATGTATGGGATCAGCAACACAGACTTCCACTCACCAAGGCTGACCTGGATACAGATGCTGTTGAGTGCCAGATCTGCCAACAGCAGAGACCAACACTGAGCCCCAGATATGACACCATTTCCTGAGGTGGCCAGACAGTAACCTGGTGGCAGGTTGACTAAAGACAGACACTGCTATCATGCCAGTCAAGTGGCAGCATCCCGGAAGACTGGGCAGGTTCCCTCGCAGGCAGCAGATGCTTTGAGTCAGCATCTAATATATAGTAGTTTCTCACATCATCAATTTTCATGGTTCCAGGAGCAAGGGGTTGAAAAGGGAATTGTTCTACTCACTATCACCTGCAGTGACCCACTCGGGAAATTTCTGCTTCCTTTTCTCATGACCTTAGTTCTGCTGGCCTAGACACTTTGGTTCTAGATGAGGAAGCATTGCTGCCAGGGGCCACAACAAGCATTCTGTTGAACTGCAAGCTCAGACTTTCCCTGGCCACCACGCTTCTGATGCCCTTGAGCCAACAGGCTGAGAAAGAAATACCAGTGTTAGGAGGGGTGATTGGCCCAGATTACAATGGGGGACATTGGACTGCTTCTCTGTAATAGAGGTAAGAAAGATTATGTCTGGGGTGTAGGAGGTTCTTTAGGGTGTCTCTTGGTGCTACTGTGTCCTGTTATTAAAGTCAATGGGAAACTACAACAACCTAAATCCAGGGGGGATGACAAAGGGCACAGACACTTCAGGAATGAAGGATTGAGTCACTTCTCCAGGGAAAGAGCCAAGACCTGCTGAGGTTCTTACCAAGGGTGGAGGACATACGGAATGGGTAGCAGAGGATGGTGGCTATAATCTCAGCTAAGGTCATGTGACCAGTTGCAAAAATGGAGATTATCATTACCGTGAGTGCTTCTGTTGCGTTCTGTTATTCATGCCTTTTCACAGATATTTGTGTTGAGTTTTCATGTGCTGTAATATCAGTTAGTGGAATATTGGTGATAGCACACTTAAGCTTGATATACTAAAAGAATGTCCCTAAGAGACATTGCCATCTACTCTAAGATTTCCACTGCCTTTGTGATTGTTTGTAAACTAGCTGAAGGTCATGTAAGGCACACTTCCAGCCTGGTTATTATTTCCCTTAGAAATTAAGTGTTGCATAAAGAGATATGATCGTGTGTCAAGCTGACAAGGGTGGACTTGTGATGGCTGTTCCCGGTTGTCAACCTGACTACATCTGGAATTAACTAAAAACAAATAAAATAAATGGCTGGGCACACCTATGAGGGATTTTTTTTTTCTTAATTGGATCTTTGGAAATGGGAATATCTACTTCTCATCCAGATCTTTTGATGTCGGGAGACCCGCCCTTATGCGGGCCCTCCCTGTGCTGGAAGCCTCTATAAGGACATGGAAGAGAGAGAGAGAAGCTCTCTTTTTGACCACTTCCTCATACCCTCACTATCAAGTCCATTCCTTCACTGACATTAGTGTGTAGCATGAATAATAAAAACCCAGGGACAGATATTGGGGTTCAGCCCAAAAACCAGAAAAGCAAAGCAGCCAGGCCACTAGAGAAATCTTCCCTCTCCCAAGGCTGGGCAACCGCAGACTAAGCAGTCTAAACAGTCTGAGCCTCTCTCCCCTCCCATTTTATATTCCCTCTAGTGCTGGAATAAAAGTGTGAGCCACCACCCCTGGATTTGTTTCGGCATTGGTCTTGTTTAGCCCAGGGTGGCCTTGAACTCACAGAGATGCGTCTGCCTCTGTCTCCCAAATCCTGGGATTAAAAGTGTGTGCCACCACTGCCTGACCTCTAGTGGCTTAGCTTTGCCCTTCTGATATCTAGGCAAGCTTTATTTATTAAAACATAAATAAAATATCACTACATTAGTGCCTGTTACTTTGGGGTTCTGTGGTAAACTGAGGATCAGCTGAGACATCCAGGCTTGTGGTCTGAACAACTGCTGGATTCTTGGATTCTTGGACATTCTGTTCATAGGCAGCTACTGATTAACTGGACCACAGCTCCTAAGTCATTCTAATAAGGTATATATATGAAATATACATGGGATTCGTTCTATAAATTCTGTACTCCAGTATCTGCACTGACCATGACAAACCGAGCCATATTTAGAGCACTAAGCTGCCATCTATGATCAAAGCATAAAGTTAAAGCCTCAGCTCTACTCTCTACATGTTTTTTTAGGCAAAATTAAACATTTTAATGAACTAAGAAATGAAGTCACAAAGGTCACACTTTCTAAACTTTCAATGTCAAGTTGACAAGGGTCCACGAATCCAGCGACTTTTGGGCCGGATGCCTCAGCTGCCCTTCGGCATGCACGAGAATCCCAAAGCCTTAGGTTGTTGAAGGCACTACCCTCACAACTCACTGAACATCGAGAAGTCGAGCAGCCGTCCACAGCAAAGGGCGGGGCCAGCTCTCCAGCTCTCACACCCTTGGGGCTGGCTCACTGGCACCTACACCACCAGGGTCGGCTCTATGGTGGTGCCCGTGCAAGGTACACGGGCCACTCTCCCAAGTGCTGCAGCTGCTGAGGGACAGGGCCGGTTCTCCCACTCGTTGTCCCCCAAGGCCAGCTCTCCAGCCTGCTGCAGGGGACAAGGGGCAAGAGGGGGAGGGCATCTTTCCCTCACCCACACCACCGCATGGCAGATGAGGGAGATGGGCCAGTTCTCGCACTCTCATGCCCTCAGGGCCAGCTTACAGTGCCCCTGCCAGCAGGTCAGCTCTACTGTGCTGCCTAGGCAAGGTGCCGCCGGACTGGCTCTCCCAAGTGCTACAGCCCATGAGGGGCTGGGCCAGCTCCCTCCCTCTCTCTTTCTCCCCCTCCCTCCCTCCCTCCCTCCCTCCCTCCCTCCCTCTCTTACACCCCACCATGTATTTACCCACCACAGTGGTGCCCCAGGCAGGCTTGTGGATCTCCTCCTTCTCAATCCTTACAGTGCCAAGCAGGCTCCTTCTCTCTCTGCCACCCTACCGGTTTCCTGGGTTTAAGGGGTTTATTCATTTCCCCTTTTAAGAACCTCTATCCTGTTCACACAGGCTGTTTTAAGGCCCTTTCCTTCTGCTTCACCTATGCTGGAATATTCAGAGCCTACTGTGGTAGCATTGCTGTGCTCTAGTGGAAACTGTACCGGCTAGTACCAACTTTATTTCTCCGTTGGCATCTGGGCACCTGGGATTGGGAAGCTTATAGTTCTAGGTGATGATCCCTGATTTTTTTCTTTTTTGGGTTAGTGTTTTGTTCCTTGGTTTATTTCCTTGATTTTTGTTTTTTAGGAGAGTGTGTTGCTTGGAAGATTTTCTGTGGACCTGATAGGTGTGGCCACTGGGTGTTCCAGGCACAATGTGTTTCTGGGTCTTGGGAGCTGAGACTTAGGACTGGGGACAGTCTAGGGGCCGGAGGGGGTTCACAAGAGGGAGGAAAGCGAGCATTCAACCAGGGTCCTGTTTATTTAGTCTCCTTGGGATGGGAGTAGACAGCGAAGAGAGGTCACTCCAGAAGATCTGCTGTAGAGCCAGGGATGAGACTGGGGGATTGGATCTGGAGGAGCAGAGGAGAGATGGATCTACAGTCGGCAGCCCCGCTTCCCTGGCAGAAGTGTGTGGGTTAGCTTGAAGAGCCTGCTGGAGATGGGGCTGGGAGGTTTGAGGAGGAGGAGGGCTGTGTGGGCAGCGGAAGAAGGCTGTAGCAGGTATTCTGAGGCTGGGGCACTGGGTGTGGAGGAGAGAACTGAGTGGTGAAGGTCTGCCATTAGCTTGCTTGGTTCCCTGTTCTGCTCAGCGGGAGTGTCCACAGCGGATGCCCGCTGGTGTTGGGAGCTGGGATAATAGGACATGTTGGGGGAAAAGGTTGGAGGTCTTTCTGATCCACTGGGGATGGGGTCAGAGAAGAAAGGGAGACCACAGCAGGTGTTCTGCTATAGAGCTGGTGCTGACTGGGGACTGGATTTGAAGGAGCAGGAGGAGGGGTGCAGCCAGCCTACCTGCTTCCCTGGTGGGAGTCTGACCAAAACAAAGCAATTACAAAAGAAATAGCTTTAATTGGTCGTACCTTTTTGGAGCGCTAAAGTCCATGATGACTGAGCAAAGGCATGGCATCAGGAACAGCTAAGAGCTGGCACCTCAGACTGCAAGTAGGAGACAGAGAGAGGATGCTGGGAGTGACTGGAGCCTTCTGAACCTCAAAGACAGTGACACACCTCCTCCAACAAGGCCACATCTCCTAATCCTCCTCAGACAGTTCTACCAAGTGGGGACCAAGTATTCAAACATGTGACCCAATTTTATTCAAATCACCACATATCACAATTTTGACCTCATTATGTAGTTCAAGCTGGTTTCAAATCTACAATCCTCCTGCCTGTGTTTCCTGAATGTTGGATTACAGGTGTGTGCACCACATCTGTCCTTAGGGTGGATTTAAACAAAGCCCAGGCTTACTAAGCATGAGAAACGAGCAACCCTAATCCCATGGCTTTTATTTGGTACTCTGACTTTCCTTTTTCCAAACTTCACGATTTATTTAGAAAAGAACACATTTTTGGAAATAATATTTATAAACCAGACAATTATGACACAACACATAGAAAAATATAGTTAAAATTAGCTCTAGGGAAAAAGGCTTATTAAAAAAGCATCTAATTTGGGGCTGGCAAGATGGCTTCCTTGGGTAAAGGCACTTGCCCCCAAGCCTGGCAACTTGAGTTCCATTTCTGGAACCCTCATGGTGGGAAGAGAGAACTGACCCTTGACTGTTGTTCTCTGACTTCCAAATGCATGCTGCAATGTGTCTCCTTCCTTCCTTCCTTCCTTCCTTCCTTCCTTCCTTCCTTCCTTCCTTCCTTCCTTCCTTCCTTCCTTCCTTCTTCTCCTCTCCTCTCCCAAAACACACACACAGTAAATGGAAATATTTTTAATCTGATTTGTGAGGGCACTGATATCAACTAAGTTTTACTTTTCTTCAGACTCGATTTCCTCTCTAGTTTTACCCAGGACTGTTAGAAATGCCTCACGTTTGGGTATTCCACGCAGAGCTGTTCTCGCATGTGTGAAATGCACAGACAGGGTCTCGGGGAGACCTGGCCATTCCGGGTGACCAGACTGACCCCGCTCTGACAGTGCTCCACGACTCTAGAACCTCTCCGCATTGCTAGTCTCCTGAAGTGGACTTCATTGGAGCCTCTCCACTGTGGTCCATGTGTGAGCGGTGTGGGGAACATGGGCAAAATCACGGATCCTAGCCAGAAGGCTTTCTTGACAGGTGTGCTGAGAGCAGTTTAAATGAGGACCAGGAAGATGGATTTGTCACAGCAATAACGCACCCTTGAGAGCTAGCGGACAGTCTTGAAGGGATCTCAAACACCTGTCACAGCACTTGCATTGTTATTTTTAAGGGGCCTTTGATGGCTCTCAAATGTCACAAAACATTCATGCTTGGTTGTTTTGTCTCCTTTCTTTCTAGAAGGACGGTGGGGTGGGAGGCGGGCTTCACATCCAAGCACTGGCCAGCAGGTTTCTGAAGACAGAAGTCATAGCGTTCAGGTGTAGCCCAAAGGTGCCGGTGGCCTTCTAAGCTAAGTCCTTCTAATCAGCTCCCACCGTCTTGTCAACACAATTCAGTTATTCCCAAGTGTGGACCCAAGTACCAGAAACAGAAGGTGTCTCACTGAAAACAGCCTCGGAAGGAGGCCTCTATGAGGGACGGAGTGTTCCTAATTGATTAGAGAGGGCCTTTGTCGTGCTTCTACGGCTTCCAGGGCTAAGAACCAAGAAGTTGTTATAGCTCTGTCTCTGCATGTGCACGAGCTCACATCCACGCTGGCTTTAACCTGAACAGGTAATTAGTTCTAACATCAACATCAAGACCGTTTTTTAAAATTGATTTTTATTGATCTCTGTATTTTTTTCTCTGCTCCCCTCCCTGCCTCTCCCCATCAAGACCGTTTTAAACTTCTCAACTGCGTTTACCCCTTTCCAGAAAACCCATTAAATATTCCACAGGCCATCATTAAGATTTTCCTGGGGATGTGATGGTGGACCAGCTGATGTTGGTCAAAATACCCGGTGCCTGGGAAAGATAAGCTAAGCAGAGGGGCACGAAGGACACACCTGAATTTGAATTTCTTGACTTATGTTTGAGATGGGAACTCAAGCACATGAACTCTCAACTCCCCCTACAGCCTCCGTTCCGAGTAGCTGGCATTGCAATGTCCACCTTTTCATGAATTTTGCAACACACCTTTTTATGCGGTTTTAAGAACATCTCTTTATAGGTATTACCTTTCTGTCAGCAAAGCCACAGTTCCTTTAGACTAACAACTCTTTGGGGAACAATTAGCAAGGAAAAGAAACAGCGAGCTACTTTGCTACCAGCAGGTGGCAGAGCCTCAAAGACCTGGAAGAAAGCCGGCGCGCACAAGAGCGCTGTCAGGTGCCCCGTGTTCAGGGTGGCCGCCACTCTGCTGTGGCTCTGAGGACAGCGGGGAGGTCCCGTCCATCCGTCCGTCCATCTTCAGGCTGGGTGGCTGAGTCTCAGCGGCCCCGAGAAGTGCGGCTGGAGCGGGTTCGAAGTTCCGGAGACGCCCGTTGGCTGCGCTGGCTCGGGACGGCCGGGGGGCTGAGCCGGGGACCCCGACTCCTGACCCCGACTCCCCGACCCCAGGTTGGTTCCTGGCCCCGCGGCGGAGGCGCCCAGGATCGCACCCGCGGACTCGGGCTGCCGTCTGCGGGGACCGAAGGCGGCACGCTTCTTGCGCGTCGGGGGCCTCAGTCCTGATTTTCATTTCGCTCCAGGCTCAGAGCACTAAGTAGGCTCCAAACCGCACAAACAGGAAGGAGGGAGGGCCGGGAGTGCGGGCAGAGGGCGGGCCGTTCCCAGCAGCGCGGGCGGTCCCTCCCCTCTTGGGTCCCCGACCCGCGGGGCCGGGGCGGGGCGTGCGCGTCAGCTGGGGCTAGAAAAGGCGGCCGCCCTGTCCGGCGAGGTGACAGCCCAACTCGGACGCCAGGCCGGGCCGACGCCGCCATGAGCGCCGCGCTTTTCAGCCTGGACAGTCCCGCGCGCGGCGCAGCCTGGCCCACGGAGCCCGCGGCCTTCTACGAACCGGGCAGAGTGGGCAAACCGGACCGCGGGCCCGAGCCCGGGGAGCTGGGGGAGCCGGGCTCCACGGCCCCTGCCATGTACGACGACGAGAGCGCCATCGACTTCAGCGCCTACATCGACTCCATGGCCGCCGTGCCCACCCTGGAACTGTGCCACGACGAGCTCTTCGCCGACCTCTTCAATAGCAACCACAAAGCGGCCGGCGCGGGCGGCCTGGAGCTGCTGCCCGGCGGCCCCGCGCGACCCCCAGGCGCGGGTGCAGCCGCCCGGGGCCCGCTCAAGCGCGAACCCGACTGGGGCGACAGCGACGCGCCGGGCTCCCTGCTGCCCGCGCAAGTGGCCGTGTGCGCGCAGACCGTGGTGAGCTTGCCGGCCCCGGCGCAGCCCACACCGCCCACGTCGCCCGAGCCCCCTCGGGGCAGCCCGGGGCCGAGTCTCGCGCCGGGCCCGGTCCGAGAGAAGGGCGCGGGCAAGAGGGGTCCGGACCGCGGCAGTCCCGAGTACCGGCAGCGGCGCGAGCGCAACAACATCGCTGTGCGCAAGAGCCGCGACAAGGCCAAGCGCCGCAACCAGGAGATGCAGCAGAAGCTGGTGGAGCTGTCGGCGGAGAACGAGAAGCTGCACCAGCGCGTGGAGCAGCTCACGCGGGACCTGGCCGGTCTCCGGCAGTTCTTCAAGCAGCTGCCCAGCCCGCCTTTCCTGCCGCCCACCGGAGCCGACTGCCGGTAACGCGCGGCCCAGGCTCAGAGACTCCAAATGACCGATACCTCAGCCCCCGACGGCCAGGAGCACACGCCGCCAGAGCCGCTGCAGTTTCGTTGCGAGCGACCGGAAGCTGCAGCTTGGACACTGGACTGCGAGAGAAGCTATGAGTCTTTCCCCCTTAAATTATTTTTATAATGGTAGCGTTTTCTACGTCTTATTACCATCGCAGCTAAGGTACATTTATAGAAAGAGAAGACTTTCCGACAGACTTTTGTAGATAAGAGGAAGAGACTGCGCATGCTTTTTATATTCATTTTTACAATATTTGTAAGAATAAAGAAGCATTTAAATCGCTGCATCCTAGATTCAGTCTCTCCCGCCCACAATGTACTGGGACCTCACCAGGGAAAAGCAGGCACCTGGGAGCCACAGGACCAGGTGTGGTGCCCACACGGGGTAAGGAGACTTGAGACATGAGTTTGCTTGCTTTGGAAGCCTGGCAGAGTTGACCTCATGCTCGGTATTGCCAGCGGAAGGGACATGGGAAAGCAGGGCAACTCCATGTTAGGTTTTAAGGTGCGATCCCCGAGTGTGCAGACCTGGGTTGGGGCTGGCCAGAGAAGAGCTGTGAGAGGGTGGAAGAAAGCCCCAGAGAGCCAGAAACCGGAGTCCTCTTAGCCTTCGGGCTTTGCTTTCACTTTCCTCAATCCTAGGGACGTGGTGTAGTTTTCAAAGTGTGCAGCAGGAAAAAAGTCAGATTGTAGGATATAAAAGGGACAGCCCCAGACGCCTTTAATTGCAATGTTTGAGGGCTTAATCCAAAAAAAAAAAAAAAAAAAAAAAAAAGCTTTGTGCCTTTCTCCTAAGAAAACCACGTCTTAGGAACACGGCCTTGTTATTATGTTACTGTGAAGAAGAAAAAAAAAATAAGTTCAGGATTCAAATATGTAGCTTCGTTAGTAATTCAGATCCAGCCCAAAGCACAGGACGGTGGGTCACTGTGAGTGTGAACTTTGCCCCCTGGCAGGTGTGTGCTGGAGTGAGCTACAGAAACTTGTTTAACGCAGCTCAGCTATAAGGTATGGGTGACAGTGCCATTCCTGGCAGTCTCAAGATCACTAGAACCACAGAGTGTTTGGGTTGGACATTTGTTTATTACAGCAGAACAGCAACGTCTCAATAGGAGATACTGCTTGAAGCTTTAACATTAAATAAAAAAATAAGAAATAAAAAAATAAGAAAAAAATGTACACACATGGGTAAAGTCTTAAATACTTGAAAGCTTTGTCCTAACCAATCAGTAATATTGCCTAAGTAATGCAAAATGAAGACCACAGAGATACTCAAGCTTTAGAAACATGTTCTCAAACTTAGAGGAAGGTAATTAAAAAAATAATAAATGTTTTTTGATTTTTAATTTACAAAATCATCCTATTAATCTATTTACAAGGAAAAAAAGAAACCTACTAAACTTAAAAACCATAGATGTACTCTGTGGCTTTAACATAGCTCCCCAAATCAAGCCCCCACCCTCCGTGCAAAGTTCCCAGATGTCAGGAAGGAGGGTGGTTGGCTCCTCCCGCATCCAGAAGCTCAATCTCCTCCAGTGTGATGCAGCCGGTCTGCTGTGGGGTGACGGACTGGACAAAGCAGAGTAAAGGTCCCATCTCCTTCCCAAGGACATTCTTCACTTCATAACTCTGCAGTGATAAAAGCAAGCTGGTTAAAGCAAACAGTCCTGGACTCCTGAACATTCTGTTCCCAACAGTGCCACAGCCAGGGCAAAGGCCCTTCCTTCCAATGGCAGTTTTCTGGGGTGCTTGGGTGAGGGTTACTATAAAGGCCCCCTTTATTATAGCAAACAAACAAGCTACTTTACTGCTTTATTCTGATGTTGAGTTTGGCTGTTTGGGCTGCCAGGATAAAGGGGCCCAGGACAGGATTTGGAAGACAATAAGCACAGGAAGTGCTGTCCTTCCATGGGGGCTGGGCTTTTGGCTTGCAAGTCTCCCACTTCCTTTGGGGACACTTCCCCAATCTAGCAACACTTCTGGTCAGAGGATTTCCTGGTGCTTGCCCCAAACTTCCCTCTTCAATTGGATTCCATTTCTTCTTGAGTTTCATGGGGCTAACCATTTCTTTCTGTGCAGTGGTAATGTGACTTTGAGTTTTTATTCACAAAGTTAATCTTGAGAAAATTTCATCTTCAGACATAAACACAGGTCCTGGGCCACAGGGCTTCTGTCTCTGGTGTGGCTGTGCCTCGTCTGGGCTTTTACAGATCCAACTTCAGAGCATTTTTGGTGAGGGTGGGACTGAAAATAAAACTCACACTTGGAGATGGGACTGATACTGCCCTGTGATAGCACCCTGACCTGCTTGTCCTCTGCACAAGGCAGGGGACAGCCCTTCAGCAGTTTTTCTTTTCTTTTTTTTTTTTTTTTCCAAGACAGGGTTTCTCTGTGGCTTTGGAGCCTGTCCTGGAACTAGCTTTTGTAGAACAGGCTGGCCTCAAACTCGAGATCCACCTGCCTCTGCTTCCTGAGTGCTGGGATTAAAGGTGTGAGCCACCACCGCCCGGCTAGGATTTAGTTTTGTACAAATGAATTCAGGCCATCTATGGTCAAGACCTTTGGGTCAAGGAGATGGACAGAAAATGTGGCCAAGACAGATTTTGGCCAAGTCTGGGCTGGCCACAGTGATGTCCTAAGCTCAGTTAGGAAGGGTAGCCAGCCCAGTCAGGCCCTATGAGGAAGCTGGAGAAGAGCCGTCACTGGGGAGGCTTCTGTGACTGCAGCCCTGCCTTGAGGGTACCAGCTGATGGAACAGAGATGAAGCTTCCCAATGCAGCCCAGAATGGACTGTCTGTGTGCAGAGGGCTGGATATTTTGTTTGTAGAGGATCAGTAGCTTACTTATTACTTTGACAAGTTTTGGATTCCTTAGTACAAAATAAGCAAGGTCTACAGTGTGGTTCAAAAGCCTGACAGGAAAAATGAGACCTGCGGGAGAAGAGGAAGGCCAGAGGCTCCCCGGGAGGCGGGTCTCCCCTGCAGGCAGCCAGGGCCTGCTCCAAGGTGAGGTCTGGACAGAGCACCAGCACAGGAGCAGTCACCAACAGGTGGCAGGCCGGAGGATGCCAGAGGGACAACTACGGGTTCCTCCAGTGTCTCTCACTGCTTTCCTTCCCCAATGCTTGTTTAAGTGTGAGAAACTGACCCAGGCATTCCCATGTATTCCTCCAGTAAAAGTATGAATTTTTTGTTTTCTTTTGAGGCAAGGTCTCATGCCATGTAGCTCAGGCTGACCTCAAACTTGCTATGTGGCTGAGGATGCCCTTAAATTCCTGATTCTCTTGCCTTACTTCTCAAGTGCTGGAGTTACAGGTGTAAAACACCATGCCCAGCTCATAAATATGGAATTTGGATTTCATAAAGGTTAGTAAAAAATTATTTCTATGTAAAATGTTAGGTTCATCTCCATCACCTACAGACATAATAAATCATATATATTTTTGAAAAATGAACATGGTGAATTTAAATCATTCAATCAGCAAATTCATGCACTGTCCATATGAATGTGTGTGTGTGTATATATATGTATATATATATATATATGTAAATGTGTCCATCTGATTTTTAGTATTTACTCATTTAATTTCGTGTCTTTTTGAGAAAATCTGACAGTGCTTGGATTGAACCCAAGTTTTTCTGCATGCCGGGCAACTACTATTCTCCTGAGCTACAGTCAATTCCCTGGGTCTCTATTTTTTTTAAAGATGTAATACACTTGCGCCTTTTCTAAAAGTCGAGGGAGCAGATTTCAACCCCACGTCTGTCACGTCACTAGTGAGACACAGCAACAATGTTAGTCTTGTTGCTTCCACACTCACAGTGTGACCTCAGCGAACCCAGACCATTTTGCATTCCTGTATCGTAACCAGAAACAGTGCATTTGGTTCAGGGACGGGAGTATGGTTTTTATGGAGATCCCTAACTGGATTCTCTGGGATTCTGTAAATGTGCATCCTCACCCAGAAACCCCCAGAGTCTAGAGTGGGTGACTTGCAGCTGTGTCTGCCATCATCTGTCATGCTCCACTCCAGATCAGAGGTAAGTTGAACAGAGACCAGAGGAGGGGGTGGTGTAGAGAGCTTGCTAGAATGTACTCATGGCATGGCTTGTCCTTTGCCCATTGATGTGGACTCTGAATCTAGAGCACCTACAAAGGTGACAGCAAGTTCTATGACCTCCATGTCATTTCATTTAACATCTGTGCACATGTATGTACAAGTGTGCAGCCATAGGGGAGAATATATGCATGTACAGTCAGTGTCCAAGTAGACTCCTTGTACACAAGTGCATGCACAGCTACACCCACACACACATGCACACATGCATACACACACGCGTGTACACGCACACACACAGAGGCAGTGTCCCAGCAGACTCATACACAAGCACATGCACCCCTGCACTTCCACACACATGCCCACATACCTTTGCAAGCCTTACAAGGACGTTTTCAGCTACCAGAGCATTCTGATTGAGAAGTTAAGTGCTGGAGAAACGATACACCTCAGCCAGCAGGAAACCGAAGAAAGGAAGGGTTTCCTAAGAGGCATTATCTTACAGAAGGTACCAGACACTGTCTTTTTGGGACATCAGGGTTCATGGTGGCCACCGAGTCAGAGGGCAGGCATCAGTCTGATGCACCATGGACAGAATGTAGCTATTGACGGCTGAGGGTTTGTTATTCACCCTGAAGCAGGACTTTCCACGCTGTCCCCCGCCTTTCTCCACAGGACATACTCAGCAAACTATGACCCACCTTCCCAAGCACCTACCTGAGCACCTACACCCACTGGAAACCTCTAACGTCAGTCTCCGTGTTCTGGTCCAGCATCAACCACTGTTTCATCTTCCTCCCATAAAGACCAAACGGCAGGAGACACATTTCAGCAATAGACACTGCTTTCTGTCCCCTGTGAAGCAGTCTAAGTTCTTCAAGTCTCTGTCTCATGCTTCCTGTCTTGGCTAACTACCAACCACCAGCTGTTCCTTCTGCAGAGGGAAAAGCTACCATGGTGGGATCCTTGTGGTGTGTCCCTCACGGAGATGGGCAACAGTGAGGGCCGTGTGTGAGCAATGGCCTTGAAATTCTTAGGCCATGGTGACTGCTGACTTCCACAGTATGAGAAAGTCAGCTGTGTGCTCTAACTCACTGCCAAAGCAGCAGCTCAGATGAAGGTTCCAGGGCAGAGTACAAGGCCACCAAAGAGCTGTATGGCTGGCGGTTTTATACCAGGGGAACAGAAACTGGCACCTTGTGAAGTCAGCGCTGAGAACCACAGCTCAGACCAACAATCCTCAGAGTCTATTTATGCGTCTTCTGATTTCATTTAAACCCTGACAGTGTTCGCTGAGATGAAGGAGGGTTAGTGAAGGCTCTGTGTCTCGGCTGGGGCTGGGGCAGGCAGGAGAGGCTAAGGAGAAACTTGATAGGAGGGTCAACACTCCACACATTCAAGCTGGAATTGGGCCATGGGGACCAGTAAGAAAGCACTCCTGTTTGGAAGCCAAGGTTGCTCTGGTCATATTAATAAGACTGATGTCATCACAGGTAGCAGGTCCCTGACACCCTTTTCTGGGTTATCAATTCTATGAGTTCCTTACAGTGCAGACACAGGCTAGCTTCAGACTTGCTATGTAGCTAAGGCTGATCTTGAACTTCTGACCTTGCAGCTGTGTGCTACCACACTCAAACCCTGTGCGTGCCAGCCAAGCACGCCACCACCTGAGCTACATCCTCAGTCCCCTACAGAGTCCTTAACGCTTCTGCGTGGTAAATGGCATTTCGAAGAACAGAAGTTCCACTGTGTGGACCAATTTCACAAAGTAATTCTCTTCTTGGAGGCACGTGCTGCAGTTTACTGTCTCATTATATAGTAATTCTCAAGGCAGGCAACCCCAAACGGTCTGAGAAATAGTAACAATGTTTTCAGTTATTCTGAGTCCAGAATATCCCACAGTATAAACTACAAAGTTCTCAGGGCCAGCCAGATGGCTCAGTAGGCAAAGGTGCTGCCATTAGGTCTAATGACCTGAGTTCAATCAACCCTGGGAACCACAGGGCAGGAGGAGGTGCCTGATTCCTACAAGTTGTCCTCTCACAGACTGACTCACCCTCTCTCTATCTCCCCCCCCCCCCACACACACTAATTTAAAAGAGCCTTTCCTCGGCATTCTGCTTGTGACTGGGAAGTCGTGAAGAAGCTCTAGTCCCCAGCCTGTATGTCTCTAGCAGAAGCCACGGAGGAAGATTTCCAGGCTCTGTTTGAAGGTTGATCTGAAAAGGATCCCATCTCCAAGCAAGGAAGGCTCTGACCCTGCGATTCTACACTGCATGGCGGTGGCAAGATGGATGTCTTAATACAAGCAACTTGTGTTCTTGTGGTAGGATTTGTTGTTGATGAACACACAGAGCAAAGGGGTCTTCCCAGGGGCAGTTGTACACAGGTCCAAGAGCACAGGGCACACTCACGCTGCACCCCTACCCCGCCCATACTTACCCCATCCGTGGAGGCAGCAGACATCAGCAGTGAAGAAATACTTCTCTCCAACAGCTGCAGTGACAGGGAAGAAGGGCTCAGTGACACCCCAGCAGGGGGCAAGCACTCACCCAAGGTGCTCCTGTCTGAGGATAACACTGAATCTAAGCTGTCTGCAAACAAACACTACATAGAGAAACTGTGGTAGGTGACCCCACTTCTCCTTCCCACGAACTGAAGGCAGCTCTTACCACATCTCCTTCTTGGCACATAGAGTTTGCCACAAGGCAAAGAAAAGAACACACATGTACCCTGTTCCAGTCTCAAGTAGACACACGAAATCAAGCATGAGCTCTAGGTCCCTTTTCCTACCTTGACCTTTACAGTACTCTTGGGTCTTGTGGGACAGTCCAGAAAGACGTGCAGGCTCCTCTTTTGAAGCGGCGACACAACCAGTCGAGAACAGTCCCCACAGAAGAGGCCTCTAGCGTGTGAGGGGACATGGGAGTACAAGTAACAAGGAGGGGGGGGGGACACATCAGAAGAGTCTTACAGCAAAGAGATTCCTCTAAAGATAGGTGTTTAGTGACCCACTAATTCTACAGTCAGAATTAAATTACTGGAACCAGACAAAAGCAGTCAAGGACTGGACTATTCTGATGGATTAACAGTTGGGAGCTGCTAAGGGGACCCTTGGGTACACAACGAGGCCTTTATTCATGAGGAATATGGGGGGAACGCAGCCTTCCAGAAAGTGAAGGGCTCACCCCTCCAGCAGGGCAAACTTGCTCATCAACCCTGGCCTCTTCACTCCCACACTGATTTCACATGAACCCACGCTGCCTTGCTTCTTTGAAATAAGGCAGAAGTGTCTTGTGTACACACAAGGCCAACAACCAAGGAGGCATCAATAAGATGTATGCTCTTTGTCTCTTTTAAAATTATTTTATGTATATGGATGCTTGGCCTGAATGTATTCTGTCCACCACGTACACTCCTGGCACCTGAAGAGCCAGAAAAGAACATTAGAGCCCCTGGAACTAGTCACAGACGGCTGTGAGCTGCTGGGAACGCAGCCTGGTCCTCTGGAGGGCAGCCCACGCTCTCAATTGCTGAGCGACTCTCAGTCCCACTCTTGGCTTCTAGGAAACAGACAAGTGATGAGGACACTCTTTGTGATGTGACACAGTCCACCGGGAGGCAGAGACAAAAACAGTACTGACAGGTGTGCTGGCTAGCTGTAGGACAGCACAGCACAGACCAGTTTTCTGAGAGGAAGGAGCCTCAGTTGAGAAAATGCCTTCCAAGACTGGGCTGCAGGCAGAAGGGCATTTTCTCAATTGGTGATTGATGGGGAGGGCCCAGTTCATTGCTCGTTGTGCCACCCCTGAGCTGATGGTCCTGGGTTCTATAAGAAAGCAGGCTGAGCAAGCCATGGGGAGCAAGCCCATAAGCATCAGTTCCCTGCACTCGAGGTTCCTGCCCTGTTTGAATTCCTGTCCTGAATTCCTTCAGTGATGGACTACAATATGTAAGCCAAACAAACCCTTTCCTTTTCAGCCTGTTTTTGGTCATGGTATAATCATAGCACAGAAACCATAGCCAAGAAAAATAGTTAGCCTTGACCCCAGCCCAGAAGGGTAATAAAAATGGGCAGAAGAGAGATGTCTATTGACAGACGATGCTCACAGTCCTCTGGGAAAAGTCTGCAAACATGCCATGCAGCTGCTGTGTCCCCAGGAAAGTCTGCAGGACTCCTAGGACATGCCGTGTAGCTGCTGTATCCCCGAGAAAGTCTGCAGGACTTCTAGGGGACATGCCGTGCAGCTGCTGTGTCCCCGGGAAAGTCTGCAGGACTCCTAGGACATGCCATGCAGCTGCTGTGTCCCCGGGAAAGTCTGCAGGACTCCTAGGACATGCCGTGCAGCTGCTGTGTCCCCGGGGAAGTCTGCAGGACTCCTAGGACATGCCATGCAGCCTGTCTTACCTGTTCACACTTGTACTTCTTTCCTCTCCTAATAATGAAGGAGCTAAGCACAAAGCTCAGTTCTACACTTTTAAGGACAGGAAGAGCTGCAAATACAGTGGAAAACCCGCAAAAAGACACCACAGTCTCTATCCTGAAGTCCAGCAGAGTAGGTTCCTTTCTGTGCATGGGGAACCCATGTGTAGGAAAGAAGGTCGCAGGACCCTGGGGATGGGCTACTGCAGTGTTCTTTGGGCCCCAGGGGTTTCAGGCAGCCTTACCCATCTTCTGGCTTCTGTTCCAATCTCCCATTGCCACACTGGTCACACACAGGCCACAGAAAAGCAGTGTTCTCATCTACATCAACCACAGCACCTAGGAGAAGAAAGGCTGGAGTCACCACTCACCCACCTCCTCGCCTCTGGAATCGCCTGTCTTAGCTCTACTTCTTACTAGTTTGTTAGTTCCTTCCTTTGTGATTTTCCTGTTTCCTTGCTGACTGTGACTAAGAACATATGCAGTCACAGGGCTGGGGAGACGGCTCACTGTGCAAACACGAAGAACTAAGGTCCAGTCTCCAGCACCCAGATAGTCAGCACATTCTATGCTGTCTGCACCAGATCCTTCACCCTGAGAGCCAGACTTTGTCTCGCGTTATCAAAACCTATTTACAGACCACCGCTGAGGATCTATCCTATCTAAAGACTATCACCGCTTCTTGCAAAATTTGTCAAACTTCTAATCCTACTTCCGGGCATTGGAGTCTCTCTTCCCCCACTCACTGAGCCAGGGGCTCTCTCCCTGGATGAGACTGGCGGCTTGACTTCACCCACATACCCACAGTTCAGACATTTCAGATACCTGTCAGTCATGGTGGACACATTCTCAGGGTGGGTAGAAGCTTTTCCCACCACTGATAGAAGATCACCGACAGTTTCCAATCTCCTTTTTAGGGAGATCGTCCCCTGTGTCAGAGTTCCAACCTCTCAGATCTCGCAAACTGTAGCCAAAGCCCTCAACATCCCATGGTGATTCCATATTCCCAGTCTGCAGGCAAAGGTGAACGAACTGACCGTTCTCTCAAAAATATCCTTATCAAACTCTCCCAAGAACTTCATTCAGATTAGATAAAACTCAAAGAAGCCCCTCCTCGTCTCTTCTTTTGAGTTCATATATGGATGACTGATTATGCCTCCTGGTCTCCTGTCTCAGCATCACCTCTCCCTGATCACCTTCTCATCCCCTTGTCACACTGTCTTAGCTCACTTCTTTGGAACTCCACCCACCATCACTGCCTCAGCTCCTCCCTTCTCTCTTCAGTTAACATCGGGGACTTAGTTCGCCTCTCTCCTCCAGGTCACAATCCCCCTCTTCTTTCTCCAGAATGGACAGGCCCTTTCAGGGTCATCTTTACCACCCCAACTGCACTAAGATCAAGGGTTTCCCTCGCTGGATTAATCTCTCTCGTCTCAAACCTTTATACCATCGGCTCAAGATAATCCCCCTTCTTACATCTCAACCCCAACAGGACCTTGTTCTCCTAAGTTTCAGAAGATACCCAGGCCCGGTCTCAGAAGAATGCCAAGACCTAGGCCGACCCTACTGGGTCATGTCCACTTTTTCTCTTACTTCTTCTTGCCCACACCCATCAAGAGTGAATTCTACATGGAGATCTGAGGTTCAGGAAGCCTAACTCAGCAGGGCACTCAGACCACTCACATGCTGGGGTCTGGACACTGCTCACTCGTCATTTGCAAACATACCTATCCCTATAAGACCCAAATCCACTTCTGAAACACCTGCCCCATGCCTGCTTTCTCTGTGATCAAACTAGAAATTACTGTCAACACCGGGCAGAAACTTGTGGAGGCTGCCCTTATTGGTCCTGTAAGAGACATAGTGCATATGCAGGAAGGCACTCTGTTTATCTTTTATGCAGAGTGGGGAATTTTTTAACATTCTAATTAAAGACCCACGGCACCCCATTGGTAAACTCTACTATAGCACGTATTATAGCCGCCATCAGGCATGGTCCCAATACAGAGGGCACACATCCCACTCTTTAAGCCCCCAGGTATCAACACAGGAGAAGCAGTGGTCCAAAGCTTCTCAAAGTCCTTCCATCCCTAATATCCCTTCTTGATGATACCGATTCTACCTCCCTCTCACACCATCTCTTGTTTCAAATCTTAACCTCTGCATTTCAGCTGTTGAATAGTGTCTTGCCTGACTGCTTATAAGAATGCTGGTTGTGGGGCTGGAGAGATGGCTCAATGGTTAAGAGCACTGCCTGCTCTTCCAAAGGTCTTGAGTTCAATTCCCGGCAACCATATGGTGGCTCACAACCATCTGTAATGAGGTCTGGTGCCCTCTTCTGGTCTGCAGACATACACACAGACAGAATATTGTATACATAATAAATAAATAAATATTAAAAAGGAGGGTTGTGTGTCCCTCCTAGGTCAAACTCACAATCACCATTTGTGCCCCCTCCCATTGTCTTATTAGATTCTCCTAACTCGTCACTGGTAAATTGCTCTGAGCCAAATATCACTACTACACCTCATCTCTCCCACGCTTCTCTCTTTGGTGTTGCAGACTGCAATAATACCATAACCCTTAGTACTACAACCCAGCACTTCTGCCAAAGCATTCACAATGCCTTGATTCTCTGTGGCACACAAGTGTACCACTGCCTACCTTCTAGGTGTAGGACTTACGTCCTGGTGTTCCTTTCTCCTAATTAGGGGTGGTACCTGGTGAGGAAGCCTTGCCAGTTCCCATCACTGAGTTTATAGCAGCACAGATGGCAAGCAACTCAGGTTCTACCCCTTCTGGCGGCTCCAGGCATAACTGCAGGTGTAGCCACTGGAGCAACGGGCTTGACTACTTCCCCGTTTACCACCGGCTTTCCTCACAATTCATCCAGGATTTCCAATAGGTAGCTCAGACTATCCTCACCCTTCAGGATCAGATAGACCTGAAGTACCTGTAGTACCATAGTACTACAAAAATCAGAGAAGATTAAATTTACTAATAGCAGAGAGGTGGTCTTTGTCTCTTTCTTGGGGAAGAACGTTGCTTCTGTTAACCAATCAGGTATAGTAAAAGATAAGATCCAACAACTTCAGACAGATCTTCAAAACATGAGGGACAGCGTGATGCCTCTGGCCAGTGCATAGTCCAATACGGAACGGGATGATACTTCTTAGTCCCTCTTCTCCCCCTTTTCTTAACCTCACTAGTTGCATCCTGCCTCAGAAACTTCTTGTCTAGACTCCTTCAACAACAGATCCAAAGGATTTCTAACCAGACTTTCAATCAGTTGCTATTACAGGATCACCAATCCCTAGCTGTGGAGTCAGAGACGTGCAGCACCCAGAAAAACACACTCTGGCCCTAAAACCAGTGCCAAAGAAACACAATTTGGCCATAGAATCACAGTCAGTCAAACAAATATGCCCTGGCTCTGAAATTAGAGTCAAAAGGCTAAAAAGGGCCAGTGAGAGGAACACATTTTGGCCCTGAAACCAGAGCCAAATCTGTCCCTGACCAAATAAGCAGAAAACCAACCAATACCTGTTCACGAGATCTAGCCAATCTGAGTTCAACAAAGGACCGAAATCTGAGCAACTCCCACACTGAAAATCTCCCTGGAAAACCCCGCCCCTAGGAAGCCCTATATAAGCCCTGTACCTGTTCAGTCTGCTGCTGCCTTTCTCCATCCTGACAGAGGCAGTCACCCTCCTCCACTCTTCCCTCCCAACAAATCTCCTGAATGAGGGGTGGGTGAGACCTTCTTTCACAGGAGCAGAAACGGGTGGAGCTGAGCAGAGCAAGGCTGTAACACTTTCACTGCAGCGGAGTGGGGACGTTATACTCAGCAGGACTGAGCAGAACTGGAGCTGAACTGTAATAACATCTTTGGGGAAGCCCTCCCCTGCTGGAGCAGAGCAGTTACACTGGGGAAACATTCCCGTAGGAGCAGGGCTGTAAGCTGCTACCCTTACTGTGACCCGTGATATTCCTTGGCTCTGCATTGCCAGAACACCTTTCCATCAAAGCTGTAACACTTACAGACATGGTGCTGATGAAGGAACCAAGAGTTCTATATCTGGATCCGTAGGCAGCAAGAAGAGACTATGAGACACTGGACTGCTTTGAGCATATGAGTCCTCAAAGCCTTGACCTCAGTGAAACATTTCCTCCAACAAAGTCACCCCTACTCCAGCAAGGCCACACCTCCTAAGAGTGCGGCTCCCTGTGATCTTATGGGGCCATTTTCATCCAAACTTCACATTCCACTCCTGGCCCCCATAGGATATAACTATATCACAATGCTAAATGCATTTAGTCCAACGCCAAAAGTTCCCATAGTCTATCACAGTCTCAACAATGTCCAAAAACTTAAAATTCAAAGTCTCTTCTGAGACTCTGCAATCTTTTATTTTTTTATTTTTTATTTTATTTTATTTTTGTTTTTTCGAGACAGGGTTTCTCTGTGGCTTTGGAGCCTGTCCTGGAACTAGCTCTGTAGCCCAGGCTGGTCTCGAACTCACAGAGATCCGCCTGCCTCTGCCTCCCGAGTGCTGGGATTAAAGGCGTGTGTCACCATCGCCCGGCTTCAGCAATCTTTTAACTGTAATCCCCAGTCAAATCAAAATAAAAAAACAAGACTACATACTTCCAACATATAATGGCAGAGGATATACATTACCATTCCAAAAGGGAGCATAGTGAGGAAATGCTGGACCAAAGCAAGACTGAAACGCAGCTGGGCAAATTCCGAACTCTATCTCCACGTCTGATGTCAAAGTGCTCTTCAGATCTCCAGCTCCTTTCAGCTTTGTTGACTGCAGAGCACTTCTTCCTCCTGGGCTGGCCCCACACCCTGATAGCAGCTCTCCTCAGCAGGTGTCCTAGGCTCTGGCATTGCCAAGATCTTGGGGTCTCCAAGTCAATCCAGTCTTCACCTTCGCAGCTTCACACAATGGCCTCTCTAGGGCCACCATTCAGGGACACCCCTGTCAAGTTCTGCCGCTTGCTGGGGCTGGAATGTGGCCCCCTCTTTTCAAATATATCTTTACCAATTTTCTGTTTTCCATGGTTTCCTTCACTGCCCAAGCTTGGCTGTCCTGAAACTTAATCTCTGAACCAGGCTGGACTCAGACTAAGAGATCTACCACCTCTGTCTTCTAGTTCTAGGATTACAGGTGTGTACCACCAACACCTGGCAGTAAACTTTGCTTTAATTCTGCTCACAGACCGGGAGCTTAGCTGGGGAGGGTGTTGCACTGAGGTTGCCACTCCCTTTATTCTACTAACACCAGGCTTTTCTTTGATGGCTTTATTTCCCTGAGCACAGGATTTAGCACCTTTCCACTTCCTTGTGCCCCTTACTCCTTGTACTGTAATTATGTATTCTTCTTTGCTCAACTTGTTCCTTTTCTTTATAGATCTGCATTAACAGTGGCCATAATAATCATGTAATAAAGTCAATACTAGGTTGCTTTGAAATCGCCTCTGCTAATGTCATTAATCCAAAACTCTTCAATTTAGTCACAGACAGACAATTCAGACAAGGGGAAAATGTAGCTATGTCCTTAGCCAAAATAACACAAGAACATTCTCTAGGCCACATACAAATATTCTCCTCTGAAACCTCTTGATCCAGATCCCCACAGTTCAAATCACCCCCAGCACCACTGTCTTCCAGGCTCCTACTGGGATGGCCCGTTAAGCCCCACTTAAAGCTTTCAACTGCTTTTCTAATCCAAACTCCCAAAGTCCACATTCCTCCAAACAAAATCACGGTCAGGTCTATCACAACAATACCCCAGTCCTTGGTGCCAACTTCTGCCTTAGTTTGGGTTTTTACTGCTCTGAAGAGACACCATGACCACAGCAACTCTTGTAAAGGAAAAACATTTATTTGGGGCTTGTTTATAGGTTTAAAAGCTTAGTCCATTAGTGTCATGGCAGGAAGCATGGTGGCACGCAGGTAGAGATGGTGCTGGAGAAGAGACTAAGAGTTCTACATCTGTACCTGTAAAGAAGCAGGAAGAGACTGTGCCACTGGGACTTGCTTGAGCATCAAAGACTTGGAATCCCACCCCCAGTGACATACTTCCTCCAACAAAGCCACACCTACTCCATCAGGCACACCTCCTAATAGTGCCACTGCCTGTGAGTCTATGGGGCCATTTTCACTCAAACCATCACAGCATGGGATATAAAGTCTCTACTGTCACATGATCAGTCCAGGTGGGGAAGAAGGGAGGTGAGACAGATAAACACTGAGTACAAACACCAGAAGATAAAGTCTAAACTGGGACAGGCCCCTGAAGAATGTGGCCCAGGAGCTGGCTCAAGGGTCAGGGGAGTGAGCTAGGTATGCAGGCTGATGGAACAGGACCAAGACCAGGTAAGCAATAGAGCCATGAGGTTGTCAGTACACAGTAGAGATGAAGATGTCCCCTGGATGAACTAGTGTACTTCAGACCATCCTTGTCAAGTTACAGTCATTTTGATATCAAAAGAACAAGTAAGAGGTGGCTGAACTTCCAGAACCAGAGAAGGAAGTCACCCCTCCTCTTCTTCCACATCTTTATCTTCTAGTTCTTGTTTGTACTGGTGATCAAACCTAGCAGGTGGCAAACATTTCACTTCAGAGGTATATCCCCTGCCCCCATTCACATTTTTGAAGCAAAATGTCATTCTCCACTAGAACAAGCGCCAGGAAACAGCATTTACAGGCAGTGAAGCAGAATTACACGAGAACTAGAAGACTTGGTTTATTAAAATACGGTCATACAGTGCAAACTTCAATGACTTCTAAAAAATAAGAATAGGTCAGTTTTGAAGAGCCTGCCTCAACTAATGACACTGTCTTGTAAATATAATCAAACGTCTGCCGAATGGATGAAAAACAGTGAAGTATTTTTCATTTCTATTGGTTACTTGAAGCCATGTACTTTTATCATATCCATCCCTCATTCCACCTTCCCTCCCCTCCCCAGTCGGCTTCATGTAGTTTGTGCTGCCATGCGCTCGCGAACACGTGACGTTTGACTAAAGGTTGGCTACATCAGGGCTACACCCTTAAAAATGGGTTCTTCTCTCCTAGTAGCTCCTTAGCTGCGGAGACACAGCAGGAGTCCAAAGGGAGACATTAGGTAACATCTCAAGTAGCAGTGGATACCTGCACTCTGGCCTTCTTGCAGCCCACGTTTCCTTCAGCACTGAGAATGGAGCCCAGGGCAAGCTCTCAGGCTTACTCCAACTCCTTTCTGAAAACGGACCACTACAAAGCAGGCTGCTACTAATCCGAGCTCCGCTTTACTCAGGTATCTGACCTTTCCGTGGGATTAGGTAACCCTCCTTCAGTTAGAGAATATGGCATGAGCTGACGACATGCGCTCTATCTGCAGTTTATAGGCCCCTGGAAATCATCTCATGCATGCAGTCTTAAGCCAGATTTGAGGGCTGGATGGAAGTATACCACTGAGCAGTTGGTATAATAATTTTACATGAGTGTTGAAAGGAAAGCCTGCCTCATCTCTTGCACTCACTGCTAAAAGCCTTTATTTACTCTGGCTGATACACAGATAGGCTCGGGGAAGGCTATATATTAGCTATTAGACCATCTTTTTACAGAGGAGCCTTCAAAGAGTAGATGTGAAGAAGGAACTACACCAAGAACAAGTTCTATCTGAGAGTTTCTGGGCCCGGAGGCAGCAGGGCAAGGCAGTGACTAACCCGAGAAGGGGTACTGCTGTCACAGAAGTGCGGACCAGCCTTGTGCGACTTTGTCCTGTTCCACGACAATGTGTTTACCCATTGGGCTTATCCACCACAGGCCTGCAGGACACCTTTGGAGCTGGCCAGGAAACAGAGGAAATCCACAGTGAATGTTACTAGAGAATGTGGAGATGGGAAGAAAATGTCAGAAATGTAGGTCTATAGGAAACATATCATCTATGAAATTAAACTGACAAGCAAGGTATTTTTTACTTAATAGGTTTTCAAAACTGACAATAACATGCATTCACTACTTACACCTATAAGCAAGATAAAGAACAGTAGTGGTGTAACTGGGTGTGCGCATAGCTTGCTTGCTGGTACCAAGTCTTGCCATGTAGCCCTGACTAGCTAATGTGGATCAGCTCTCAAACGCAGGGTGACTTTAATGCCTCTGCCTCTCAAGTGCAGACCATGAGCATGAACCACCACACCTGGCTAGTAACATTTTCACAGGAAACAGGACAGCGGTGCCATCTGAAAGCCGACCCAAGTTTTGTAATCGTATACCAGAAACTCTAGGACAACCACTAGTACCTTTTAAAAAGACTCTACTTCATTTTAATTTGTATGAGTTTCACTATGCAGCTTATGCTGGCGTGCAGTACCATGTCCAGGTAAAAGTTTAAGTCTTAAAAAAAAAAAAACAGAAATACTGAAAGGAAATAGAATACACTGAATGCTCAATGCAAATGGGAAAACAGCAACAGCACAAGAACCTAGAAATAGAGTAGGAAAAGGATCCAGGAGTAATACATTGGAAAAGCTGTATTAATCAGCTATAACACTAATCTTTTCAAATGCTAATGAATGATCTTACTATACAAGTTAAATGGCAGATTATTAGCATGGACAAAAACAAGAACCAACTATATGCTATCTAAAAGAAACGATCAATGCATAAAGGGAGAGAGCAGGACATAACGCAATGCTAAGCCTAGTAAGAGCATGCCACAGTAATTTTTATTTCAGACAGGGCAATGAGTCCTGAAAATTACTGGGGTCAAACTTGCTGAACATAGTGGACAATGAGGACTACTGAGACCTCAAGAACAATGGCAATGGGTTTTTGATCCTACTGCACGTATTGGCTTTGTGGGAGCCTAGGCAGTTTGGATGCTCACCTTACTAGACCTGGATGGAGGTGGGTGGTCCTTGGACTTCCCACAGGTCAGGGAACCCTGATTGCTCTTTGGGCTGATGAGGAGGGGGACTTGATCGGGGGAGGGGGACTTGATCAGGGGGAGGGGGAGGGAAATGGGAGGCAGTGGCGGGGAGGAGGCAGAAATCTTTAATAAATAAATAAATTTAAAAAAGAAAAAAAATAATTGTACTGTAACAATAATAGCGTCAATTCTTTAACGTATATGCACCCAGCAAAGCATCAAAATGCATGAAGAACCAGGTGAATGCCTTCCATTGGGAGGCAGAATAGGTGGCTCTCAAGACCAGAATGGTCTATAAAGTTCCAGCTCTGTCAGGGCGATATCAGTGAGACTAGAATAAAATCAAACAAAACACACATGGAACAGAGAGATGGAACTCGTAGGACAATACATTCACAAGCATAACCTCAAACCAACACTCCTACCGACTGCAACTGAGTATTTGACATTTTTATCCAGCAGCAGGAAAACGCATTCTTATGCTTAGAGAGAACATTCGCTTCAAAAGACCACATCCTGGGTCATAAGGTACACTTAATCATTTGAGAAACAGAAGCCAGGCCAAAGAGACGGGCACCTCAGTGTGGTAAGTGCTGTGCAAGCCTGATGACCCGAGTTCCACCATGGGAATAACGTAAAGGGAAGGGGAGAACTGACTCCACAGAGCTGACCTCCACAGGTGTACATCCTACATGCACATACGCGTGTGATAATGGTGACGGAAAATGAAAATGGAAGCTTGGAGCTGAGTGTAGTGGTTTGTAGCTGGAAGGCTGAACTAGCAGGATCTTAAGTTTAAGGCTAGTTTGGGCCACACAGTGAGTTACAAACAGTTCAGGCTACAGTAGGACATCTTATTAAAAGAATAACCAGTGGATGGAGAGATGGGTATGAGCACTTGCTGATCTTCAAAGGACCTGGGTTTGGTCCTCAGCAACCATATCAAAGTGGCTCACAACTGCCTATACCTCCAGTTTCAGGACATCCAACACCCTCTTCAGCCATTCCCAGGCTCCAGGCGTACATGTGAATATACGAAAGAGAATGTCTGACAAACAACAAAGTAGGCATGGAGGTGCACACCTGCAACTGCCACCCACCCTCAGGACAGAGGACAGGAGGCTATGGAGATCCTGCCTCAAATCCTCAACAACAGCAAATAGTCCAGAACAGGAAATCCACAGAAGCAGAAAGCAGACTGTCAGTTTCTTAGGGTGTGGCAGGCAGCATGTACCACGGTTTGGTTTGCTTGTTTTGCTCCAACGTTATAGTGATGCTTGTACAATGCTGTGAACATATTAAAGAACTCTGAGCAAGTGAACTATAAAGCATGTAAAGGTTTTTATAAGGTTATGAGGGCTGGAGATGCAGCTCAGTGATACAATACGTGACTAATAAGGGCGAGACCCTGGGTTCCATCTCTGGAACTTCACAGAACTAAATACCGCAAAACACAGATTTGGTCCTAAAATTCTCCTTTACTGGCAATGACATCCAAGAATGTATTGGAACATCTATGTGTATGCTGGGGGAGGAGCAGCCTCACCATGAAGGCCTACCTATGGCTGTGTGAACCTCCAGCTCCCCAGATAAATCTGCCGAGAATACTTCATTTCCTCCAGGGCTATGGTGTGTGTGTGTGTGTGTGTGTGTGTGTGTGTGTGTGTGTGTGTGACACAGCAGACAAGTGTACAGGAGATATGTAGTAGGAGATTGTTATCATCCCCTGAGTTCAGTGTTACCTAACTCCAACGTATATGTATTACTTTTACTATGAAACATTTTTTATAAAAAAAAATGTTTATATTTAATTTTTATAAAAGAAAGCACCAATACTACTTTCAACTCGGGATTTATATATCTAACCAGCTGCTGAAACATCTCTTCTGCCTGCTTCAAAAACACCCAAACCAACTATTTTTATAATCTCATTAAAAATACAATTGAATGCTCTAGAGAGATAGCTCAGTGGTTCAAAGTGTGTACTGCTCTTGTAGAGGGCCTGAGTTCAGTTCTCAACACCATGCTGGGCAGCTCACAGCTGTCTTTAAGACCAGCTCCAGGGGGAGCCGACACCTCTGGCTGCTGCTGGTGTCTGCACTCATGTGCACATTCCCTTCAGACACATACAAATACACCAAATTAAAAATAAAATAAATATTAAAAGTATAACTACTCCCAAACAAGGGGAGCAAGGAGAATGGAGTGGGGTAAAGAGAAGGTAATAAGTGGTGAACGTGACACAATACTTTATGTCACTCGCTTATGGACAAAAACACCTTCATGTGCTGAGCCATCTCATAGGCTCAAGGATCAAGTCTTTAGGGAGCCTTCCTAGATCTTATGCAGCAAGGTGAGAGGACTATTTGAGACACTGAGTTTTGTTTGTGCACTTAGCTGGTCTACATCTTTCAGTATGGACTCCCAGTCCACAAACACAGACCCTATTCTTACTTTTCCCCTATATATCTAATGTCTGGAACATAGACACCCGATAAAACTTGCTGAGTAGTGTATTTAAAATAATACAACACATAAGACAATGGAAATTCTGCTTTCAATCAGAGGGCTACCCACCTTGCACGCTGCAAATGGAGTTGACAGGTGTGAGGGAGCCCAGTTCATCCAGTGTCACTGGGCCAGGCAGGTCACAGGAACCAGCACCAGGAGGTACATACAAGAGGGACTTCTGGGGTAGGAGGACTGTCCGCTCAACACAAACAATCTGACCTGCCATGGAGATAGTTCAGATTATTCACGCAATTAAGAAACGCATCACACTCCAGCTAGTCTCCTTCACCAGCCACCGCGAGTTGTGCAGGAAGAAAAGGCACAGACGAGTTTGTCACTTCCTAATGGAGGCTGTCCAGCATGTCAGTGTCACATGGAAGCACATCTCAAAGCCCCCAGTGGACAATGGTGGAAAAGAACACAGCTACCACATTCAAATACAATTGAATGGGATGAATTTTATGGTATTCGCTATACCTAAATAAAATGGGAAAAAAAGTTTAACTGTTTGATCCCAAGGAAAGGTATGGACTGATCTAAAGCCTACCTTATTATTATTGTTATTATTATTATTATTATTTTGAAAAAGGGTCTCACTGTGTGACCTAGGCTGGCCTCTAACTGATGATACTCCTGCCTCAGCATCCCATGTTTTGGGGTTACAGGTCTTTGTTACAGGGCCAGACATATACCATGTTCTCTAGTGTTTGTTTTATTTTAAAAAGGGACAGCTAGGCAGTTTCCACATATACACAGATGCTGTCAACAGAGTCAAGTGGCCAAAAGTGTCTTTCCAGTGTCTATCACAACTTGGGGTGCTGGCTCCTACCAGGTTGGCAAAGTCAATGAGAGCCAATGACGGGTAAGATGGCCTCTGTACCCACTCCAGGCTAGGCTCGCACTGGGCTTTGGGAAGGTGCCAGCAGTACTGAGCAGGATGGGGCGGCAGTGCAGGATCGAAGCAGCCACTCTAGTTGGGTAGTCAAGAGAAAGCAGCATACCCTTGTCTCGAAGAGCATCCCTGAAGAGTATGGTAGGAGGCACAGCCATGGCAAGTTCTTCTACAACTCCTGGGCCCAGCACACATGAGGGGGCTACACAGACTGGCAGCGTTTTGGGGAGGGAGTGGTCCCTTTCATCCTGTATTTGTAGGGTGATGTCAGTCACCAGCAGCCAGATTTCCTTTTGTGCCAAGAGATTCTTTAGCTGCAATTTGAAATAAGAAAACCCTATTAACTGTGCATATCCAAAACCTTTAAAAGCAGTATTAGTGATTATTTATACTCAAAATTTAATATATGATTTCAAGCACAATTTAAAACGTACAATGAAGTTTCCACACCAAGGTTACTGGCACTCACTGATGCAGCCCCACCCTCTCCGTGGCTGTTAGGGCTCCTCTACAGGGCACAACACAGCCCTCAGGGGCAGTTCTCCCCTTGTCCCTTGAAGTCCTCAGGAGAACGCATTTCCATTCCCTCCCAGGTCTACGACTTCTGTTCAGTGGAGTCATCTGTTTCCCGAGGATTAGGGACAGACGTCGAGTGACCACGCAGAGACGTATAAAGCAGCTGTCACAAACCTCTGCATGTGCAGCAGGCTTCATTTTTATTAGTTTTGTCTTTCTTTTCCCCTTTCTGGAATTATGTATGTATGTATGTATGTATGTATGTATGTATATATATGTGTGTGTGTGTGTGTATGTATATACCATTGGCAGGAGCTGTGATACTTTAGGAAGTTCTAGTAAACCGGCCTTCTGCCTTTACCAGTTGGTCAAAACTTACATCAATAGATAGAAATTCAAGTCAAGGAGAAAGTGTAGGCCCAGGATCTAAGTGCTTGGCTGGTTTAAGAGTTCAGCTGATATGGCTGGAGTGGATGGCATGCTTAGGAGATGTGGGCTGGGGTGAAGAGCTTAGATCATTAGGGATTGAATACAGAAAATAAATTAGAGTAAATATTACTGACGAAAATATAAACAGAACCAGCTTTCTCCTTGCTGGTGAGGGAAGGTTTCATTTATTGAGACTGAATTTCATGTAGCCCCGATTGGACTCAAATTCCCTGTGGAGCCAAGGGTCATCTTGAACCCCTGATTTTCCTGCTTCTATCTCCAAGCCAGGAAAGTCTAGAGAAAATTCTAGACAAGATGGTCTCTGGTGGGAGGAACTGGTGCGCAGCATGACTTTAGACAGACATACCAGGTGTGCACAGCGATATATCCACATCTGTCTCCTTGCTCTAGTGACAGAGAAGCCTAAAGATAATTATATTCCAATAGAAGCAAGACTACCTAGAGCCAGATATTGGCTTTTAAATATCATTTCCCTTTAAAATTCACTGCACTCAATGAAAAAGGGACTGATTCTAAAGTCTAAAGCCCAAAGAGCAGGCACACAGGAGCCTGATGCCAAATTAGACAATCTTCCACACGGTGGAGGCAGGACTGCATCTCAGAAGCTGCCCTCTGCCCTCCACAGCACACAGATATACACACACATGTGTACACACACACACACACACACACACACACGCACGCACGCATGCACGCACGCACATATACTAAAAGGCAAATCAATGAAAAGCAAACCGCCAAAGGTCAGGTTGAAACATCTTACTGTGTCAGAAGAGAAAAATTCAAATTAAAGATCAGCTACTTTTCCGTTGCTGTTATAAAGGTAACGGAGGAGAAAGTTTGCTCAGTTAATGGCTCTAAAGGGCCACAGTGCATAATGATGGGGAAGCCATGCTAACAGGAGCACGGGGCTGACTTGGCAACCAGGAAGCAGAGAGACCACATTTCAGTGGCAAACAGGAAGGAGGGAAAGGAAGGGGGAGAGATGACTCTCAAAGCCTACCCCAAGTGACATACTTCCTCCAGAAAAACTATATTTCCTAAAGGTTTCAGGAACCTCCCAAACGTCACCACCAACTAGAGACCAAGTACTCAAACAGAGGAACCTCTGGAAGCCATCTCTTATAAAATACCACACACGTTGACTATGCTCAGACAACCACGGCGACAACTTCTCTCTGGAAAGACGTGAATACCAAATGAACAACAGTAACACATTGTATAAAACCTAGTGAATGAAAAATGAGGGGGCTACAGTGCAGCTTCCCTGAGACTGGGACTTAGAGGGGATGCAGCTGTGAGAGGTCACCTAGGATCCTGACATGTCTCTGTAGGATCACCTTTGATTCCTAAGCCCTCTGAGCAGGGTGCCAGGCTCAAGCTGTGAGAGAGGGCTCAGGAGATCAGAGGCTCCCAGCCCACCAAAACCCACATAGCAGGTCAGTCTTAGATGTGGAAGAAAACTCTTTAATTTCCCCCTTCTTCCCTTCCTTCCTCTCTTCCTACACTGTCAAGCTGTTGAAAACACAGACCTTGTTGCTGTGGTATAGTGAACCAACGTTCAGCCATAAGTGAAAAACCAAAACCAAAACAGATATCTATATTTTTCCCTCAGAGGGTAAAAACTAAATGTTCTTTATCAATACCTGAGATTTGTCTTTCAAATGACTGAAAGACCAGTATCTTCTAATTTTTTCTTAGTTTAATTTTACATTTCACTATTACTGCTGTTCTTGTTGGGATGCATGGTACACACAAGCACAGAGGTGCCAGCTGACATGACACTCTTATGGAGTCGCTTCTCTCCTTCTTCCCTCCTTCTTCACATGGGGCCTGCCTGCTGAGCAATCTTCCTTGACCATTTTTTGGACCCCTATTTTTTAAATTAATTACCAAATTACTTCTACTACCAGGGCATAAAAATTAATAATAAGACTATCTTTCATAAAAAGACATCAATATCCAATAGCTAAAATTTGTTTAAAAGAAATCTTTTCTTATTTGTAATTGCTTAAACTTGGGAGCAGACAAGATCTTTGGGGAGACGTGTTACTTTTCTCACTACTATGAGAAAAGACCCGAGGAAGGATGCTTCAGGAGGAAGAAAGGACTTCTTGGCTTGTAGCTCTAGAGCACAGTCAGTCGTGGCAAGGAAGGTGATGGTGGGAAGGCCAGTGTGCGAGGCAGCAGGTCTTCCTGCCCTAGCAGTCAGAAAGGTGAGAAGGAAATGCTGGAGCTAGCTCACTCATGCTGATCCAGTCTCTGTATGGAGGCCCCGAAGGGTCACTGCATGAAAGCACTGAGGTGTGGAGATACCGGGACCACAAGGTATCCTGAGGAGGGCTGCAGGCATGGGATAGAGATGGGCCAAGAAAGAAGCCTTGTGTGTTGTGGTACAGAGCTTCAAGTCTTTTTGACCTCAGAAGATGCCATTGGCAGCTCCAGATGCCAGAGTCAGACCTTCACGATTTGGTGTTTTCACTTCTGGGTTTCAGTCTTGCTTCGGTCTGACCTTTCCTTGTCATGCCCACATCCCTCCGTATTGGAACGTTTCATCGTATGTCACCTTTTACGTTACAACGGCTCATGGCTAAGAGACTGAGTATCAGGAGAGATGCCTCACTTATACTTTTGCGCACAACTACTGAAGACTTCTGAGATCAAACCAAATTTATTTTGCTTTATGGGCCGGCCATGGGCCTTATGGAGGCTCCTGCACCCTTTATGCCTATAACACAAGACCAGCAAGGACAACACTGCTAAGTTGTGATCAAGATTGAGTGTACTCGCCTTGGAGCACAGCTGCAGTGGCCTTGTCCACTCTGTAGGCTGGAGAGACTCTGGCAAGACCCCTTTCCATCTCAAAAACTCAATCGAAAAAACTTCCCCATACATGCCCAAAGGTTTGTCTCCTGGCTGATTCTGATTCTGTCAAGCTGACAATCAATCCTGACCATCACAGTAGGTAAATGAGCTCTGAAACAGCTAGATAATGGAACGCTTATTCCTGAGTGTTATAGGGAGTGAACCCTCAAGTCACTCAGGAGACATGGATGCCTAAATGCTTCCTACGGAGAGAAAAAAAGCCAACTGAAAAATCTGTGTACTCCAGGATTAGACCATGTTGTACTCTGGGTTTCAGCGTTTGCTAAGGGGTCTGAAGGAGGAAGGGATGAATAGGAAGAGCGCCGAGGACATCTGTTACCATAGATTCTGCAATGATTCTGTCCCAAAGTATAATGGCAAGAATTATTAACTATAAACCCTAGGTGATTGTGTAAGCTGTTAAGACATACATGGGAGATTTTTACTTTATCCTTGATTTTGATGCAGATCCAAAACTCTTCTAAAACATAAAATCTATTAAAGAATTCTTTTGATTTGTTTATTTTTCGAGACAGGGATTCTCTGTGTAGTTTTGAAGCCTGTCCTGGAACTTGCTCTATAGATCAGGCTGGCCTTGAACTCACAGAGATCCATCAACTTCTGCCTCCCAAGTGCTGGGATTATAGGCGTGTGCCACCACTGCCCAGCCTAAAGAGTTCTTATAGCTACATGTAACCCAGAAAAAGCATTTGAACATGGGCAATAGTTCTGGATCCTGACTTGTTCCTAAGCACAGGGTCATCTGACACATACCCCACTGGAGGCCAAGCTGACTGCCCTGGCATATTCGGAATCTATTGCATATAAGGCCGTCAACATACCCACCCAGCCCCATGAGGCAGTACCCTGATCTAGTGAAGCAAGAACTCAATGTCTTCCTCTGCCACTGTGTTTCCTTCCCTGTCTTCCTCACTCTCAGCCTCTGCGTTACAGCATCTCCCTGAAGGGCAAATGGCTCCTGCAGCACCACCTGCATAGTTCTGTGTCTAGAACACACTTTGGAATAATGCGAAGTCACAGATGAAGGATGGCTCCAAATGAGGGGGGTAAATTATTGGTTAACCTAGATTTTAGAGATATTTTTCTATTATGGCATACCACTAATTTCTAAGAGATTGTTCATTGGCTAGAGGAAGAGAGGGGAAGACAGACATGGCAATATTACCTGTGGTCTTCGATAAACCACTTTGGCATAGAAGCTGCAGCGTGTGCCATGCTCATCATTCTGGAACGGCAAAGACGGAAACATCACAGAAAGCACAGGAACAGCAGAAGCATCTGAAGTACCTGTTAGAGCCACAGCCATTACCTGGAGGATTTCTTGTAAGCAGTGGACAACTGGAGGCTGGTAGAGCTCAGAAATGGGGTCCCCTTCAATTGTATCGATGTGTCCCAGGCTTGGATGTGCAGAGAAGATATAACAGAAGGTAGGGGGAGGCAGGCACGTCTTTATCTGTTTAGTATAAAGGAAAAAAAGAGAGTAAGAATGTCTTGTTAAAAGAGCCAAAGAGCTGGGTGTTGGTGTGCGCCTTTAATCCCAGCACTCGGGGGGCAGAGGCAGGCAGGTGTCTATGAGTTCAAGGCCAACCTGGTCTACAAGAGCTAGTTACAAGACAGGCTCCAAAGCTACAGAGAAACCCTGTCCCAAAAAACAAAAGATCCAAAGAATACTACTAACATAAGTTCTTTTAGTATTCTCATGATCAGGCTTGGCTTGATTGTGCAGGCCTGGGATCTCAGCTTGGGAGGCAGAGACACAAGGATCACAAGTTCAAGGCCTACCTGGACTTCAGGAGAACTTCATGGCCAGTCTGAGCCACTTAGTGAGACCTATATAACTCAGTGGTAGAGCATCTAGTACGGAAAGGCCCTAGTGTCAGTTCCTAAGACTAGAATACACACACATGCGCACGCGCGCGCGCACACACACACACACACACTGTTTTATGATGTATGTTCTCATGGGAAGGCTAGATAAGAAATGGGTTATGTTTTGCATCTGGGGCACCATGTATAAGAAAATTTCTGTGCAGATTTAAGATTTCATTTTAGATTTAGCATTCATGCCAGGCATGGTAACATAAGCCTGCAATTTCAACTCTTGGGAGAAAGAAGCAGGGGTACCAGGACTTTAAGGTCATCCTAAGATACACAAGGCCCAGTGTTAAAACAAAACAGAAGGAGAAGAACTTATTCCTCAGAGTATACTGCAAGTACCACTTAGAAATTGCTCCTTACAGAATGTGCAGATGGGAATTTTGAGAAGGATGATGCTCCCTGGCACAGGCTCACACGTGATACATGCAGCACTCCGCTAAAAAGCCAGCTACAAGAAGCTGGAGAGATGGCTTAATAGGTCAAGCACTTGCCACAAAATTCAGTTTCCAGAGCCCACGAACAAGCTGGTGGGATAGAACACCAATACTTGGGGGTGGAGCCAGAAGGATCCCAAAGATCAGTGGCCAGGCAATCCAACCAAAATGGTGAGTTCCAGAGAGATATCCTCTCTCAAACACTTGAGGTGGAGAAGCAGCTGAAGAAAGATATTCTGACAGCAAGCTTTAGCATCTACATATGCCTGTTATATGCTCTCTCTCTCTCTCTCTCTCTCTCTCTCTCTCTCTCTCTCTCTCTCTCTGACTCTCTCTGTCTCTCTCATACACACACCACAGACAAGGTGGATGTTGAGGGAGGAGGAAGAAGAAAAGAGAGGGGTGTGTGTGTGTATGTGTGTGCGTGCTAGAGAGAGAGAGTTGCTTTGGGCACTGTAGACTAAAGCAGCCACCCTGATGGGCAAACCCGAGGGGCAGTAGAAGAAACTTCTTGGCTTTTTTTTTTCTTCCTATTTCTGAGTCCCTACAAGGAACAATGTGGTGAGGCAAAGCGAAATTTCTGTTGACTATTTATGATTCTACCTAGCATCTGTGCTAATTGATAACTGAGTGTTGACTTTATAAACTATTGCAAAGGACTTTGAGGCACAGTGTCGGCTTCAGGATGAGGCTAACGAAGACTGACTTGCAGCAGTGAATGAGGATTGTATCATGACTGAGTTTGCAGGCACACACCTGTAATTCTAATATTTGGGAAGCTGAAGAAGGATTACTTTGAGTTTAAAGTTAGTATAGGTTCCAGGCTGAGGCCGATTTTGTATTTCTCACAAAACTAAAATACAAACCAAAATTCATCAAGAATTTTCCAGAGGAGCATGGAAAAGAACCGTCAGAATATTGGCACTGGAGAGGAGCTGTAGTCTGTCCTAGATGACACTCACACATCACTGCAGACAAAGGAACTAGTTGCATAGTGCTGCCCAAGGAAAGACACAGCCATCTGACTACAGTAGCAGTGCCCAACTCAGTTCCTGACGAGGAGCTTTCCAAGTCTGGGCGGCTTACCTCTTCACTGGGCTGGCCACAGGAAGGCTCGGTGAGAGGCATTACTGGGGGCCACATGGTATCAATTAAACTGAAGAGCCCTGGTGCCCTGGGATAAGAAGAGACACTGCTGGAAGTATTCATCAACAACATTTGCCAATAAAGTACCAGTCAGTTCATGTGCTTAAAGATGACAGTTTCTTTACACTGTGATGAGCCTAGACATAGCACGTCATCACTGAAACAAATATGCAGAATATACCTGGAGAACAGACATGCACACCTCGACTCCAGCGTGTGGAGCCTGAGGTAGGAAGATCAAGAGATTGAAGACTTCTGACTATCAACAGCAAGAAACCAAACCAAACCAAAATGGAACAGCAAAAATAGGGCCCAGCTGTTAGAGGACCAATTGCTCTACCAGATGACCTGGGTTTACTTTTCAGCGCCAACATGGCAGCTCACAACTATCTGTAACTCCAGTTTAAAGGATCCATCATCCTTACTCAGCACATACATGCAAGCAATACACCAACGCACATAAAATAAAAATAAATATTAAAAACAGTAAAAACAGGCCAGTGGTGGTGGCACACGCCTTTAACCCCAGCACTTGGAGGCAGGCGGATCTCTGTGAGTTCAAGGCCAGCCTGGTCTACAAGAGGTAGTTCCAGGACAGGTACAAAGCCACAGAGAAACGCTGTCTTGAAAAACCAAACCAAACCAAACCAAAAAAAGTAAAAGTAACAAAAACCTTGAGGATAAGGACATAGATAACTTGCTAAATGAAAGACAAGAAACAAATTAAAATGTCCTTATGTACATACTAGTGATTAAAAGATATGCCTTTGAGTGGTTAATTGAGAAGGGTTTGGAGGCAATATTTATATTTCCCTTTGGATTGTTTCATATGTATGTATATTTACACACACACGATTGTTTCATACAAACGATATATATAAATTTGTAAACATTTAAAGTTAAAATGTATGCCTTATATATAACTATTTCTAATACTGTGTGTGTATGATGTCTATGTGGGTGCATGCGCCACAGTGCATGCATGGAGGTCAGAGAGCAACTTTTGCTGAGCTGGTTTGGTTCTCTCTTTTCACATTCTTTGTGGCTTGAGGACACCAAGCTTGCATGGCAAGCATTTTTATTCACTGAGTCATTTAGTTGGCCCTTGGTTTGTGAATTCTGAAAAGAGGTTTAGGTTGGTATCACATTCTTTTCAATCACAACACTGGGGAGGCAGAGACAGGAAAAACTATGCAAGTTTAGACCAGCCAGGGATACACAGTGAGACCTTATATTACACATAGTGTGTGTGTGTGTGTGTGTGCGTGTGTGCGTGTGCATACATGCATGGGCACTCACTCATGTGTGCACAGAGGGGTTAGATTACAACTTGCAGGAGTTAGTTTTCACTTTCTACTTTTCTACTATGTGGGTCCTGGGAGTTGAGCTTACTCGATGGCTGATTGTTTTTGTGTTTTGAGACAGTATCTCATGTAACTGAAGCTGGCCTCAAACTCCATAGGTAGCTAAGGATGGCTTTCAACTTCTTATCCATCTACCACCATTTCCTAAATGCTCTGTTAGATCCTATTTAGGTGGTGCTTGGGATGGAACCCAAATTTCATGCATGTCGGACAAACAATGTATCAACTGATCTAAAAGACCAAACATATTTTTCAAAAACATATATACAGATGCTTTTTCAACTTGAGTACAATGGGGTTATGTTTTAATAAATTCATTGTAATTTGAAAATACTGTGTCTCAAAAATACACCCAGGGGCTAGAGAGATGGCTCAGTAGTTTGGTTCCTGGTGCCAACATCGGGAGGCTCACAACTATCTGTAACTCCAGCTCCAAGGACTCTGTGGGGGTTTGAAAAAAGATTTGCCTCCATATACTCATAGATTTGAATTCTTAGCCAACAGGGAGTGGCACTGCTTAGGAGGGGTTGGAGGTGCAGCTCTGCTGGAGTCGGTGCACCCATGTTAGAGGAAGTGTGTCACTGGGCGGGGGGAGGCTTGGGGTTTCAAAAGCCCAAGTCAGTCCCTTCCTGCTGCCTGTGGGTCTGGATGCTGAACTCTCAGCTACTTCTCCAGGGTCATGTCTACCAGTGTGCTGCCACGAGAACACAGCTGGTAGGCAACAAAGGACCAAGAACCACAATAGACTAAAAAATTAACAAAATGACAAGAAATACACACTTTTAAATAATTACTTCCAATATCAATAGTTTCAATTCTTCCACAAAAAGACTGATTGACATAGAAAACAAGATCCTCCTTTTATCTCCTTCTAAGAAATGACTCATTATCAAAGACAGGTCCAAAAATAGAATGGACGTTGGGAAAAAGTCTTCAAAGCAAATGCAAAAAACAGGCTTTACAATTCTAATATCGGACAAAACAAACTGCAAACCAAATCACGTCAGAAGAGATTAAGAAGGTCCCTCTTTTTGATCGAGCATATCACAATTCTAGAAATGTAAACACTGAGGATAGGTGAAGCCAATTTCATAAAACAAATACTGTTAGATATAAAGTCAGAGATTAATGCCATTCTCACCATTAGACAGATTGTGTAGGTCAAGAAAAAAAAAACCAAAAATCAAAACCCAGCAAACATTGGAATTAAATGATTTCAAAGATCAAACAGAGCTAGTAGGTATTATAGAACATTCTACTCAACCACTATATAATATACATTTTTCTCAATAGCCATGGATCTTCATTAAAATATCACTTACTTGGACAAAAACTAAGTGCCAATAAATATAGGAAAACTGAAATACTGCTTGTATTTTTATCTGATGACTACAGACTAAAGCTAGAAATCAACAGCAAGAGAAACAACATATGATGTGTAGGGTAGATGGTCCACACCCACTTTTGCGTTTCAAACCCCACCAAAACCCACCAATGCCTGAGTGTGAAAGCCCTCCAATCTCTACCCTGGAAAATTCTGCCACCCACCACCCCAAAAATCCCTATATAAGCCTGTTTTCTGCTCAGGTCCTTGCTGCTTCTCACCTGAGCAGAGGCAGCCACACTAATTTCTTGTGTGAGGTTTGTTGTGTTGTGTGACTTTGTGGTATTCACTGGTTCCTGACAGCCAGGACACCTTTACCTTTAGAGCTACACTTGCACTGGGAAACCTTTCCCCTCAGAGTTGAAACAGAGTCATTTTCCTCACCCATCCATAAGATTTAATAAGAAAAACATGCTCCACTCTGAAAGGTGCAAACATCTTAGTTGTTAAGCATTATGACTTAGGAACTAGACATAACTCAATCATGATGAAAACATAGGTTCTACCGTTCAGTGTTCCAAACTTAAAACATTTACACAATGGATAATTATTATAATTATCAATGGATGCTTATAGTTTTCAATAGTCTATTATATGCTACACAGGATGTAAGCTGTACTGTGAACACATTATTAAAGAATGTGTCGGGTCCCCTGAAGCTGGAGTTACAGTCTTCTGGGAACTACCTGATATGGGTGCTGGGAACTGAACTCTGATCCTCCCAAGAGCAGCAAGGGCTTTGTACCAGTGCCATCTATCAGCAGAAATTAATGAAACAGAAACAAAGAAAGAGTAACAAACAATAACATATAAATATTCAATAAAAGAAAGGGCTGATTCTTGAAAAAGATAAGCAAGGTTGACAAACCTTAGCCAAATTAACCAAAAGAAAGAGAAAACCAAAATAAATAAAATTAGAGATAAAAGGGAGACATTACAACAGATATCAAAGAAAGCCTATTTTAAAATACCTTTGCTCTACTACATTGGAAACCATAAAAGGAACAGATAAATTTTCTGGAAGAGTGAGACCCATGAAAGACAAACAATGATGAGAAAATAACCTATACAAACCTTTACGAAGCAGTTATAAATTAAGTAGGTAATAAATAAAAATTCCCACAACTAAAAAAAAAAAACAACAAAACAGATTCATTACAAACCTAAAGAACTGTTTCAGTCAGGGTTTCTATTTCTCGAATCCCACCCTCACAGTGACACACTTCCTCCAATAACGCCACACCTCCTAATGGTTCCACTCCCTTTGGGGGTCATTTTCTTTAAAACCACCAGAAGAACACCAATATTTTAAAATTATTTTGTAGAAAAGCAAAAGAGGTGTAGCCTGGGAGGGGAGACTCCTCCTTGGACTGAACAGGAATGTGTGGGCAGAAGCAAATAACAAAGAAGAATATTAGAAACACATAAAGAGATGAGAAATAAAATGGGCCCTCTGCTTCATGGGCATTTAAACAATGCTAAGTCAAATTTTACAGAGCATTACTACGTTGTTCATCTTGATACAGGATCTTAAGGTGTAGTCCAGGCTGGCCCTAAACTCATGTCTACCCTCCCGCCTCAGCCTCCCTATCGCTGGAACTACAGGCACATGCCACCATACTAGTCAGAGTTTTAAAGCACACAGCAAATAAGTAGCCACCTTTAGCCTCATAAGACATGCTATAATTCGTACTGATTGGCAGATGATGACGGGCATTCAGAAAAGGAACCAACCAAGGTAGCAGCAGCCAAGATTTCTATCACCTCCAGTCCACTGGAGGGTATGCACAGCCTACCCCTTCTGCATGCTGGACGGTCAGCTAAAGTCACTTACTGGCTTGTCTGCTCTATTATTTTGGGGACAGGCTCTGATTTGAGTTGGCTCCTCTTGAAGGGCTCTCACTTCAGGACTCACACCTCCCCTCATAGCTCTCCCTGGAGCCAAGTTTCTCCACTTCTGGGAACTGGCCTTGTAGTAGTGAAGGACTGCTGACAAGAGACTACTATTACCCTAATTAAGGAGGCTCACTGTTCTTCCAGAAAACCTTATCCAGGAATGCCCTCAGGACCTTTAAAATAGCCTCTTCAGTCAGAAAGTCAGCTGACCTAGGGCCAATTTCCTCCAGGCACAACACTTCCCCCTACTCTCAGAGGGAGCAGAGTGTGCTCTCTACAGACTGGGTTGCTTCGTGGTTAATAAACACTCTGCCTCCATGTCTGTCAGATCTCTTTCTCCCGAAAACCCAACACCAATACTAACTACAGAGCAATCTAAGCCTTTCTGTTGGGTGTGGACAGAGTTGAATCTGCTCTTGGAGATGTAAGTCACATTAGCAAAGAAGACAGGACGGGTAGCAAGCAGGGAACAGTCTCCTCTACTGACCTAGTTCACCTCAGACAGCCCAGACTTCTTCAAACCTAAAGTATGTTTGGCTGTAAACTTCCCTTACGTAGAGCCTATGCTGCTGCTAATTTCTTGTTGCCTATTTCTGTGCTCTCCCAGTGAGGAGATCTAGGAAGTGAGCATGTGGCTGAGAATGCTAGAGCCTTTTCAAAGATTTTTTTTCACTAGTTTTTATTCGCATATACAAGTGGAGTCTTCCAGCGAGTCTAAAATGCTGAATTAAACCAGACAGTAAAGAGACCAACAGGGCTGGTAAGATGGCTCAGTGGGAAAAAGCAGTTAATTAACCCTGAGAATGACGATCTGAATTCAGGTCCTGTGCCTTATATGTGGGTGGGGCAAACCAACTCTCAGGACCTACACTAGAGAACTGTGGCATGGGTGGGAATAAACACACACGATCAATAAAATGCCATGAAAGAATTTAAAAAGAGATCTGCAGAAACATGAAAATACCGCTCTTCATAAAAAACAGCATTGGTCAGCCACACGTAGTAGTGTATGTTTGTCAGTGCAGCACTCAGGAGTCTGACACGAGAGAATCCTCTTTTTAAAAAACATTTGCTTATTTTCTTTTACGTGTGTGGGAGCATGGGAGGATGTGCACAGAGGTCAAAGGGCAATCTTTGGAGGATGTTCTCCCTTTGTGTGCTCCAGGGACTGAACTCAGATCACCAGGCTGAGCATCAAGCACCTTTACTCACTGATCCATCCTGGCGTCTTGGCTCTTGAGTTCTAAGTTCAGCTAGGGCTACCAGAAACGACCCTGACTGAAACAAAACAAAACATCCCCCTAAAACAAACAACAATAAATGCCAAGCAACACAAATAAAAACAGCAATAAAAACAACTCAAAAAGAACTATATGCTTTTAATTTCTATTATGGTAAATACTGACCAATTCAAGAATTTAAGAATAAATTCTCTGGGGATAAAGAGGTTATCCAGCTGCTAACAGCACTGCTGCTCTTGCAGAGCACCATGGATTGGTTCCCTGCACCCACAAGGCAACTCTCAACCTTCTGTTTTTAGTTCCAAGGGATCTGGCACCTCCTGGCCTCTGAGGGACAGTACGTGCGCGCGCACACACACACACAAACTCAGGCAAAACAATCACACACATAAAATAAAAACAAATCAATTTTTTAAAGAAAATAAACTCTCTGTATTCTCAATTGTGGTGTGTATGTGTGTATATGTGTGTGCGTGTGTGTGTATAGAGCAAAGAGAATATAGACTTTGGGCCTACAGCACAACTATAGGGGAACAGAGCTAGGTGGGGGGAAAAAACTAAGCTTAATACTGGGAGAAAGGAGGCAGAGTCAGGGAGAAGCCATGGAGCCGCTGCTGGAGACAGTTGTGCTGAAAATTAGCTGGTACACCACAGCCACATGGTGATACACAGATTACTAGAAATGAGTTAAATTAATATGTAAGAGTTATCCAGTAAGAAGCTAGAGCTAATGGGCCAAGCTGCCAACGGGGAACTAACTGGCAGCCTTCCTTCAACAAATTGGCGCCAATGTGACTGACTATATTCACGTAAAACCTAAGAATGCTTGGAAAGAAATTCTAGACAAAGGAAAACAAAGTTTAGCCACATTTTTTTCAAGCTGGCTGCACCTTGCAGCTCCAGTTCTAGGGGACCCAACCTCTGACTCTCTCAGGCACTGGTCATGCCCATATGTACATACATACATGCAACGAAACTACACACGTAAAATCAGAGTCCTACTTAGAGAGAGAGAATGTTTAGGACAAGATCGTGAAGCAGAGCTAAAGAACTAGCAATGGAAGTGTTTCAATTGGATACTGGAAATGGAACCTGGGTCCTCTGGAAGAGCAGTAAGTGCTCTTTAGTGCTGAGTGCTCTCCCCTCCGCCCCTCCCTCCCTCCGTCCCTCCCTCCGTCCCTCCCTCCCTCCTTCTCTTTCTCCTTCTCGCATCCCTCATGTTTCTGAGACCAGGGTCTCACTATACACTGCAGTCTGACCTGTTCTGAAACTTGGAACCCTCCTGCTTCAGCCTGACCAAGTGTTCCCTTTCCTCTTGGGTCCCCACCCATACTATCCTCAAAACATGTATGAAATTCTATTATTTCTGTATTATTTGTACATGTACACATATTTCTTGTATACATGTACGAATAAAGAAAATCACAGTTAAAATAGAAGATGAATTTTCTTGGAGTGATTTGAAAGCAGTTTTCACTCCAGCTTTTCCACTTTCTAGTTGTATAATACAATATAAAAGCTGCATTGTTTTAGAGACAGGGCCTCTTGTTGCTAAGGTTGCCCTTGAACTCACTGATCTTCTTGCTTCCACATCATGTGTTGGGATCATGCTCAATTTTGAAGATCCCTCCCACCCCCAACACACAGACAAAAGAAAATCCTGTGTTGAGGCTCAAACCTCCAACTTCTCAAATGCTGGTAAGAGCCTTTTACCATTGAGCCTCTGACTCTAAAAAAAAGATATGTATATATGGGCTGGGTGTGGTAGCACACACCTGTAATCTAGCTCTCAAGAGGCTGAGGCAGGAGGACAGCAAATTAGAAGCAAGCATGCATGCACGCATGTAAACACACACACACAAAATAAAAGAAAAAATTTTAAATGAAGAGTATACAGACTCGCTTTACTAAAGAAGATAGTTTAGTTAATTAATTAACTACTTAATCAGTTAATTAACTTAGTGTGCAAGTGTATATATACATTTCTATGCATGCAGGCACTTGCGTGTGTCAATGCATGCACATGTGTCGAAGTTGGAGGACAGTTTCCAGGGCTGATTCTCAAATGCTATCTACCTGTTCTTTTAAGACAGGACCGCTCACTGACCAGGAGATCACCAAGAATACTAGGCTGCTTGGTCAGTGAGCTCTACATAAAATAGCATCTGTAAGTCAATAATTTATTTTAAGTCAAGAGATTAGAGCCTTTAATAAGTTGGGAAGTAACAAGTACAAATGAAAGAACGTGCAGGATTTTAGTTTGTTTCGAGGCGGGGTCTTGCTCTGTAGCTGTGGCTGGCTTACAGCTCACTGTGCAAATGAGGCTGGCCTCAAATTTGTGGTGATTACCTCCCCTCCCCCTCTCTGGAGCTGGGCTTATAGGTATCATCATGCCTGGCCCAAATATTTAGAGGACTGTGAACTGAAATAAGTACCTCCATTCCTCTGCTAAGTAAAATAATTTGCTGCTATCACTTCTGCAGTTAACAGATTTCAGATATCCCCCTTTTTGTTAACATTTTCCATCTATCTATCTATCTATCTATCTATCTATCTATCTATCTATCTATCTATCTATCTATCTATCGAGACAAGGCTTCTCTGTAGCTTTGGGGACTGTCCTGGAACTTGTTCTGTAGACCTGGCTGGCCTTGAACTCACAGACAGCTGCCTGCCTCTGCCTCTTGAGTGCTGGGATTAAAGATGTGTGACACCACCACCTCGGCTTACATTTTCCTACAATTTAAATTAAAGAATGTCACAGTAATATAAACATTAAGTTTACATGCAGCATATGGCATCAAAGTAACATGAGTTGTCTGTTTATTTGGCTCACTAAACTGATGCATAGGTTACCTAGGGGCATAAACGTCAGAGGCTGAGCTTTGGAGAAGGTCCCTAGACCAAGAGCAGCAAGCATTATGCTGAGAAATCAAAGGCAGGGCTTCAGCCAGCCAGTGAGAGCACCTCACCAGGATGGCTTTGAACACTGTACAATTTTCTAAACTTTAACAGAAGCTATGTAACTCATCTTACTCTGAGCAGTCAACAGAGACACTTAAATTAAAAAAAAAAGGGGGGGGTGGTCAGAGAAAACCCAAAACTATGCTGGTTGGCTTCCTGCAAACCTCTGAGCTGAGTCTAGAGTCACAGGGTGCTCCATACGCAGGTGTGACATCACATCTCTGCCAGGCGGGTCTGCAGCAGCGACGGATGGCAGACGAAAGCTGCTGGAGCAGATCTGAAGGACAGCATGCCTTACTTAGCTTGTGCTTTCCAAGTGTAAGACAGCATTTTCTGTTATAGCCAGACATGTACTCAGGTGGACCTAAATTGTTAGAAGCTGTCCTTCTGTTAGAGTCTAGGAGAGTTGCTAACAGACATAACCGGGTGTAAAAAAAACAAAAACGACTACCTTGTTTTCTGGGCTATGGGTGGATAACTGACCGTGGATGATGTCACTAATAGGCAATTATAACATCCAACATTCCAAACGTATTTAGTAATTTGTTTTGAAGAAGCACAGCTTCCAAAAGAACAAAAAGATACTCCAAATATTTATTTGGATGGCTGCATGCCGAAGTAAAGTGAAATGCATAAAGAAATTAATCCTAATTCCAAGAAGCATCAAATATTTTGCCAGGAAGTTAAATATGGAAAAGGATTCAGACATTTTTTAGTAAGGTGAGCTGGAGGTAGAGAGCACTCGCTGAGCACATGTGAGAACTCAGGGAGTTTACCAGCAGACGAATTATCTGGATCACTGGGGCACTTCCTACAGAAAGCCTACTTCCTTTAAAATGCTATAGAAGGCAGTGAGTCTCCCAGGGTAACACAGAACTAGAGGAAATATTAAATGCATGTATAACATGATGCTGGAAGAATATAAAATCTACAGAACCACAGATCCCACGTCCCAGGCCTATCCATGCCTACCTGCACCAGAATTTCCACAATGTGCTCCCACAGTCTCTAGTCAGAGTAGCTCTCTGGGCCATTGTGGGCCATTGTGTGTGAAGACTGAGCCATGAAGCAGTCTAAGAAAACACTTCTTCCAGGTACATAACTCTCAGACAGAGCTGTCATTCACCTGAAAGGTGCTATAGAAAGGACTGACAGGGCAGAGACTAGGCCAGTCAGGAGAAAGGCTTTGGAATCTTCATGATTTTAGAATGGCCACAATAGGTGGTCATTACGCAAAGCAGAGAAGATGCTATCAACAAATGATTCAGAATGTTCTACAATTGTAAGGGGCTTACCAACATTAGAAGCTCAGATGTTACTATAATTAAATAAATATCAATATGATAGAGTAACATGTGACTTGAAGATGGTAACAATGAGTTTGAGAACCCCAAATTCATTGCTTATGATATTTAATTATATCCTAGGATAATTCTTTAAATTTTCTTTTTCCTAATGTGCATTGTTGAAATAGTGGCACAAATCTTACAGAGGTAACCGACTGTTCTAGATAGTTTTATGTCAACTTCACACAGGCTGAAATTATCTCAGAGGAGGGAACCTCAACTAAGAAAATGCTTCCAAGGTTGGAGAACTGGCTGCTCCTGCAGAGGACTGAGGTTTGATTCTCAGCACCTACATGGCAGCTCACAAACTGTCTGTAACACTAGTTCCAGAGGATCTGATGCCTGCTTCTGACATCCTTGGGCACATGGTACATACAGATCCATGCAGGCAAAAACACTTATATTCATCAAACAATAAATGAAACAAATTAAAAAAAAAAAAAAGAAACGACTTCTATAAAATAGGGCTGCAGGCAAGCCTGCAGGGCATTTTGTTCATTAGTGATTGACAGGGGAGTGCCAGCCCATTGTGGGTGGGGCTAGTGGTCCTGGGTTCTATAAGAAAGCAGACTGAACAAACAAGCCATGGGAACAAGCCAGTAAGGAGCACCCCTTCATGGCCTCTGCATCAGTTCCTGCCTCCAGGATCCTGTCCTGCTTGAGTTCCTGCCCTCACTGCTTTGGATGATGAAATGTTATATAGACCTGTTACTGAAATAAAGCCTTTCCTCCCCACTGTGCTCTTGAACATTGCATTTCATCACAGCAATAGTAACCCCAACTAAGACAGCAACTGTATTCTGACTAGATTTGAGGCCTGCTCCACAGAAGAAATCCATGCCTGGTGCTGCCAACCTTGCCAGGGATCCTGCTGCTTTCATTCTGCTAAGCAGACGATGTCAAGCTGACTTCTAAACACAAACGTCCTCCCTGTAGGCAACTGCCACCCTGGGTAAGAGAAGCTTTTATCAGCAGAAATGAAGGCAGACACACAGGACTGGTCAGTGTGCTGAGAACACGTGACTCTTGGGTGCTCAGCTCTAGCTGGAACTTTCACATCACCCACCAACACTCACGGATGAGGAGACAGAAAGAGCCTACGAGTCGGGGGAATGGGAAGAGTGCTGAACTTAAAGCAGCTGGGGCTATCTGCACAGGCAGGAACGAGACCAAGTCAATAACAAGGTAAGTGAACATTCCAGAGGGCAGAACTAATTGGAATCCGTGGTTACATAAAAAAAGATGGGAGAGGGAGCTATCAGGGTAGGAAGGTAGGAAGGCAGAGTATGGGGGTAGGAAGGCAGAGTATGGGGGTATCTGAGGGCAGCAGGGGTAGGGATCAAGGGGTGAATATGACCAAGATACACTGTATATATTCATGAGTTTGTCAAAGAATAAATTAAAAATACTTAACAAAGTAAAAATGTCTTCCTTTTAATTTACATGTTAAAAGGAATACTGGTGAAGCAAGAACCACGGTTTGGCCAGGTCTATGCACAGCTACATCTCCCTATCCAAAACTGTTCAGGATAAGGCGCCACAATATTTAGCAGAACAAGTTTGCTTACAATAGCACTAAGAAGTTTTGGTTAGAGACAAAGGGTCCCAGGCTGGTCTCAAACTAACCACGTAAAGGGTGATGGCTTTGAACTCTTATCTTCCTGCTCCAGCTCATAAGTGCTGGAAAAAGCATTAACACTTGATAATTTAAACAGTTTTGCTTATTTCAACACTCAGGAAGCAGAGGCAGGAGGATCTCTGTGAATTTTGGGCTAGTCTGGTCTACATACATAGAGTTCTAGGTCAGTCAGGGCGACATAGTGAGACCGTCTCAAAGGGGAAAAAAAGTTTTAACTCTTATAAAACGTCTTTTCATTAAATTAGATTTTCATCTAAATACCCTATTTAATATAAGGTTTTTTTTTTTTTTCTATTAAACACTGCCTGGCCCGGCTAGTTCCAGCTTCTTATTGGCTAGCTCTTACATATTGTTCTAACCCATTTCTAATATTCTGTGTAGCCCACGAGCTGGCTTACCAGGGAGGATCTTAACCTGCGTCTGTCTGGAGCGGGAGAATCATGGCGACTCCCTGACTCAGCTTCTTTTTCTATAAGGGATTTTTTTTAAACAGTCATAATTTAGAAGAACTGCAGAAAACAGATCTTCAGTTACAAGGTCAGGAGGTAACACACATACAATATTTAAAAGTTTTGTTTTTTCTATTTCCCTTTATTATGACTTAAATGGTCAGATTTCATCACCTAGTTCCAAGATGCTGGGTGTGCTGGGGAGTCAGTTGGCTGGGGTGAGCGGAGCTGGGTGACAGGATTTCCCTCTGCACTAGGCCTCTGCTCACACCAGAGGGTTAAAAACTCACACTCAAGAGTTATTTCTACAAATGTTGCTATCCTTAAGCAATTTTAAGTTAAAATAGTATTCAAAGAGGCAAAAATAATAGTATTACCAAGATGTATTAGTTTATAGAAATGAGCAAACTTATATAAATGTTAACAACAATTATTTTTTTTACTGGAGACTTCACTTAGCACACATGTATCTAGAAGACATACTGTTCTTATCCATTTTCTCTTAATTTCAATAAAATAGTAATCAGTAAAGGTGCTTAGTTATTTTGATTGTCAATTATGTTCCTCTGGGGATACAGCACTCAACTGCCTATCTTCTTTCTTTTTGGTTTTTCAAGACAGAATTTCTCTGTGTAGCCCTGGCTGTCCTGCAACTCAGTTTGTAGACCAAGGTGGCCTCAATATCACAGAGATCCACCTGCCTCTGCCTCCTGAGTGCTGGGGTAAAAGGCGTGCGCCACCACCGACTGGCTTTTCAAATGCCAGTTTTACTTTATAGTTCAAGAAGGAGCAGTCCTGGCTTAAAAATGAAAATCTGAGATAAAAGCATAAAACGTTTTCTTTTTATTTGTTATTATACGAAGCAGGTGACGTTGCGGTGTCCTCACCTTCCTCTCGTGGCCTTCTGCAGGACCTTCATGCCCGCCATGGCACAGGACCTCCCCTCTAACTCTGTGTTCTTCCAGAGGCTGCCGTCCAGGTACACTTCCCCGAACATCCCGCAGGCATCCTGCACTAGCAGGCAGCTCCTGCAAAGAAGAGCATATTTATGTTCTAAGTCAGAGAACCAAGACGATCCCTGTCTTCCCCGAAACTCCACCGCAGTCGCCTTCCTCATGGTGAATAAGGGCAAATGAAGTTGGGTTCAAGAACGTGTGTGTGTGTGTGTGTGTACACATGCAGTATGTTAGGGGCAATTGCACGTCACAGCATGTGCGCGAGGGTCAGAAGACAACTTGTGGGAGGCAGTTCTCTCCTTTCACCGTGTTGGTCCTGGAGACTGAACTCAAATTGTCAGGCTCTGCAGCAGAACTGTGTTGAAACATCCTGAACTGTGTTTTGATTTTGTACATGCAAGTATTCAGATCACTAGCCACGCAATACTGGAGACAAAATTATATTTCAGCATGCAGCCCTCAGCCATTGTGATGGAAAACATGATAAAGATGACTACACTCTCAACTAAATGCATCACTGCTGCCCAGAAACAAAGGCTCCTCTTTCCCTGCTTCTGTTCTCTTCCCCGAGTGGATGCTCAACACCTAAAAGCTTCAGTGCACAATTCTGAGAAGCATAGAGAGCTTCCCCCGAGAAGGCACAAAAGTCACAGACATGCACATTCCCAAAAGATAAAAATCACTGTCCACCTTAGCTAGGTTTCTACTGATGTGATGAGACATCATGACCAAATTCAAGTGGGACAGGAAAGAACTTATTTCACCTTACATTTCCGGATCATAATCTACCATGGAAAGAAGTCAGGGCAGGAACTCCAGACAGGGGCCTGGAGGCAGGAACTGAAGTGGAGGCCATGGAGGAGCACTGTCCACTGGGATACAGATTATTGAAACTTGCCAGTTAATAAGCAGAATTTCAGTAGTAACTCATGTCTGGAATTCTAGCACTCAGGAGGCTCAAGGCAAGGCTAGAAGAAGTTACAGGCCAGCCTGCGCTACAGAGTGAGATGCTGATTAAAAAACTTCCAGCACTTGGGAAGTAAAAGCAGGAGGGTCAGGAGTTCTAGCCCAGCTTTGTCTACTTCAGAACTTGTCTCAAAAGAAAAAACTAAAAAGAAATAAAAAATCAAGGGAGTAAATACACATTTTAAGAAAGAGTGTATTATTTTTTTTAAATTTATTTTTATTTTATGTGCACTAGTGTTTTGCCTTCATATGTGCCTATGTGAGTGTATCAGACCCCCTGGAAATGGAGTTGGAGACGGTTGTGAGCTGCCATGTGAGTGCTGGGAACTGAACCCGGGTCCTCTGGAAGAACAGCCACTGCTTTTAACTGCTGAGCCATCTCTCAAGTCCCCATTGTTAAGAGTGGAAACTCACCAATACTGGTCAAAATGTTTAATTATCAGGATGATGTTTAATTTTAAATCCTTATACTCTTAATAGCCTCAGAATATACAAAATGTAAACTACAAAAAATTACAGAGACATTAGCAAATCCACATTTATTTTAACACACTTCTTCCAGTTACTGAAAGGCCAAGAGAAGATAAAGCAAAAATTAAAAAAAACCTTTTTATATACCCAATAAGTCTGATTTACTGGATGAACATCTGAAAACTTCCCACAGTAAAAAAAAAAGTGCTTTCTTAGGCATGAAGATTTAATTAAAAACTGACCATGCCACTGGCTTGCAAGACTCAATGAGTTTCAAATAAATTTATAAAGGCCACAACCTGTCTCTGATATAATTAAATGAGAAACCAAGCAAATAATAAACATTTAAAAAAATCTTACATTTATAAATTTTAGTTTGTTAAAAAGGTAGGATATTTATTTAAGAAGTAGTTATTGCTACCATTATTACTGTATGAATGTGTGTGCGCGCGCACGTGCGTGCGTGCATGCGTGTGTGTGTGTGTGTGTGTGTGTGTGTGTGTGTGTGTGTGTGTGTGTGTAGCAGCGATCCTACCATGGTGCGAATGTGTAGGTCAGAGGACAACTTTGGGAAGTCAGTTCTCTCTTCCACCTGGGTTGAACACAGGTCACTACGCTTGTGTATGCAAGAGTCTTTACCTACCGAGCTATCTTGCCAGTGAGTGAGGTCCTTACTTAGCCTATGTTGATTTCAAACTCACTGTGTCGTCAATGAAATTCTGATCTTCCTGACACCACCGCTCAAAGTGCTGGAATTACAGATACACACTACCATACTAGCTTTGGAAATTATACTTCTCATTACTTGTTTGTGTATTATAATATTTTGTTATACTATTTTTATATCATATATACCTGTCTCCATAGAGTACATGATGGATGGAATTCAAGATTCTCCTCTGTCTACCTCCCAAGACGTGGGATTACAAGTATGAGCCATAATGACCAACTGTTTCTGGATACCATAATATCCTTTAAACCCACAAGTCAAACAGGAAATTATAATTAGAAAGAAAATACTATGATCTACTTGATAAAAAATGAAGCATTTATAAATGTTAGAGAAATAACAGTATTCCATAATAAAACTGTATTTTTCTATTTTATTTATTTATTTGTTTGCTTGTTTATTTATTGTGGTAGTGGGAATTTAAGCTAGGATCTTGCACCTGCCAGCTCTTCCGTAGGCTGCTGCACCCCACCAGCCCAGTCCTAAAGCAGCTCTCCTGGAGGCCTCTCTGGGACAGTGCACATCTGCCAGTGACTACACCTGGGCTGTGCCAATCATTCTGTCACAAAATCTGGGGGTTCATTTTGCTGCTTTGCTACATGGGACCTCTTATTTCCTACAGTATATACATTTCCTTCCTGTTTTTTAAATTTTATCTATTAGTGTGTGTGCACCCACATGTATGTATGTGGAGTCAGAGGAAAACTTGGTGGAGTTCTTTCTGTCCTCCCACTTTTATGTGGGTTCTGGGGATTGAACTCAGCCATTAAGCTTGCTGAACAAGGGCTTTGCTCATGGAGTCACCTCACTGGCCCCATAGAGTAGTATATATATAACTTTAAGTATTAGTGTGTGTGAGGCTCTTTCCCTCTTAATACTTTCTGAACTCAGGAGCACTCATTTTGCAGATTCCCGGAAAGGGAGAAGTAGAAGGAGACATGTTGGAAATCGTTCATGAAGTTGTTGATCCTCTGTGCTCTAAACATCTCGGTCCACTGAGATGGCTATCTCAATTAGATCCAGTTTTCCACTGCAAGTCCAATCATGCTTGCTCTACCCCTTACTTCCCGTTATTGTCAGCACCTGTGAGGGTAAGAATGGCACTCTCTGCTAGAAGCCACTGACAGGCCTCCTCACTTCCCAGCTACCCCCTCTCTACTTCGTCTGAAGATGTACTTCTAAGCAGAGCCATGGGCACGGGGGTGGACGGAGGTCTGTGGCCAGGCTATATTTCCTGAGAAGGTCCTAGGCTTTCCTATAGGGAGATAGGAGTGAAACTGGTCCTCTGCAAATGATGGCATTAAGGCCTGTCAAATGTCACTGTTTTAAAAGTTAGGATTAAAAAACGCTATGAAACCCAATATAAAGTTCTTCTTTCTTGGCTGTACTAAGAAGGGAGAGGTGGGGAACTGATACCACTATTTCCCGGTTTGCTTGACTATTGCTTTTATCTCAAATACTGAAGGGAGCTGGAGGCTACTTTTGTTTGTTATTTTGCCCTAGGGCAAGTGGTCCTGGATGTGCAGGCTGAGGAAGCCAGTAAGCAGTGTTGCTTCCCAGCCTCTGACTCCAAGTTGCTCCTTGAGTTACCGCCCTGGGTTCACGCTGGCTGGATAGACTTTCCCATGCTCTCCAAACAGAGCGGAGGCTAGTGACATGCTGGCTCATGCCTACGGTGGTTTCCAGCAAACTGGTTAGCCTACAGCAGCACACAGAGAACTCCATCTGCCTGGTGAAACACTAGCTCCTAAAACAGTGCTGGCGCAGGTCTCTGCAGAAAAACTGCATGAGCCACTTGCTTTCCTAAGCCACCAGAAACACTGAAGGAAACCCAAATGGTTTCCAGCAAAGCAGCAACCTGTCAGAAATTGAGGACCTTGCAAGAATTACTTACCTATATGAGCCTGAGTTTCCTCATTTTTACATGGAAATCCTGGAAAACTAATGCAGAGAGCCGTGACAAGGACTAAAGTGATCCACACAGCGCAGGGCTGGTTCAGTGAATGGCACAGCACACAAGCCTTTCTTAGGTGGGTACATTTGATATCAAAGTTTAAAAAGAATATTTTTTCCTAAAACATTCTTGCACATGTCACATTGGGCAAACAATCATATCTTCTATGGGTCTACTTGTACTATATGATAATTTATCAGATATTGCTGGCTTATAAAAATACAGTTAACCTACTTGAAAATATTAAAAAGCATTATCTTTAAAAAAAATACAGTTAACCTGTATATTGATCTTCTGCCACCGATCACCTTTATTGATTTTCCTTGTTTGTATCATGGAATCTCTTCTTAATTTCAGTTTTGCTTTTTCGCTTCCAATTCTGTTTGTTTTGCTTTGAAACAGTGTCAACAAAAAATCCTAAAAAGAAGAAGTGTCTGGATGTGAACAAAACACTCTTGGAAGGAGTCTGTGCCTGTAGAGACTGGCGGACTATTGGAATCTTGGTGCCATGGAGAGATTGGGACCTGGGAGTTTCAGAAGCTATTTCCTTTATCTTGGGCTAGTGTTAGCCTTCTGGAACAGCCGTGCCTTGCCTGTATCTGTGTCTGAACTAACCCCTCATGATAATAAGCAATAAACAGCTCTTAGCTTTAGCAGAACACTAGTTTCCACCATTCCAAGAGCTAAGAATGTCATCATATAACATCCTAGGCCTCTCCACTCATCGTGTTGGATCCACCTCTCTGATGTATCCGCCAATATATTTTAAACTTGTCTTGATTTATGACTTCCTCTGTTCCATCAAACTATAAAAACTTCATGAAACTGCTTCCACATTAGAACATGGAATTACAGTAACCTACATCCATGTTCCCAGGGCCATGGTCACTCATAAAGGCTCTAGCAAAATAAATTATCTCTTCCTCTCTTTAAGATGAGAGCTGTGGCGGGGCGGTGGTAGCAGCGCACGCCTTTAATCCCAGCACTCAGGAGGCAGAGGCAGGCGGATCTTAGAGTCTGAGGCCAGCCTGGTCTACAGAGTGAGTTCCGGGACAGCCAGGACTACACAGAGTAACACTGTCTCAAAAAACAAATAAAACAAAACAAAAAGATGAGAGCTGTGTGGTTTGTATATTGACAACTGTATCTCAAGAAGCTTAGGCTGGTCTTGAACTTGTTGCATAAATGAGGATAACCTTGAACTTTTGATCTTCTACCTCTACCCCAAGTGCTGGATTATAACATATATTGTTACTTGTTTAAATAACCCATTAAGTGTAAGGGAGGTTGTTTCATGAGCACAGGTTGGGGCGTATTTACTGGAGTAATGGTAACTTTACCAGTAGCTACACCACTGAAGAAAAGTGACTCTTTCTCCTCTACCAGTCATTAACTGTCCCAGCGTTTCAGACATGGGTGGTCCTCATGAGCCCCTCCTTTATCCACGCTGAGCTGTTGCTAGGCTCAATTTTGTGAGTTCCTGAGAATAGCGGCTACGTCATGTCCAGAAGACAGCATTTTACAGTTGTCTTAGGGATTGACGCTAGTGCTGTGATAAAGACACTGGCCAAAAGCAACTTGGGGAGAAAAGGGCTTATTTCATCAGATGGCTGCAGTCCATCACTGAGGAAACTCAAGGCAGGAACTGAAGCAGAGGCTGTGGAGGAACACTGATCACTGACTTGCTCAGCCATCTTTCTTATATGATCCAAGACCACCTGTCTGGGGTGGCACCAACCCACACTGGGCTGGGCCCACCCACATCAATCACTGATTCAGAAAATGCCCTACAGACTTATCTACAGTCATATCTTACGGAAGTTTTTCTTAATCAAGAGTCTCTCTCCTAAAGGACTTGTGTCAAGTAGACTCAAAGCTCACCAGCACAACAGTCTTCCCTGTCCTCTAGCTTTTCCATTCCTCCTCCCTCTGTTTGGACATATCTATCTCCTGAGTCTTGGGGGTGGGAACACAGAGAACAGAGACTGCGTGTTCAGGGAAGAACAGTCAGCATTCACTTATTCTCAGGACTTTGATCAGGCATGAGTTACTGAACTGACCAATGCCTACTGCTTCCTCGACTAATGTTGAAACCATTACTCTATGGGCATAAAAACAAACCTTCAAAAGACAGTTATTCCCTAATGCCCATGCCACTGCTGCACCGGCGGCACTATTCTACCAGCATTGGCACATTTCTCCCAACAGGGAGTTGTAGCATCCAAGGTTCACTCATGGGCAAGATCACTGATGCCTCTTCTCCCCATCATCCCAAATGAAGCCTTCTGTGAAAGCTACCACGTAGAGAGGAAGCTCCTGGCTCAGCTCCAGTTTGATTTTTCTGTGCTGTGATGTCTACATCAATATGCTCTCACCATCTAGTTCCAGTAGAGAACTGTCTGGTCCCAATAAGATTGTCTCCCAGAGGCTCATATATTTAAACACTTGTTCCCCAATTGGGGGAACTGTCTGTGGAGGGAAACTTAGGAGATGGAGCTTTGCTAGAAGTACTCACTAGGGGCTAAGTTTGAGAGTTTATAGCCTCTCAGCTTCCTGCTTTTGCCACTGTATTTCCTTCATGCTGCCATGCCTCCCACACAGTGATGGCCTCTATCCCTTTGGAACTCTAATCCAAAACACAGTCTTTCATTCTGAGGTGCTTTTGGTTATGGTATTTTATCACACCAGAAAAGAATACATATATCATCTCTCAAAAGATACAATACAAATGGCCAAGAAACATTTTAAAAAATGTTCAACATCCTTATTCACCAGAAAAATGCAAATTAAAACCACTTGGTGATTTCGCACTCCCACCCCCGGCAAAATTGCCAGGGTTTAAAAAAGAAAAGAAGAAAGAAAGAAATTAAGAGGACAGATTGTCGCACGGATGTAGGGAAAAGGGAACATTTATTCACTGACCGTGGGAGTGCAAACTGGTAGTCACTATGGAAATCAGTGTGGAGGTGCCTCAAAAAGCTAGAAATAGATCCACCAGGAGATTCCTACTTAAAAAAAAAAAAAAAAAAAAAAAAAAAAAAAACTTTGTTTTTCAACCCAGGCTGTTGCCAATAGGTTGCTTTCCACAAACTGATAGCAAGACCCCCATTACGGAAGACAAATCCACACTATTCACTGAACGTAGACAAGCTGAGCTGGTGCCTACATAGACCCTTCACCCCCATGAGACATTTTGGTAATATATATTTTTGCTTTGGTTTTTCCACTTGTCTTCCTTACTCTGATTATAGTCTCTGAAGGCACTGATAACTCTATTATCTTTTTTACTATTTTAATAATTTATTATTTACTTAGTTTATTGTGTGTATATGCACAATGGGGGTGGGGACGACTTGCTGTGGAGCGTGTAAGGAGGTCAGTGTACAAACTAGTGGGGTAGGTTCTCTTATCACTATGTAGGCTCTGTTGCTTGAACTCAGGTAGCCAGGCCTTCATGGCAAATATCTTTACCTACCTCACTTTAAGGTTCTTATTTATGATTTCACAAAATCAACTTTTCTGCTTTTGCTGCTTGCTTACGTCATTAGTTTCTATTCATATTTATATTTCCCCTATTTTCTAAAATAATTATTCTATTCTTTTCATTTTAGAAAAAGGAAGGTTCATTAATTTCAGTCTTTTTTAAAAGTGTGAACACTTTATCTGCATGGGTGTGTCTGTGTGTGGCATGTGACAGATGAGGCTAGAAGGTATTATAGCATAGTGACTGAGAAGATACTCTTGGCTAACTGTTATAAAGCTATATAAATTTAAGTCATGAGATACTGAAGACTAAGCATTTCTCAAGTGACATTGCCACCTATTTGCAAATATATAATGCATTTGTAGCTATACATAGGACAGTTAGATCCTGGTAGGTGAGATTATGACTTTGTTATTATTTTATTGGACAGAAGGAAACGTGATTGGATGTCAAGCTGACAAGGGATGGACTTGTGGTGGCTAATCTTGGTTGTCAACTTCATTACAACTGGAATTAACTGGAACCAAACTGTTGGGCACTCTTGTGAGGGATTTTCTTAATCAGATTATTTGAAGCAGAGAGACATGACCTACGTCTGGGCCACACCTTCTGGTGGCAGCGTACGGAAAAGGTTAACTGTGTTTGCTTGCTTGCCCTCACTCTCTCGGCAGCACCATCTATCAGGTTGCTGCAGTGTTTCTCCACAACATTACAACTTTTTCAGGAGTCTACTGTAGACTGAAGAACAACAGCTCTACAGCAATCCTCCAGGACTCAGATTGGGGCTGCTCAGGCATCCAGCCTTGTGAACCAATCAACCTCTGGATTCTTGGTGCTTCCATCATGAGAAGACATTGTTGGACTACTTGGCTCACGTCCTGTGAGTCAGTCTAATGACCCCCTTTTAATATGTATTGATTCTATATATTTGTTTATTTACGAAACCCTAATAGAAGACCATTTCATTTTAAAAGCTCTGAACACAATGGTAAGAACAGCAACCCTGCCCAGTATTGGCTATTACAGCCTCTGTTCACTATATCCCAAGTACTCTCACATTCTGTGGCTGCCTGGATTGCCTGTGTCAGGTCTCTGTCCATAGAGCCGAGAGGACAGGAACTGCTTAACTTGCCATCACAAACTTGGAAATCCAAACTGCTCAATGCAGCCACAATGGTTTATGCTTGCTACTCCAGACGGTGACGAAAGGCCACGAGACCTGTCTCAAAAGCAAACCCCAAACTAACAAAGTGGCAGAGTGAACACAGCACAGATGGGCAAGACTACAGGCTTGCTGTTCACATTTATCTGACCAGAGCAATGTATGGGTGTGGATTCCCTTCAGAGACAAGGAGCTTCAATGATTTCAGTTCAAAGGTATCTATACAGACACAGGATTTTATAGCAGGCTGCAGCTCGGATACCACCACGTGCATTCACAGGATGCTGTACATTGTGTGGCTATGTCCTGGAAGACAACAGCAAGTACAGCATCAACTTCTGAAGGATCTGAAACAATGGGGACTAGCACAGCCAAGCCAGGAGAGGTGTGTGTAAGAAGATTTGACACTTTAAAGTGATGCTATGAATTAGTGTGATGCAGTGTTCATACAAACTATCTTCCACGTCGGGAAGTAGACTGAGATTCATCCTTCAGCTGCCCTGGCACTGGGTAAGGTAAACATGCACACTGATTCACATCAAGAGATCTCTCAGCAATGTTTGCGGGTCATGTGACTCAGATGAGAGGGACACTATCTCTAGGAGATTTATTTAGATTAGCAAGAGAAAAATGTCTCACAGGGAGGCAGTAAGATGCTAATGGTTAGAATAAGAGAGCCCCAGAACAGGATTCATTCCACGAGACAGCTCACCATTCTGTGCTTGGAATAACATCCTAAGAAGTGAGCTCCTCTCTTTAAGTACTGAGGCGTAAAGCCAACTCCCTTAACCAGTTTCCCACGTCTGGCTGTTACCATGTGGCCTGGAGAGGAGACTTCCTTTCAAGCTCTGTGGCTGATGAACAAGACTCCACACTGGTTCTGCAAGTGCCAGTCCTCACGCCCATGCAATCCAGGTGACTTTAATTTGTTAACACCCACCTAAATTCCTATACCTTCCAAACTCAAAATTTTAGTTTCTGTCACACATCTGTAAAATCTGAATTGCTAGTAATCTACATGTATTTGTCTATAGGTGTAATCTTTATGTGAAAGCAATGAGAGAGATGAAAGCAGCATGAAGCCTCCTGATGATGGCTCTTACGGCAGTGATCGCATCCATAAGTGCAGTTATATTCATATAATAAGGTTTTGTTAAGGATAAAATAGTAGATAACGTAAAAAGCAGTACCTACTTTTGCCCCTGTCCCAGCCAGTCACTCAGTTTCACCTAGGAATAACCACAGCAATCAGGAGACATATTCACAGTAGTGAATACAATGGCACAGGCCCGTAAGCCCAGTACCAAGGCAGACAGTTCATGATTTGAGGCCATCTGGGGCTATATATAGCAAGTTCAAAGCTACTCTGTGATACAAAGTGAGACCCTGTCTCAAAAAATAAACAACAGAAGGAAAGCAGATGCTGTTTGTGAAACCACATTACCCTTTCCAGCAGCACAAAAATCACACATAAAAGGTCTTACATGCTAGATGCATAAAGGGACTAAATTATATAGTTAGTATCTGTCTTAGAAAAAGGTCTGTGTGTGTGTGTGTGTGTTTACATGCTCTGGGGATTGAACTCAGGGCCTAATGTGTGCAAATCAAGCACTCAATCAGAGCTATATCCCAATTCTGAAAAGTTTTTATTTTTTGCCTTTATCATCTTCTTGAGAATGTTTCAAGAAATTATAAAAACTAAAATTATATAATAAATGACAAAGAAAGCAAACCAGATTTGTAGAAGGAGATTTAAATGGTATAGTAATCTAATAACTCCTCTGAGTACACACACACACACACACACACACACACACACACACACACACACACACACCCTTCCACACCGTATAACTTCCCTTTCTTTGATTCAGTGGTGCGATTTCAGCGCTCCACAGAGAAGGAACAAGGGAACTGTGGACGTGTGTGTCAGCACATGCACACGGGCCAAGAAGGAAGATTAAGTGGCCATGTGGGTGTTTACACTGAGATCCGAGCAGTTCTTAGCAGTCCACCAGGAATTCCGGGAATCTAGTCAGGCTGGCTGTTCTATTCTAGGTCACTGTCAGAGGCAGCAACCTCTAAGATCAACAAGATCTTATTCTCTACTTCATAATCGCTTACAAACATCAACTCAAGAAAAAGGGAGAAGAAACTAGAGTATGAAGTATAAAAGTAAAAATCAAGAGACAAAGAGAGGGGCATGGGAGCAGGAAGAGGCAGGAGAGGCTTGGCCCTGAAGGAGAGAGGAGCTCCCCAGAACACAGGAGGAGGGCTGCTTCCTACAGCTGGGAACTAGACACAGGACACCGCGTTCCCTTTTCTCAAAAACAACCAGGCATGGGCTCTCAAAGTAAACAGTTAATCCTACTGTTTATCTTTTTTAACATGAAGAGATGTTCACAACATGGTTTTTGCTGTACAAAAATGTTTCTTATTCATTTAAAGATCATATTTTTTTTTTTTCTGCTAAAATGAGACACGAGCTCCCTGCCTTCTCTTTCTCTTAACATGTTTTTGTGTTGAAAAGGGGTTTCCCTATGTATCCCAGGCTGGCCTCAAACTTGAAGCAATTCCGTTGGTTCATTTTCCCAATGCTGGCATTACAGGCATGTGCCACCATGCTTGGTATGAACTTTCCAGTATCCCTGGACAGGAACAAATGACAGTGTCCCTTGCTAAATGTGTACTTGGCATGGTTTTAATACCCTGTAGGAGCCATGTCTCCCACCACTGTCACAATACCAAGCAGTTCCTATGAGATTATGGATGACCTTGCTCACGTTATCAGGAGCCTTGGAAATGATAGTCTGTCTACACTCAGGCAAACAATTTCAGGAAGCAAAGAGGGCAGAGCCCACCTCTATGAGAGTCTCAGCCAGTGCCCCCAGATCCCTCAGTTTCTAGTTTGAATGAGGCTGCCCCACGTTGTGTGCTTCAACAAACAGCCCTATCTGCCGAATGTCTCTGCTGCTTCAGAAACCAAAAGCATTCTATATTTTGAGGGGATGGGGTACAGGAAAAAAGTCTCATGTAGCTCAGGCCTCAACGTGCTTACTAAAGGTGACTTTGGACTTTTGATCCTCCTTTTTCTGCTGCTTGAGTGCCAGAATTAAAGGTGTTTAACACAATTACTAGTTTAATGAAGAACTGGGAATAAGCATAGGCCCAAACTAGTCCCTCTGAATGCGGCTGACAGCTGCATGGCTGGGGCAGACTGAGGGGCCATTGGCAGTGGCACTGGGATGTACTCTACTGCATGTATCTCTACTGCATGTACTGTATATAGGATTTTTGGGATCCTATTGTCTTTGGATCTATACCTTGCTCAGTCTAGATGTAGTAGGGAGGGCCTTGGACCTTCCACAAAGCAAAGTGCCTTTACCCTCTCTTAGGATTAGAGGGGTAGGGTGGGAGGATGTGTGGAGGGAATGGGAGGAGGGGAGGGAATGGGAATTTGGATTGGTATTTTTTTTTTAAATCTAATTAAAAAAACAATAAAAAAGAACTGGGGATCAAATACAGGGCTTTGTTCATGGCAGCAAACGATCTACGGCCCTGCTACACCTCCACTCCCCCAACCACCACTGTTTTTAGCCTGTGTAACTTAGATTGGCTCTGAACTCCTGAGCTCCCAGCATTAGTCCCTTGAGTGCTGGGACTGCAGGCATATGCTACTATGTTTGCTTTGCAATGGTCCCCTGATCACCGACCTCCTCCCACCTTTGTCATTTCTGACATCTGGAAATTACTAATCTGTTCTTATTAAAAATTTATAATCTTAAAAACTGTCATATACATAGAATCAGCCAGTATAATCTTTGGGGTTGGACTCATTCCCCTCAGTATATTCTTGGTAACGTAAGTCTCAGGCTCTTTATCTTTATCAGCATTTTCACTGAGATAGAAGCAAACATTAGCAGTATACAGAACCCCTAATGCTGTGACCCTTTAATACCATTCCTCATGTTGTAGAGACTCCTAACCACAAAATTATTTTTGTTGGTACTCCATAACTGTAATTTTGTCATTGTTATGAATCGTAAAGTAAATATCTGAGATGTATGATATCTGACATGTAACATTAAAGCGGTCAAGACCCACAGGTTGAGAACCACTGTAGAGTATGCTGCATATATCATAATGTTTCTATGCTTACCCTTTTTGCTGAGTAATATTCTACTACATGTATATATCACATTTTAAAACTTGTCCATCAGCTAATGAACATTGGGGGCTCTATTCTACATATTAAGAGTAATTCTACCATGAAAATCTGAGTAGTTGTATATTTGTAAATCTCATAGGCTTAAACTGAGGCTGAAATTACCCTGCGATGTAGTGGAATAACCTTTTTATACACTGTGAAGATGTACCATTCTGATTGGCTTAATAAAGAGTTGAACAGCCAATAGCTAGACAGGATTTTCAGGCACTCAGGATGCTGGGAAGAAGGGCTGAGCCATGAGGAAACACCAGAACTCAAAGCAAGCAGCATAGTCATTACAAAGTAAAGGTAACCAAGCCATGAAAAAGGATGTAGATTAAAAGATACAGGTTAATTTAAGTTATAAATAGTTAGAAACAAGCCTAAGCTATTGGCCAAGCTTTCATAATTAGAAGCCTCTGTGTCATGATAGGGGAACTGGCTGGCGGGACAGAGAAAGACTAGCTACACTACTAGAAGGTAACATTTAACATTCTGAGGTTATGCTAGATTATTCTTCCAAGCGGCAGCACTGTTTTACAATCCCAGCAGAAGTGCTACCTCATTAAGGTTTAGATTTATATTTCTTCATGGTTACTGGTGATCACTGTGTGCTTACTGGCTATTTCTGCATCTTCTTTGGAGAAATGTTTGTTCAAAATTTTGACCATTTTAAAATCTGGGTCTCACATAGTCCAGGCTGGTGTTGAGCTTGCTACATGTCTCTCATGGTTTTTTTTTTTTTACTGCTACAGTGTACACATTCTTGCTTTCCTTTGTATTCAAAATGGCTTCTTTCTGTTTTAGTAAAAAAAAAAAAAAAGAGGAGGGATGGAAGGATCTGCTCTAGTACAGCTTATTACTCGAAATATATCAGCAATGGTTGTATTTCTTTCACTTATTTCCCAGGCTACCCCAAATGAGTGGCTATCTCGACCTACTTTATCATTCATTAAAATCACATGGGACAATAGAGTAAAGAGAAAGACACAGATCAACCATGGGACATGCACTTTTAAAATATCACAGGAAATACACTGTTTATTATGTTTCCCCCTGGCCACCAAATGGGACAGTGGCCAAGAAGAGTTATCACATACGTTTTTAGCCAACATCTGAAAGAGAATGAATGAAGCTTTACCCCCGCCCCCCGCTTGTTTGCAGTGGAGCAATGTCTCTTCAGTACATGTAAAGGGGAATGTTTTTGGGTTTATCTTTACTGTTAATTGATATATAAGGGCCCAGCCCGCTGTTGGTGGCATCATCCTTGGGCAAGTGGTACTGGGCTATATAAGAAGGCCAGTTAAGCATGAGCCCGAGAGTAAGCCAGCCAGCAATATTCCTGCATGATCTCAGCTTCAAGTCCTGGCCTGAATTCTTGCTATGACTTCTCTCAATAACAGACTCTAACTATTGTGAACTAAAATAACTCAGTAATGCTAGTGTAATTCTGAGTAGTTCTATAGACATGTCAAGTCTCATGGGAATAAACTGGGCATGAAACAACGGTGTTATAAGGCAATTCCCCCCCCCCCCAACACACATTGCTCTCCATCAGAATGTTTTATCACATCAACAAAAAGAATAATAGAACACTGGAGCAACTTTCAGTGTTCTGTAGGAGCCAAAGGAGGGTCTGAATGCAATGCACCATGGGAAGTGTGTGAGTGCATGGCTGCGACCAGCCTACTGCACAACAGGGAGCACTCGGCTGACTCGGGCTTAGACAGTCTGCTTCTGAGTCAGGGTTTCCCACTCTTCAGTGCCCCAGAAGCCAGTCTTGTCTAATGTAATGGCTTATTAATGATCTCAGCTGTGAAGTACACATACGCACTCTACCTGCTCTGACTCTATCAGATGAGAAACAGCTTTCGGTAAAATACACACACAAGCCCTCCCCATAATATTAATGAAAACCATGTAAGTTATTATACAATTCTACGAACAAGTGTTCTAGGAACAAAATTACTGAAACATGTTAAATTGTTTCAATGTACTTTAAATAAATTATTTTCAATTTTCAAAACTAAACCATATTCAGTTTCCTGTCCTAGGAAACTAGCCCAGGGGCTAAGCAGTCACGGTTAGAAGGCAACCCTCTTCCTCCCAAGGGGTTGCTCCTAGGTGCTGCTCAACAAGCCTCCCAACTTCCTACCCAGTGGGGTACGCTCATCTGACCTCATGCTGGCATTGGACACCATCAGGCCCATTTTGCCATGGCCTACCCTACATCTTCTTGTTCTTCACATGAATAGACTGGCCAAGCCTCCTACCCGGAAGCTCTGTTGCTGACCTTCTTTTCTGCCAGCCTTCACGAGATTATGGGCTTCACTAACCCTGTTTACATCTCTTAATCACTTCTGTAAAGATTTAAACATTTAAACCCTTTCCAATTTAGTAAAAACTTCTGAATAAAGTACAGAACTCGCTTCTCCCCTGATTTATTGCGGAGAAGTTCCTCCTGAAGCCTCTTCATCTCTAAGTGAGTTTACGTCTGTCCCATATCCATGAGAACTTCCTATAGTCCTGGGGAAACCGGCACTGAGAGACAGCCCTTTCACCCGTGTTTACAGCCTCTAGAGCACCACAGAGCATCTTGTCAATATGTCTCTCTTCTCTGTAATGAGTCAGAGCTCCAAATCACTGTGTTTCACTGCCATAACGCTGACATTTTTCTCAGGCACATGATGATCTATCTCACTATTACTTTTCTTGTGGCTGAGGTATATGGATCCAGTGAGTGCAATGGGCATTATCTATCATGTCACTGCAGAAGTGCCTAGTAGTGAGGGGAAGCCAATGTCACACGATAGTTAGAACAGATGTCATATTTGGTCATCAGCAGACCATAATGTTTTAAACTTATCTTAACATACCATTCTGAGATATTTTACTAAGCCAGGAAAATACAGATTTAAAAAAATTAGATAAAAAAATAAAATATAAATGAATTTTATGATATGATGTTAAAAATTCATAGGGTACAGTCTTCTATCAGCTCTACTGCTCACTTCTAACCCTGGAATATAATGGACGGGGAGTCTCAAGGCATTTTTCTGGAGAGTGGGTTGAGACTGGATTCCCGACCACACATTCTCTTGCCTCAGTTTCTTTCTTCTGCACTTTTTTTTTTTTATGTGGAGGGGGTGCAAGGCAGAAGTCATTCTTTGAGTTGCTTCCGGCTTCACCATAGGGTTGCGGCTTCTAAGACAGCTGCTGATCCGCAGCTCTGGGCGTTAGTGGGACAAACACTTACCCAGAAAATGTAGCTTAAGCACCATTCTTTCTTTTTCTTGTTGTCAACATTCCACGCTCAAGCCTCAATATTTTATCTTATCCAAACACAGAAGCAGACACTTTGCGAAGGAGCCCTGCTGTCTTCCAGTACTGGGAAGTGAGTATTTGTTTGCCAGCTGGAGTTCACCATTGCCCTGCAACCTTTGAGTAGGCAGAGCTTGGCTAAGTGTGCACGTGCAGTCGTTCACACACCAACACACATTCACTTCTGCCTATTCACACCACAACTAGCAGTCTGCTTTGAAAGCCACGAGTTGTAGACTACCTCTAATTCTAATTAAATAATGTGATGTTTACTTCTGCCTTTACCATTTGGAACTCACAGCTCAAATTCAATATGCTAAACAACTAAAATGAAGTATATCTTCTCAGTGCTTTCCAATTTATTTTCTCCCGAATTCATTATGCCATTTAGTAGACTAGCACCACCTTGTTAGCCGAGCCTTAAAGGTCTTCCATACTCTTCCTTTCCCCTGCCTCTAATCATTCACAGGTTATTGCATTTTCTAGTTGCTGTACCAACTCTTTATTTATCAGTTTGTCCTCATAAAGGAATTAGAGCATTTTCCTCCTCTATTTGCATTTATAACTACTTTATTCTATATTCCAAAAGTTCTAATAGCTGTGTAAGACATAAAGAATAAAATCCAAAGGTCTTTCCATACTGCTTCGGTCTTTATGACCAAATCTCAATGGTACCCATTCTATACATTGGCATCCTTGCATTCTATAAATTGACTAACCACAGCTCCACCCTTCAGCCTCCCAAACCTGTTCTCTCCTACCACGATCTTCCCATATACTTGCATGACTTACTTGTTCATCTTGTTTATTATTTCATTTTTTTCTTCAGTGCGACTGTGTGCTTGATTGTTAAGTAAAAAAATAGCCCTCATTTTCATTATTCCCCTTTAAATAACCTATCTGTCTCCTGCAAATCGTCCTTAAAATAAGGTAAATTTCAGCAGTACATATTTTATCTTTTTAAAAATATTTATAGTTGTCTTCCTTCTCTTAGAAATAGAGCGTGACACATAGTAGGCACACAATAAATATTTGTGGAATGAAAGTCTTAGCATGGGTTTCTTATTATACTCATGGAGACGAATTCTATATAACTGTGAACACCATAATCAACTCAACAATTCCCTAGCCAGATATTTAGGGTACTTCTACTTCCCCATGCTACAACAGACACTGCTACCATGAAGAGGAATATGGTCTCCATGATCTAAAGAGGAAATCCTTTCATTTAAAACTAACTTTAATAAGTGTCTTCTATTGGTTTCTGCTTCTAAGACCTTGATGGTACTTATCATATGGTGCCCAGAGAGATAACATCTTTCCTGGACACAATGCCTGGCCTTCATAGCCTGACTTGCTCTGCAGGTCATAGCCAGTCTGGTATCTGCCACTCAAGGTCTCTTGGACATTTCCTTCTTACAAATAAGTCCTTTAACTATTTTGGTTCCCACCATTCAATTTAGTACTTAAAGCTATCTTTATATCTTCCTCTCCTACGACTACATTAAGAAGTATGCAAATGTATGCCTAAAATGGACATTGAATGGCTGGCTCTAGTTCCTTCTACTTCCCCAGTAGCATCCTAATCCAGGTCATCGGCCTGACAAGTCTGGAAGGTCTGCCCTGTTTTCTGGTCCCAGTCTCGCACTTGTACATTTCATTTGGTCTACAGTATCCAGAACAATCACCTCAACACACAAATCTGATACCATCTGTTGCATACTGAAAACCTTGAAGGTGTCTCATGAAATACAGAACAAAAGCATACATTCCTGTCCTGCCTCCACTGGATGTCCCTCTGCCCCGGCTTCCTAGAACTACCATGTCCCTGGACATAAGCCAGAATACACTCCTTGAACACAACATAGATGTTTATATCCATAGTTGTCAGGCTCTATGCCTGGGATGAGTGCCTTCTGGAGTTTCTCAGGGCTGCTACGCCTTCCACTTAGGCCCCAGCTAAAAGGCTTCTTAAACTCTCCTAACTGCTCATTTCCAGATAACTGTGGCTCCCTTCATATATTACTCACATGACAGTGTTACTTCACAGAGGAACAGTAAATGTTCTATTAGAATCCAACATCTACCCTGGCCAGACCATCTTCGAGTGCTTTCTGGGGATTGTCTCATTAGCATACATCTTGTACATTGAGCAGACAGCAAAAGTAGGGCCAAAAATAGTTTTTCCAAATTCACATAAATACATACAATCTCATATCGCTGCTCCACTGGAAAGAAAACGAGAGTATGCCTTACCTCTTGTTCTTTAGTCTATACACTTAACCCTACAACATAACCTACATAAGTTTTAAAATGCCCCATAAGTACTTAAAAAACAAAAGGTAACATGGCCATCCCCATTATCCTGGGAACATTCTCTCCCTGAAAACCCCTGTGTGATAGTGGTACGGCACTGACACTCTAAGGAGAGAGAGCTGTCTTCGTCTTCCATTTGGGTTTATCCTATTTAGGGGTCTGATCCAAACCTCCTTGCTGGGTGTGACATTTAACCTGTGATCCTCGTGGCTTTTCCTCACTGGGTATTCTCACAGGACCGGCTTAATGGCTGTATATCTAAGCATAATTGTGAGGTACAATCATTGCTATGGAACACTAGTCAACCAACTTTCTGTCCCAGCTGTTAGCCAGGACAGACTGTGGATGGTGTCGACAGGGTCCACAAACAGAACACCACACTCCAAACCTTTGTCAACACAGTGCTTAGAATTTAAATACTGTAACTAAAAGCATCTACATGTCACTAACCTCAAAGGAAATTTATATAGTTGGGCAGAACATATGGGGGGGACCACACACACACACACACACACACACACACACCATTATTGCCTGGAAAGGATATGCCATTGTATAAGGTCATAATGGTACACAGACAACTTTAACTGCCCTGGTATACGAAGAAATAGATTTCTAATAGAACAATATCATACATATTAGACCTCATATAATTCCAAGTTTCCCAATAAAAATGCTTTTTGTTGTGCAATATACACAGAAAATATTTTATGAATAAAGGGGTCTCCACTTTTTTTTAGAATATAAAGTTCACAGTTGTAGAACTATGTAACAGAATAATATAGAACAGAAACAGAATCTTGTACCTATAAATCATTCAAATGTTAATATTTTCTATGAAAGTAAGTAGGTATGGGCTACAGGCTGAATTTGGTAAAAATATACTATGTATGTATGTGTTCCATGTATGTATGTACCTGGTGGTTGCAGAGGTCAAAAGGTGTCAGACTCCCTGGAACTGGAGTTAGGGATGGTTGTGAACCATACGTGGATACTGGAACTTAGGCCTGGGTGCTCTACAAGAGCAACAAGGATTCCTGTGGTTTGACATCCAATGGAGTCAGGCCTTGTTTCGAGAGGTGGGGTTCACATTCAGCTGGTAGGAAAGGATAATGGAGTTCCACGGTGGAAGTGGGAGAAGGGAAAGAGAGGTCCCAGGAAGAAGAGGCAGGGCATTTAGGGGGAGGGGAGAGGACTGTGGTAGTGTGTCAAAGTCATTTGCAGTCATCTCAGCTTTTATCATTAATATTTATCCCCTAGATAAACTTTAAAAATGATAAAAAAAAATCCCAATACTCAACCACTGAGTTATCCCTCCAAGAAATAAAGCTCTTCTAAAATACTGAGATAGGTCTTACCATGCAGCCTTGGCTGGCCTGGAACTTCCTATGTACACCAAGATGGCCCCGAATTTACAGAGGCTCTGTTTGCCTCTGCCTCCAGAATTCTGGGATTAAAGATGTATGCCAACACTCACAGCCTATATTCAATTTAAAAAGAGAAGCATCTTATCATTGTGTATGTGTAGTTAAGATTTTTAGACCTTTATAAACCAATACAGTAGTCTATGTGTAAGGTGATGGTTGCAAAGGCTGATTAGAATTAAAAATTTTAGATTAAGTTTATGAGACTGCACATGCTACAGTCCTTATGAATGACTAAAGGATCCATTCTAAGACCTTTATAAGTTTCCAAATTTGAAAAAATATTTAGTATTTGCACAAGTTTTCCACCAAATGGCTTTATTTATTTACTTGAGTAGATTTATTAAGGAGCAGTGACAAAGATAGTGGGAGGAGCTACAAGGGAAGAATACCACAAACTGTACTTTAGTGAAAATTTTCCATATGCTAGAACAATTTAAAACTTTTTTAGCCTTGGCTGAAGTACTGCCTTTTATTAATGATGTTAAAAATAGGTTTTTGATCTTTATAGGTGTTTTGCCTTCACATCTATCCACCAGTTTGCTGGACTGTGGAGGTCAGAAGAGGGTTTTGGGGGACCCTGGAGATGGAATTAAAGATGGTAGTGAGCCACCATGTGGGGTCTAGCAATTGAACTCTAGTCCTTTAGATTAGTCAGTGATCTTAAGCGCTGAATCGCATCTAGCTCACATGACGTTTCTTGAATAAAAACTAACACAACAGAGCCACGGTTCATAGCAGGCCCCACAGAACACAAGGGGACTACCTGACTTTGAATTTGCTTATGACCTTACACGAAGAAAGCATGTGCCAATTTTTACCCTAGTAAGTCACTGTTGCTAACCTACCATGTCTCTTGAAAGAAATTCTGGCTATGAATGGAGACTGCTCCTGTTGGGTCCACGCCAGGACTGAAGCTCAGAATAGATCTCTGGTACAGTTAGTACCATCTCCTTAAGTACCGGCTCTGTTTTCTACCCAGCTTGCTGGATTACATTTCTGCTCATTACTGACTTGTCTCCCTGGTTCTTAGACAAACTGAGCTGGGCAAAAGTGTCACACTCAGGGCTTGTGGACTTAGGGGTGGTCAAGTTGTCAGGCTTTGTTTGGTTTATCCTCTCTCGAGGCTTATTCTCACTTCATTAGAGGGTGTGGTGGTTCGAATGGAAATGGCCCACATATACTCTATAAAATGTTTGAATGCTTGGTCCCCAGTTGGTCAAACTGTTTGTTAAGGGTTAGGCATGTGGACTTCTTGGAGATTTGTCACTGGGGGTGGGCTTTGAGGATTCATAAGATCATGCTAAGCCAGGTGGTGGTTGGTGCATGCACTTGAGTGGCAGAGGCAAGCAGATCCCTACACGATCTAGACCACACTGGTCTACAGAGTGAGTTCCAGGACAGCTGGGGGCTACACAGAAAAACCCTATCTTGGAAAAACAAAAATGAACAAAAAAGCAGCTCCTGCCATTCTAGTTATCTCTTTCTCTGCCATCTACCTTAGGATCAGGTACTGCTCCAGCACCATGTCTGCTTGCCTACTGCCGTGTTTCCCATGGTGATGGCCATGAGTCACTCTCTGAAACTGTAAGCAAGCCCCCAACTAAATGTCACTGTTTAATAAACTACCATGCTCATGGTGCTTTGTCATGACAATAGAAAGTACCTAAGAGAGGGTAAATGCCCAACAGTAGCCTTCAACCACATGTGACACTTTTACTTAACAAGTTTCAAGAACTAGTGACCCTTGGTCCTATTACCTTTCATTCTTCTTTTAAACTTAACTAATTATTATATTTGTGTGTGTGTGTGTGTGTGTGTGTGTGTGTGTGTGTGTGTGTTATGCATGTGTTGTACAGGGCACTGTGGAAGACAAATCTCAACTTTATGGAGTAAATTCTCAACTTGACATGGTACATGGAGCCAAACTCAGGTCAGCAGTCTTGGGGTTGTTCAGTTTGAATGGCAAGTACCATTCTGAGCCATTTTACTGGGTCTACTTAAAAAAAAAATTCCACTGTTAGTACATATATATTTCAATGGTTGCATTCTTTAAATATGTCCCAACAAGTAAAACTGTTAAATTGAATTTTGCTTCAAAAAAGCAGAATAAATTTACAACTAATCTTACAAAAAACACATTTAAGTATTAAAAACAAACCATGTATTAGAACACTAAGTAGCATACAGCACAATAAAAACTGATTAGCTTTGTTATTAATGGTTACAACATCTGGAAAATATTTAGAATGCACAATTACTTCTTGGATTTAATTAAATTTCCTTTTAAGTCTTAGTTTAAATCACAGAACAAAAATTCAGGTTTACTACTACTAAGGAATGCATAGAGACTTTAAGATTTTGAATTCTTTAATAAAGTAGAACTCTAAACAAAAGACATCCCATTGATAATATTTAATGAATGAAATTTTAAGCTTGTGGAGATTTGCTGATCTCCTCTACTTTTTTCAAAACGTTTACTTCTCTTTCCAGCAATCCTTGGCAGATATGAAAGAGTTCTGTCACTTTCTATGGGACTTCCAACACTCCAGAAGCTGGACAACAACACTGCTACTTGGAGTTCCCTTGTAACCGGAGGCCCCACACCTGCTTTTAAAAGAAGCACCCAGAGGCTGAATATTAATTAAAACATTTGGCTGATGGCTCAGGCTTATTACTAGCCAACTTTTAAATTTAAATTAACTCCTATCACTTATCTATGTTTTGCCACATGGCCATGGTGTTATTTTCTACATGTCTTGTTTCCTTGGTGGCTATCTGGTGTCTCCTAGACTCTGCTCTTCTTTTGCTGTATCTCTGCTTAGATTTCCCACCTAGTTCTATCCTACCTTGTCATAGGCCAAAGCAACTTTATCCATCAACCAATGAGAACAACACACATTCACAGCATAGGAAAGTCATCCCACAGCATTCCCTGATGACTTAGAGACCATAAAGCAGAAGCATAGGCCCTGCTGCTTCTCTGACAAACCGAGCAGAGCAAAGTCCAGGGGTAGATGAATTATGCATTTAGTTTGTGATTTCAACTTGTGGCCCACACTGAGTGGTTCTAGAGACAGAAGCAATAGCAACAGTGCCAGTTCCCTGGAGTCAGTTATGGCTCTGGCCACAGAGAAGACAGCTCAGACCATGGCCTGACTAATTGGTATTGTCTTTCTAAAAACATTTTCTCAATGATTCTCTGACCCACTTGAATCTTTTTAAGCTTCAGGGAGGTAACTTCATTATTACCAAACTGACACATTCGTAATGTCATCACTTACTGAGAAGTAAAGTTGCAGAGTAAAGAAACTATATGCTCTCTTCAGGACATCACAACAAGTATATTTAAAGGGCGAATGGAGAATGATGAACAGATAATGTAATAAGACATGCATGTCTATAAGCATTATCTTTTACTATGGCACAGATTTTATTGGACTGAGGTCAAATTTGTAAAACTGGGGAGCATTTTATTTATGGCTCTTTTTATATACACATTGCAATCACATCTGATACAAGAATATCTTTAGTGAGGATTGGGAGATGGCTTAGTGGTTAAATTTCTTGCTATACATGCGTGAGGACTTGAAGTTAGATCCCTAGCACCATGTAAAAGGCCCAGTGTGGCAGTATGTGTCTGTAATGCCAGTGCTGGAGTTAGAAGAGACAACTTGTACCGGCTAGATTTATGTCAACTTGACACAAGCTAGAGTCATTTTGAAAGAGGGAACCTCAAATGAGAAAGACTGGTCTGTGGCAAGACTGCGGTGAGTTTTCTTGATTGATGACTAATGTGGGAGGATCCAGCGCATTGGGGGTGGTGCTACAATGTGGTCCCAGGTGATATAAGAAAGCAGGCTGAGCAAGGAACGAGGAACAAGCCAGTAAACAGTGTTGCTCCACAACCTCTGCATCAGCCCCTGCCTCCAGTTCCTGCACTGAGATCCCTCAATGATGGATTGCAGGCTGTAAAATGAAATAAACCCTTTCATCACCAAGTTGCTCTTGGTCAGTGTTTTATCATGGCAATAGAAACCTAAGACACGGGGAGATCCTGGATGCTTTCTGGTCATCCAGTCTATCACATCTGATGCTGTCTTCTGGCTTCCATGAACACAGTGAGCACACCCACATATAGACACAAATATACATATTTTTTTCTACATCCACAGCATGGAAGAGAATATGCTGCTTCTTTTCCAGGCCTGTTCCTCCATTAGAAAAAACATGGGGTTTTGCTGAGTTGTCCAGAGAGCCCAAGGAAGTAAGAGGTTACATCAAAACACTCATCTCCTCAGTACATTAAAATCTAAGATGACTGACTTCTGTCCCGAAATGTTTAATACTCATCAAGAAATAACAGCAATGTTAATTTACTTAAATCCTGATTATAGATACCTATTTTGACAGCTAGGTTCTTTCCAGGTAAAAGCTGACAGATATTTTATTGCTCATGAGATAAAAGAAAATATTAGTTGTATTTAAAAATTATCTATTATAGCATTGGTTCCCACTAGGGTGAATGATTGAGAATCTTTTTAAATAAGTTACTGGGAACTGAATCTACAGCTAAGCAAGTGCTACACTAGTGAGTTATATTCCCAGCCCCAAAAATAACTTTTTATACCATAAATGTGAAATAACTTGGGTACCACTTTCACTGATGCTAACTGCCTCTTGCCTTCTTGGCTTTAATGTTCACAGAAAAACCAGGCTCCATGTTCCATCTTAGCCTGGGATGGGTCCTCAGCCTCAGAACCCGTTTAGGTGAATCCCCTGGATAATGGGGGATCTCAAATTCACTTCTCAGCTGGTCTTTCTAAAACTGCTATGTAGAATGCCCTCAGAAGGCCTGGTATGTCTTGGAATTTTGGCTGCCCATGACTTTTTCCAAAAACTAACATATACATGAAAAAGAATACAAAGCTCCTCAAAGCACTCAGATGTTCCAGTTTCTCAACCAAGTTCCTCCTCTCCTTCTGAATAGTCAAAAAGGTTGAACAGGAGAAAATATTTACCTATATTCTGTGGACAAAGTGCTTCATGATTTCAACCTAAAGCAAATATAAGCTTACTATTTTTGCAAAGACTGAAAGTATTTAGGCCTGATAACCTGAAGTTAATCCTTGGAATCTGCACGGTGGAATGAGATAAGCAACTCTTCCATGTGTTCTCCGACCACCACACAAGCATCCGGCACAAATAAATAAAAGTAACAGTTTATAGTATATACTATAAATCCTGAAGGGTCAGGCTGGCAGTTCTGGGGCACATTATTCTATGCACAACCTGAGCCATGAACACAAACAGCACACAAATGAAATGCTGAATAATCTTGCTTGTATTTTGAGTTCTGCCAGATCTAGCCCCTGCCTGTGTACCATGTGTTAGTTCTCAAATTTTAGAAAGCCAAACTCTGCCCTTTGTTAGAAAAAAGTGAGATGAATCAGTAGGGTAAATCACAATATAGGATACATCATTATTATAACAAACAATTTTCGTGTTATGTAATAAAAATGTTGCAAGAAGTATTTCCTGGCCTCACCTCCATTTCTCTAAAAATAGTCAAACCCAGAAGGCTTAACTCATGTGTTCCATTTGGGTGCTGGGAGGGGGCATGTGTGTGTACAGACTTCTCTTTCACATCTGTGACTCCTGCAAAATATCTGGCAGTACATTCAGTTCTGTGTCTTAAAACTCACAGGGCCAATTCTAAAATAATGTTATAAATGCTCATGGTTATCACCACCTAACTCATCTAAAATGGTAGGTCCTTCAGCTTCCTATGATTACCCCAAGGAAATGGCTAGATTTTAGATGCTGGTCTGCTTAGACATAGTTTGTCAAGAAATTTAAATCTGAATTTCTGTATAAGTGATACCTGTGTGGCTTAAAACCTTTAACATACTCACTATATAATGATCAGGAGGTAAGATTCCCGAGGGCTGTAAAGAAAAGCTTCTTATTTCCACAATATGGATCTTCCTAAAACTCAAGAGCACAGAGCCTTTCTTAAAAGAAAGCTCTCAGAGAGTCCCAGATCCAACCTCAGCTCTGTTAGCACATCCAGGACAGGGCAGAACATGTTCACATCATGGCATCCCCACTGCCTCTGGGATCTCTGGGGTCAGTCACAAATGTGGGTGTACTTCAGCCTCTTTACCATTAGCTTCTCCCTCTGAACCCCTCATTCCTTTCTCCCTAACTCCTCTTGGTGTGCCCAGGCTGCTGGCCACCTTCCTGTTCTAACAGTCTTTATCCTTCCAGTGATTCAGGACTTGCACTTTTCTGAATCAGGAAGCAGATTTGATTTACAGATCTTAAGAACTGGGAGCAAGAAAATGAGACCAGCCACACAGGTGTGCTCAGGAAGGTAGGGCTGCAGGCTGTGATGCTGTTGAGGAAGAAGCTCATTTCTTCTTTTCTATAGTTAGCACATATTCTGGGTGTGGCAGCCAAGGCAGATCATGGGTAACTAAGAGAAGCTACTATCCAGTGGACAATTAATATTTGCAGCAAAATGAAGTTACTGGAACACTTCATAAATTTCTTATACTACAAAGCAGTGTGAAAATTATATCGATCTTACTGAGAAAACTGAAGTTGAAGTTGAAAGCAACAAGTAACTCAGTGTTACATGCATGTGTCAAGATCTAAGATGACATTAGAATTTATAGTCTTCCCACTAACGTCTACGCTCTTCTCAGAGTTTACATTAGTTCCTACGTCCACTATACACATTTACGCTCCTTACAGTCTCTTTGCAGTGTCCTGTGTTCACTGTCTTTCTCCAGCAGTGAGAAGTACACATGGAGGACACTGTCATGAAAGCAAAGGGAAGAAGGCGGGGAAGGGAGAGCCCAGTGCTGGGGAAACAATGACAGATAACATTATGTATACAAAAGGAATAGAGCCTATTTCTTTGTATGCTGGCCAAAAAATGTAGGGGTAAAATAGCTAAATAAAGTCTGATATAAAAGCATTCATTCTTGTCTTGGTTCAAACCTTGAGGTGTGTGTGACCTGCTTTGGCAGTGGTCTGCTGCCGAGGATTGATCCCCAGGCACTGTGCATGGTACATCAAGCTATATAACTCAGCCTGAGTAATTTTGTGATTCACAATATCTGAGAGGCAAGATGTTCTGAGGAAGCCTAATAGAAGCATTTCACATAATGTGGCAGGGACTAGATGATCTGAAATTAATACATGAAAAATTAGTATGGTAATTTTACTAACATACTTACTATATGTTAATATATAATATACCACTGTAGTTTCACTTTTTTTTTCTGCAGGTAGTTAAAAAAGTCCATACTTATACCTCCAATTATTGTTTTTATGTACAATACGTATGGTTAGAGCTTACCTACAATGGAGGCTGAAAATTCTCTCTCCTTATTGCCAGTACAAAGGAAAATGCAGCTATCAAGACATCTCCCTCCTTAGACAGACCAGAAGTTGGAAATCACGTTTGTGGAACCAACTCTCCCTGCCACCCCTCTGAAGTAAACTTTTACTGGCTCACAGCAGAGAGCGTCTACTTATGTATTACTTCTATGGCTGCTCGAGATGTGACGGCAATAAAGAAAGGGACGGCTTGCCAAGTTCAAATACTGTGTTTGCCTATGTTATATACGGAAAAAAAAAAAAGGGTCAAGACCTACTATGGTCCAGCCAATTCACCTTTCTGCCTCATTAACTTCGAACTATTTCTGTAGGATGGTAATGGTGATAGCTGAGGCGCCACTTCTACCCTAACACATGCTTTGCCAAGTTTTACTGTTCATGAATAGGAATAAAAACATGAGGAAAGTCAAAATTTCCCTCAAGGGACTGCAGAGTCTGTATCCCTTCATATTACGGCTGCCATTCTCAAGGAAAGAATGCCAGTCCTTCTATTCCCACAAATTACCCAATAAGCATTTCTCAAAGGCCTAAGCTCTCTTTGTGAATGACACTGATTCACAAAATAGGTGAACCCTACAGACTCTTTGCCTCTTAAGAATATTGACTAAACTGCCCACCCCTCTTGTGCTTACAGTCCCAGCATTGACAATGAACTCGGGAACCTGGGAGTTGGAGATGGAAGTGTGTCCTAGAGAGTTGTGTGAGGCCCTCCACACATGCAGCCTTCACTAAGGTGGGTGTTCAGGGGAACTTTTCCTTTCCAGAGGGGCTTGCCACCTGGACCCCCAGACTGAACCCCTGCAGGAAGGAGCTGCTTGGATCCATTCATGGCAGAATGGCAGAGTGCTATATATATATAAAAGCTCTGCGCTACCAACAAGATGTTTCTTACCCATAAAAAAAGAATATTGTCTAATTGGCTCATCCTTCAATCTCCAAACAAGTCACACAAAAAACTAATAAACTTTATTTAAAATGTTTTCCACCCTTCATAGGAGAGCTGGTCCTAATATCTATGGTGAACACAAGGGCAAGTTGGCCTTGCCCCGTGTGTGTGCGTGTGCATGTGCGTGTGTGTGTGTGTGTGTGTGTGTGTGTGTGTATGTATATATGTGTATGTGTGTGTGTCTGTGTGTAGGGGCGGTTCCCGGTGGAGGTCTGGGCTTACCAACCCAGCTCCACCCAAGCCTACATTCAGCTTTGGGTTGTCCCACCCCAACATCTACCCCATCCCTGACTGCCTGGGTGCATGAAGGGACTGGTCCTGTGCAACAGCAGGGTATCTGGGAGGAGTCTTGGCGAGGGTCCAGTACTGACGGTGTAGCAGAAGCCAGGCCTTGAACCAGGCTGATTCATTACAATGAGATTTACAAGTAAAGCTGCTTGAGACACACCACAGCTCCCAAAGCCACTACTACAACGATGGGCAAGATGGAGGAGAGGAGGGAAGTGGTCTTTTGTTTTTTTTTGAAATTTTATTTTTATTTTGTTTTAGGAGGGAGGCTACAGGGGTAGAGGGCGGACACAGAAGGACTGGGATGAGTGGGATCAGGGTGCGTGATGTGAAATCCCCAAAAAATCAATAAAAAAAAAGGTTTTTTACTTCTCACTTTCACTTTCTTATATAGAAATAAAATTACACACATTTTTAATGAACTGTATTAATGTATCCAAAAATTATTCATAAAGCTAATTTTTGTCTTCAGGCAGTTTACCCAGCAAAGGTCACAGTACTATGCATGATTCTGTTTAACTTAGCTAGAAATAATTGGTAAATTATTCTCTATCCCCCCCAAATGTGATTCCTAGTTGTGTTTGGAACAAAAATGACTTTCTCCACCTGATTAAAACCCTGAAAGGAGAAAAGTCCTTGGCAGCCAGGATCTAGCTCTGCCTGAACACATCGTCAGAGGGTGACTGGTTTAAGAGGAAGTGATCTATATTGTGGAGTCTTTTGTTTGTTTTTGCAGTGTGCAGTGGAATAGCATCCAGGGAGTATTAACCAGGGCATTCTCAATCACAGCACTTGCCTGCAAGTGACTTTATATAAACACCACAGTGGTATCATGAGTAATAAAACCGGTTTCCGTCAGCAGCCCTTTATCATGCGTAAGAGACCTGCACACTAACAGGCAGTCCCGCCCCTGTTAACCAGCTACAGCTGGTTCATTGTTATAAAAAGAACTAATGAAAACACAAATGCTAACTTCTCAACTTCTCCCACGTCAAGGCTGCACTAAGACAGCCCTTTCCAAAGGCTCTCAGTGAATGAACTGGCTGGGCCTGGCTCCCTGAAGTTGTTTACTGAACAGTATGTGCAAGGAATTTGCCAAGCACTAGTGGTTGGGGGTGGGAGCTTGACATGCTCTAGTAAAACACAAGTCATTTTTTTCCCCCTGAAGATCTTGAGTTTAGTTCAGTAACAAACAGGAGACAGAAAAATTTCAAAGGCAAAAGGAGAGCACCCTCAGAAACCCATTTTCCATCTTCCCTTCTTTCCTTCCTTCCTCTCTCCTCTCTTCTCCTTTCTTTTGAGAAAGGGTTTCATCTGTCCCAGGCTGGTCTCAAGCTTGCTGCAAAGTGGAGGATGATCCAGAACGGCTGTTCCTTGTGTCCCTATCTCCTGACTGATGGGATTACAGACATGTGCGCCAATGGTTTTGTTCATGTGTGAGAGACATACAATGTGTGTACAGGTAAGTAGGTACGCTCCACTGCCATTCTTCAGGACTCCCCTTGGTTGTTTAGACAGTCTCTTGCTGAGTCATGGGGCTCTGCTGAGCAGGCTAGACCGGCTGACTAAGGGACCCTGAGGGTCTTCTGTCTTCATCTCCCCCCAGTATTGGTAATACATGGACAACTGACCCAGGAGTTTTCTGTGGTTGCTGATGATTGAGCTTAGATTGATGCCCATGTTAGCAGAGCAAGCACTTTACCAAATCACCTAGCTCCCAGATTCTTTGATTAAGAGAAAAAAAAAATCAGTTTATGTTTATGGGTGTTTTGCCTGAATGTATGTCTGAGTATGTGTGTGCCGGTTGCCCACACACGGAGGCCAGAAGAGGGCATCAGATCTCACAGAACTGGAGCTACAGACCACTGTGAGGAGTCAGGTGGGTCTTAGAAACTGAACCTGGGTCCCCTGGAAGAGCAACCAGCGCCCTTATCCTCCAAGTCATCTCTGAAGCTCAGGATTTTTTCTTTTCTTTTTTAAACACAGGGCGTAGGTTTTATAGCACAGGTTGGCTTCAAATATTTGACTCTCCTGCTCCAGACTCCAGTGCTGGGACTGCAGCATGTGCCACAATGTGGGGAGAGTCATTTCTGAACCTTATAGTACCATTAAGTCTGAGTTCATATAATACCTTAGTACACACTCTAAATTCTTTGTATGTTTTTTGTTGCTTTGAGATAGACACTAACTATGTAGCCCAGACTGACCTTGACCTTTTGATGTTCTCAAGAGCTAAGACCGAAAGTATGCCACCATACTTTATTCTAAATACTTAAGGCAAGTAGTTTTTTATTGACTTACATTCCAGAAGAAAGCATTCTGAGCAGCAGATAGTCACTATCTTTACATGGTAAAAGAAGTCCTGGCTTTTAGTACTGCATGGGACTGTGGGAACTGTCTACCAGTTTTTCATGTTACTTGTGGACTGTTGTATGCTATGAGGATGCCCTACCCTGCTATGGGCCACAATGTTTGTTGACAGAATAAACAGGTATTCATAACATTTTTCTATTTCACTTTGTGTTAGACATGACCACTGAGCTGTGTGAATTATTCCATTATCATGGAATAAAGAGAGTGTGAATTATTTCATTATCATGGAATTTAAGCTTGCCTTTTGTAATGGTTTACATAAAATGGCACTGGTCCCCAAGGGGCAGCTGGGTCCCATGAGGTGCTGGGGCAGGTGAGAGACAGAGACGGATAGGCACGCCATGCAGAGAGAGGGTTTGGGTATAGTTTCTTTAGTAGGTTAGGGAAGGAAAGGGGGCAGAGAGGTGAGAGCCAGGGCAGAGAATGCTGGCTGGAAGTGGAAGATCCCCTTGCTTTGGCAGAAGGGGGAAGTGGGCGGGACTTGTCTCTTAAAGGGACAGGACAAGTCAGTAGCAGGTCAAAACACCTTTTAATGTATATGAAATATGAACTTAAAGTTTACAGAGGTGCGCTGGCATTTTTTCACCTTTTCGGATAGGTGGTATTATTCAGTGAGCTGTACAAGTTTTTCTCTCAGTACAGAAGGCTAATGTTCAATGCCTGAGGCACTGACTTGCAGTGCAGAAGCAGACTGGAGGTGACTCATCCCTTGCCCAGGACTCTAACCAGACTTTGTTCTCTGGCCACCCTCCCACCAGGGGTCCTGTTTTGCATCCATCTTATAAGTACAGTGAGGGAGGAAGGGCCCCAGCACTGATAGAGACAAGTGGTCAGTGGTCAGCAGCAGCCTTCCTCGGCCTCGTTCTGGCTCATTTTTTATACCAGTCCTCTGAAGGCCTCTCTCACATAGCCAAGAGGCACAGCAACTGAGTGAATTTCCACTGGAAGGGGTAAATTTCTGACTCTAAGTAGAATTGTTTCACATCCTCTCCCCAGGCCTGTCTTCCCAACACCAATTTTCAAGTTACTCATCGCTGTTTGTAGACCAGTTTTCACCATTATCCACTGAACTAAAATCACTATCAAATATCAACATTTCCCCGAAGAAGCCTCTTGCTGGTGCTATAACACCTTGACAAAAAACAGCTTGGGGGGGGAAAAGTGTTCATTTAGCTCACAATTCCAAATTGCAATCCATCATACAGAAGTCTAGGTAGCAGGGCCTTAGAACAGCTTGTCACACCGCAGTCAAGAGCACAGCAGTGAACGCACGCGTCACACCCACAGTTAAGAGCACAGCAGAGTGAGCGCACGCGTCACACCGCAGTCAAGAGCACAGCAGTGAGTGCACACAAGCCTCCTGTTCAGCTCCCACAGTCCAGGACTCAAACCCGCAGCACAGTGCTGCTGACAGGTACAGACAGGTCCTCCACTAGACTTTTCTAAGGTGGCTCTACACGGTGTCAAGATGACAACTAAAAGTGACTATCACACTTCACTCCTCATGGTGCCCAAATAGCAGGACGTGGACCTCCTCCTCATCCTCAGGCTCTCATGGTTCCCATCCTACACAAACACTGCTTCAGCATATCCACTGTAGTCAGTACTCTGTAAGATAAATTCTAACCCTCTGCAATACAACCACAATCTTCTTTCTAGTTTTATTTTACAAGGACACTTGAAATTTCAGAACTAAAACATGACCACACTGGATATTCACTGTAGATCTGAAAACACTCCATTTGTCAAATTAAAAGAGGCCCCTACCATTTACCCAGGCTGTATACCAAACAGAATGGAGAAACCTGAATCAAAGGTACCGCCTTTTCCTTACTAAGATGCTCAGTGCCAGCATGAGGACAGAACCAATCAGGTGAGAAAACACGCCTTAAAACAGACCCTAAGAAGCAATGAAGCTCCAAATCCGTAATTTATGGAAAGTGCCCACAGCAGTTGGGAAGTACACTAGTCCTTGTAAGGACCAGGGAGCAGGAGGGGAACTCAAAACAATTATCAATAGGTCCAAGTCTCCCTGAGGGTGACGAAATTGTTCGGGGAGTAGACAGTGGCAGTCACACAACTTTATGAACACGGTAAAACCATCCGATTCTGTCTTTTAAAATAATCCAAGCTGGGTGTGGCAGCACCTGCCTGTGCAGTCTCTGCTCAGGATCAGGAGGATCAGAAGTTCAAAATTAGCCTTGACTGCATAGGAAGAGCAACGTGACACCCTGTTTAAATCAGCAAGCAAGAATATAAACAAACAAACACAATGGCTAAGTTAGCTACAGTAGAAATCTATCTTGTCCTTAAAACCCTGCTGCATGCTCTGCTGGAACTTCCCACCTTGCATTCCGTTAAAATACATACATGTGTGTATAACACCTCTCTGTCTTTCTCAAAAGATACAGGCTGCTTTTCAGTAAACAGCGGCAATCAATTCTCTGCTCAGTCACCAGCATGGGTTCCTTTGTTTGTTCCTTTCTTCCTCCCTCCCTTCTCCTCAGTGTTCTCCTTCCTGCATATTCCCAGTGTCCACCATTCAGACCTTATCCTCTGGGAAACCTAATGCAAGGGGAGGGTTTCAGAGCCAACAATGACGTCTCATATTGTATGCCTACCGACACCAAATGCCCTTTGTGTCGGACCTTGGCCCACGAATCTACAGTTATAGGCTGGACTAACAGTGACTAGCCAGTCTCCTCCATAGGCTCCTTGTGCACGCCTCACACCCCCAAGAGCAGCACAGTGAATGCGCGTGTGCCTCCTCTTCGGTTCACACAGTCCCGGACTCTGAGCTTCTTACCCTCTTAAATCAGTGAAAGCAAATCAAGTGTATTTACATTACATAAAAGTACAGATTCCAAGAAGTATGAATATTGGGAAAAGCTGTACGGAGTGGGGAGGCAATAGAGCTAAGGAAATAACAGAGAGCCCCCCCACACATGCAAAAAAAAAAAAGAAATACATAGCCAATAACTTAGAAAGTGTTCAGTATCATTAGTCACTAAAAAACTGCAAGTTAAAATTTGTCTTACAATTCCATCTATCTGTAGTCAGAATTGCTATCATCAAGCAAACAAATGAGGATTTAACCTTTACAACTCTGTAAACTACCTTTCTGGGTTAAGTCACTTCTTTCCTTTTGTCCCTTCTCCCAACTTGCTGCCATCTACAAATATGCAGGCCAAATTTTAGACCTGTGGCCATGAACTCTCTTCATTTTGTGAATCCTCTTTGTTAGACCAAGCTCTAGACCTGTGTTTTGGGAGCTATGTTTCCATTAAAGCAGCTTTCCCTGGCTTAGCTCAGGTTAACCATCTCCTGTTTTAGCCCGATCTAACGGAGGCAGGTTATCATATCAGACACAGAAACAAAAACAACATTAGTGGACCAGACAGCCTTTCCCCACCCAAACCATGAGGTTTCTAATGAGAGCTATCTAGATGGACCTCAGGGCACAAGCTTTAAAAGAACAAGCATAAACTTTACCAAAGAATTCTGTGAATTTAAGGAAGACACAAACACTTCACCAAACTCCAAGAGCAAAGCAATAAATGTTTGAGTGATGTCTAAGAAATTACAAATATCCAACTGAATGAAATAATGAAGAAAACTAAGGATTTTAAAAAGTGAATTTAATAAAGAAATATAAACACCAAAGGAACAAAAAGCTGAAATAAAGGTGAAATTGAAAAACTTAACACCCCAAAGAGAATACTCAGGGTAAAGCCTTACAAATATAATGACTCAAACAGAAGATAGACTATCATGACCCAAAGATATAGTAGAAGACCTAGACAAAATAAGCAAAGAAAATAAAAGAAATGTGAGACCATCAAAAGACCAAATATTGGAATTATAAGCATAAAAGAGAAATCTCAGGTCAATGGCATGAACCAGATCTTCAACAAGATTATAGATGAAAACTTCCCCCAACTAAGAAAACACTCATACACTTGTAAGCAGCACACAAATACCCAACATGACCAGGAAAGAAACACCCTACAAAATATCACAGTATCCAAAAGAAAAAAATACTGAAAGCTGCAAGAGAAAAGACACAAGTTAAATACAAAGGAAAACTCATCAGAATAATATCTGATTTCTCAACTAAAATGCTGAAAGTCTGAGGAGTCCGTAGCAACGTACTTCAAGTTCTAGAGGACCATGACTGCCAAACTGGATTACTGTACCCAGCAAAACTATTTGTCATAGACGAGACGTGTATGTGTGTGTGTGTGTGTGTGTGTGAAAGAGAGAGCATAATCCCAACAACCTAAAAAAGTCATAACCAACAGAAAAATGCTAAGAATACAGAAAACAATACCCCAAATTCAAGAGAGGAATAAGCACAGCCAAAAGGCTGTAGAAAGAAAATAAATGAAGCCATAATTTAATGAAAAACAAACCACAACTAAACCAGCAAAAAGTATTAAGATGACTGCAATACACATATACTTTCAACATCTAAATATTAATGGCCTCAACTCTTCAATTAAAAGACACAGACTACTCTTCAACTGGACCTTGGGAGCTCAGTCCAGTGCTCTGATGTCAGTCTCTGTCTCTATGGCCATCCATCACCAGATGAAGGTTCTATGGTGATATGCAAGATATTCATCAGTGTGGCTATGGGACAAGGCCAGTTAAGGCACCCTCTCCTCTACTGCCCAAGGACCTAGCTGGGGACATCCCCGTGGACACCTGGGAACCCCTCTAGAGCCAAGTCTCTTGCCAACCCTAAAATGACTCCCTTAATTAAGATATCTTCTTCCCTGCTCCTATATCCGCCCTTCCTCCATCTCAACCATCCCACTCCCCCAAGCTCTCCCCAATCCTTCCCTTTCCCCCACCCCACCCCCACCCCCATGAAGAGCAGAAGGAGGAAGAAGATGAGCAAGGAAGTTAGGACCGCAAGGGGTTGGTCCACCCACTGAGACAATGTGACTGATCTAATGGGAGCTCACCAAGGCCAGATGGACTGGGACTGAATGAGCATGTGATCAAACTGGACTCTCTGAATGTGGCTGACAATGGGGGCTGACTGAGAAGCCAATGATAATGGCACTGGGTTTTGATTCTACTGCATGTAGTGGCTTTCTGGGATCCTAGTCTGTTTACATGCACACCTTCCTAGGCCTGGATGGAGGGGGGAGGGCCTTGGACTTCCCACAGGGCAGGGTACCCTGCCCTCTCTTAGGACTGGAGGGGTAGGGGACAGGGTGAGTGGGGGAGCAGGAGGGAAATGGGAGGAGGTGGAAATTTTGAATGGTATTTTTTATAAAGCAATAAAAAATACAAAAATGTATTATATACTGCAAAGTACTAGAGGGAGATCATCTAGAATTATTAAAATATTTCACACTAACAAAAAGACACAGACTAGCTGAATAAATTAAGAAACAAAACCCATCTATAAGCAAATCTAAGCTTTAAAGATAGGCATCTATAAATAGGATAACACTATCTCTATAAGACACAGCTAACAAGAAACTTAGTGTCAGAAAGGAAGTATCACAGACTATTTGCCATTGTCCTTGGCTATGGCCTAGAGCTCAAAGGTAAGAGACCCTGCTGCTGAATACATCACTTACTTGAGTTATAGGAGAAATGAAGCTAGTACTGGTCTGGAAGCTTCATTCCTACTGGCTAGCTGTCATAGTTTTGGAAGGTGCTGTGCACACTTCTGGAATAGAACAGTAATCAATCTTGTCCAGCTATGAACCCTGCAAACTACAACAATAGCCTGGCAAAATATGTCCACTGATGCAAAAGTGGTACAAATGTCAAGGGCGCAAAGAAATACTTTCTGATTAGATTTAGGCCTGGCTCACCAAATTGAATCCCACATGTACCACTCAAAGTGTTGCTAAGAACCTTTGGCAAGAGGTGCACAGGCCCGAGGGGACAATCTACAATTACTGCATCCACAGATAGTGCCTCAGTCAACCTTCATTAGAGAAGCTTCTTTATAGAAGATGGGGATTAACACAGGTACCCACAGCTGGCTAAAGAATAGAAAATAAGAGCCTTCAGAGTGTCAGTCTTAAGTAGAAAACCTTTAACATATTCCTTCCCCACAGGGCTCGAGGATAACTGACGAAGAGAGTGCAGCCTGTAAGAGCCAAAGGCAGGGAATGATTTCTGGAACACAGTCCAAGAATGGAGTCATGTGACAGATATTCTGAGTGTTTGTGAGAAAATTCCAAGAAAACAAGACATTTTAATGTTCGGGTGTTTTCACCGTGTGGTGTCTGTGAACCCCATGCTTCAGCACCAGAAGAGGGAGACACAGCTTAAGGAACTAGAGTTACAGTTTGTGGTTAGCCAACACGCGGGTACTAGCAATGGAACACTGGTCCTCCGCAAGAGCAACAAATGCTCTTAAACACTGACTGAACCATCTATTTTTCACTGGCTTGTGTGTGTGTGTGTGTGTGTGTATATAGGAAGTCATACTGTGAAAGCCTACTGTGTTGGTAATTGCCTATAATCCCAGCACTTGAGAGGTTGAGGTAGAAAAATTGTTGACTTAAAGGTCATCCTTGGTTATACAGTGAGTTCAACAACAGCCTGGGCTACAGGAAATCCTGTTATACACACACACACACACACACACACACACACACACACACCTAATACTACTTGGTGTGGGAAGTCTTTTCATATATGCGTTGCTTTTATTGGTTAATGAATAAAGCTGTTTTGGCCAGTGGCTTAGCAGAGTACAGTAAGGTGGGAATTCCAAGCAGAGATAGAGGAGAAAGTAGGCAGAGTCAGTGAGATGTCATGTAGCCACCTGGGAACTTTACCGGTAAACCATAAGCCTTGTGGTAAAATATAAAAAAACAGAAATGGGTTAGTTCAAGATATAAGAGCTGGCTAAAAATACACTTAAGATATTGGTCAAACAGTATTATAAATGATACAGTTTTTGTGTAATTATTTCAGGTCTGGGCAGTTAGGAATGAACAAGCAGCCTCTGGCTATAACTACAACTACTAAAAGAAATCATACTACAATACATAAGCGACCCCAAAAACTCTACCAAAGAACTCCTACAGCTGATAAACACCTTTAGTAATGTGTCAGGATACAAGATCAACTCCAAAAAATCAGTTGCCTTCCTATACACTAAGGATAAGGAAACAGAGAGGGAAATCAAAGAAGCATCACGTTTCACGATAGCCACAAAGAGCATAAAATATCTTGGGGTAACCCTGACCAAGGAAGTGAAAGATCTATTTGACAAGAACTTTAAGTCTTTGAAGAAAGAAATAGAAGAGGACACCAGAAAATGGAAGGATCTCCCTTGCTCTTGGATTGGGAGGATCAACATAGTAAAAATGGCAATTCTACC
>NW_026068120.1:1262779-1263536 GCF_014885135.2 Alexandromys fortis
GGGCTGACAAGGGATGGGGACTTGATTGGGGGAAGGGGAGGGAAATGGGAGGCAGCAGTGGGGAAGAGACAGAAATCTTTAATAAATAAATTAATTAAAAATAAAAAAAACAAAAAAATTACTCAGTTTTAAAAAATACAATTTTAAAAACATTCAAAAAAAAGGAAAGAAATCATACTACAACTACTACTACTAAAGGAAATCATACGGTTAAATATGTCTCTAATGCTAGTATATTTATTAATATATAATTATATGCATGTAGAAACACATACTTACATGCAATATATACAGAGAATTAGTATACCAATAATTAGTAAATTATAATTCCCTTTCTATATTTGTAAGATTCATAGACCACATAGTCTTAAAATCACAACAAACAAATCTACAGAATACTAATGATCAGAACTTCAAGTACTCAAGGCACCAGTAGCACTGTCCTCAAATCCAAGACTAAGTACTCAAAAATCCATTTTCCTCGCTCAGGATAGTGTTTTCTATTTCCATCCATTTGCATGCAAAATTCGAGAAGTCATTTTTTTTTTAACCGCAGCATAGTACTCTAATGTGTATATATTCCATACTTTCTTCATCCATTCTTCCATTGAAGGACATCTAGGTTGTTTCCAGGTTATGGCTATTACAAATAATACTGCTATGAACATAGTTGAACAAATGCTTTTGTCATATGATAGGGCATCTCTTGGGTATATTCCCAGGAGTGGTATTGCTGGGTCCAGGGGTAGGTTGATCC
>NW_026068120.1:1265123-1345518 GCF_014885135.2 Alexandromys fortis
TTTACATTTAATGGGGAATATGGATACTTTGTTTTGGTATGGATCTCGGTATATTGATATAAATTTAAGATCAATTTTGATACATATATTTTTTTCTGCTTTAAATTAAGGTATTGTCATAACTTCCTTGCTCATGTTCTCCCTCCTGCTCTTCATTGGGACCACAAGGGGTGCACCCACCCACTGAGACAGTGGGGCTGATCTATTGGGAGCTCACCAAGGCCAGCTGGACTGTGACTGAAAAAGCATGGGATAAAACTGGACTCTCTGATCATGGCGAACAATGAGGGCTGATGAGAAGCCAAGGACAATGGCACGGGGTTTTGATCCTACTTCATGTTCTGGCTTGGTGGGAGCCTAGCCAGTTTGGATGTTCACCTTCCTAGACATGGACAGAGCGGAGAGGACCTTGGACTTTCCACAGGGCAGGGAACCCTGACTGCTTTTGTACTGGAGAGGGAGGGGAAGAGGAGTGGGGGGAGAGGGAGAAGGGTGGGAGGAGGGGGAGGGAAATGGGAGGCTGGGAGGAGGCGGAAATTTTTTTTTCCTTTTCTCAATAAAAAAAATTTAAAAAAATCCATTTTCCTCCACAGTTTAACCAAGTATCACAGGATGAGGTCAGTCTCTTGCTGCCCTAGGACAGCATTAATCTAGATACAGTTTGTTCCACCCTGCCATTGGGGACTTTATTCCAATCCATTTTTCATTCTGTGCTGTGTGTAGAACCTTCAGTGTGTAGTAAGAACCCCATGGATGCAAAGGAACAAATGCTAGTTAGTCTCATTGTCTACAATCATACATGGACTACACAGATAGCATAATCACCACAAGTCAGTAACTGAATGTCATTTTTCCAGTTTTGAGGTTTACACTTGGTCTTCCAACAACCCTGCACAAATATATTCTCATTTCTCATGCCATGACAAGATTCTAAAGTACAGATAGCACAAAATATGAGCGTCAGCATCAGTTAGACTTTCAGAGCTTTGCCTTTTTGGCTCTTCATTCAACCAGAGGCAGCAGTGAAGGCCACAGAGGATGGCTTTCGAGATGCACTGTGATTTCACCAGTGTCCCGGTGACTCAGAGCTCGGTCTCTTTGTGCTAGGAGTGTGCTCAGTATCTGGCAGGAGAAGCTTCAGCAGGATGGTCCTAGTCACCACCTTATTTGTATGCCTTTCTTTAAAGCAAAACTAAAATACAAACAAAATTTGTATCTAATCTCGAACTGTCTTTGATAATTTTATTTAAAATTCCCAGAGTGAAGAGCAAAGAATCTATAAATCAAATGAATTGTTTTCCACTCTAGACCTCAACAGGATTTTTAAACATTTAGGATATTTTCAGATAGAATGCATTCCCTTGAGCATCAATTAGAGGCAACATGAAGCTCTCTCTATGCATTCCCACTGCAGTGAGACGGCACCACCACAAGGAACTGTTCATCTCCCTGATAACAAACAGCATGAGTACTTTCAATTTATAATCTGTTGCTTGGAGGGCCACTCAAAAGCACCAGGAAAATAACATTTAAAAAATGTGTCCGATGTTCTACCACAAACTCCTCAGTTAATGAGTTCTCTATAGTCATTTGAAAAAAAAAAAAAAAACTAAACAAAAAATCCCAGATAAAGCAGGAAGGGCCTAAATCTGAAGACATGCCTCCCATGCCCCTCTGAGCGCAGTACTTTGGATCATGGGTGAGGCCTTTGCTGTTAAAGCCCTCACACAGCAGCCCTCACCCACAGGAGACCTCTTAAAACAGTTACTGGGCTGCTGAGACAGCTTAGCGGGCAAAGTCTGAGTTCAATCCCAGGCCCATCGTGATGGTAAGAGAGCACTGACTCCCGCACACATGCAGTGGAATGCACACACCCACACAGAGAAACACATTCACACACGTAAATGAGCGCTGGGGTAAACATTTAAATTCTAGCTTCTTAGTTACACTAGCCACATTTCTAGTCCACAATAATCACTGCCTTGAACAGTGAAGGCACACAGTACTCACATCGCCACAGGACATCCTATTAGCATCATGCACTCTGTTTCAAACAGCAGTCTCTCAGAGCCACAGAATGTCGAATTGCCATTCTATACTCAGTTTTTAAAGAACTGATACGCAATCTTAGGTACAGTAGCCACATGCCATTGTCTTTCCAGCACTCTGTGAATATATCTTAACTCTGTACTATTTTCTACAACATGAGCCACCGAAAGTAAAAGTAACAATTTCAGGTAGGGCAGGGCCTGACAGTAGCCCAACAGATACACTATGTTTTTTAATCTAGTCGTCAGTCCATGGACATTTTTAGTAAGACTTCTCACATAAATGAGACAAAATCCTTTGTTGTATATACTATATTAGGATGGCTATTCTTGTTGTCAACTTGACTTTATCTGGAATTAACTAAAACCCAAGCAGCTGGGTATACCTTCGAGGGATGTTTTTTTATAGAACTGGTCTAAATTTTTTTTCCTATAGCTGTGAGAGTGGGTGAACCAGAACTGAGGACCTGAGAGCATGAGAAATGGTCCCAATCCTTGCTGCAGGCTGCGTTGGGTGAGCTAGGCACTGCTGAAGAGCTTGTCTGGGTAGTGACCATGAGAGAACGCTGGTAGACTGACGAACCCAGCTACCACCCAGGTCCTGGAGTCGGCCCATCCCAACATCCACCAAATCTATAAACTGTTGGAACATGAGAAGGGAACGAACTTACAGATACAAAACAGCAGGATCTCCATGACATAGGTCCCCAGTGAGAGCCCATTATTGGTGGCACAGCAGAAACCAGAGATCCCAAAGGCAACAAACACTTGCAAGTAAAGATGAATGGACAAAAGAGTAAACTGTGTGACTCAACAGGCCACACTACAGCTTTGCCTACTTTTGTTTGTTGTTAGTTGCTTTAGTTTTTCTTTTAAATTTTGTTTTGATTTGGGGGGAGGTTGCAAGGGCAGAGGATGGATGCAAGGGGACAGGGAGATGAGTGGGATCAGAATGCATGATGTGAAATCAACAAAGAATAAATAAAGTTAAAAAAATTACCATGAATTACAACCACATGCACACTGTCATATATGGTCATTAAATTTGCAGTGGCTTATCTTCATTGTCAACATGAATGGATTTGGAGTACATAAGGCACGTGATTCTGAGTATGTCTACAGGGGTGTTTCCAGAGAGATAGAACTAAAGATACTTCCTAGAAATGAAAAAAGATCATTTGACATCAAAGACCCACTTTTAATCTGGGCCACCTTGGCATCCTATATAAAGGGCATGGATGAAGGGAGTTTTGTTCTTTCCCTGCTTGTCCTCACTCTCTCTGGCAAGTTCATTCCTTCAGTGACATTAGATCCGACTTCTTCAGGATTCCAGCATATCCTGAAGACCAGAAGAGACTGGACTTTCCATTGGTGAACAGTTATTGTTTGAATACTAGACTACAGGGTGTAAGCTGCTCTAATAAGTCCCATATTCATTCTATCAGTTCCATTCCTCTAGAGAACCCTGAGCAATACACACATGTACCAAATTTTCATGCAAAAAAAAAAATATACAAAACAGTCTCTGTATACAATGAATTATACCCAGAATTCTTCTGAGCAGAGTTTCCTTTCTTGGGAACTCTTGTGATTCCTTTCTCCTGTGTCTATGTTTGCTACTCACCACGTTCCAGGTGAATCTGCATGCCCCTCTGTGTGCCGTTGCTGGCTCCTGGCACCGTCTCTGCTGCGAAGGGAGTAAACTCTCTGCACTACTACTTGGACCCCGACTCCAGACCATGGGTCAGCTCTTTGGCTTTCCACAATGTCCAGAAGAGAATCCCTCAGGGGAGCACCAACTGCAAGATGTTGTTCTGTCTTGTCAGGCCCGTGGGTCCAGCCTGTGCCAGTGGTGGCCAGGCCACTACATGTAATCTGTCCAAGACATACAAAAGCAGCAGTTTCAGTTTGGCTTACAATGTTATGGTGTCTAAATATAGTGACATCATGAGGTAACTGTCAAGGCACCAGCAGGGCATAAAGACACATACAGACAAACATGTAGCCCTGGCATCTAGCCTGCTGAAGAGTGGAGGTAGGTAAGGACAGCACAGCAAAGTTTCTTCTACTAACAGTACCAAGTAGACTGTCATATCATTAATTACTTCATGGGGATAGTTTTCCTTTTTGGTTTATTCAGAAAGAATGAATACATTTTAATTAAAATGAGTCATTTTATTAGATACTTGAATGTGTAATCTGTTAATTTAAGCAATTTGAATACTCATGTATTCTCACAACTATATAATATCAAAGATCATAAGGCAACGACACTTTTGAAGTATTTGTTATTTTTTAGACTCAGTTCTTTACATATTACTATTTATTCTCACAATGAGCTATTCTCATAGATAAAAAGGCTCAAAGTGACCTAGCATAAAGTTGCTGTGGCAGGATGTGAAACAAAGTACATGTTTCCAAGATACCATGTTATTTTCTCGGTGTCAGTGGGAACTGCATACATGAGTGCAGGCATCTTTGGAGAACTAGAGAGGGCACTGGATCTCCCGCAGCTACAGTCAGTTACCTATGGAGATGCCGGGCACTGAACTTGGGTCCTCTGGAATAGCAGCACAGTCTCTGTCTCTGTCTCTCCCCCCCCCCCTTGTTTTGTTTTATGAGACAAGTTTTCTCTGTGTAACCCTGTGTCCTAAAACTAGCTCTGTAGACCAGACTGACCTCAAACTCAGAGACCTGCTTAGCTCTGCCTCCCAATTAATCTTCTAGGATTAAAGTTATGTACCACCACCAACTGGCAGCAAGAAGACTCTTAATGCTAAGCCTTCTCTCCAGCCCTCTCAGAAATCTCTATTCTTTACCAGTATGCTACATGGTTTCTGTTATCTAACAAAACATATCTGAAGAGCTTCACATAGCATAAACTGTTTAAAAGTATACTTTGACAAATTTAAGTTTTATGATTTAACATCCCCTGCCCCCGTGTGTGTGTACTATATGGCACGTGTGTGGGGGTCATAGGCCCTCCTCAAATTACTCCTTCCAGATACTTCTCTTGATAGTCAGTGGAAGATGTATTTTCAATGGTTTCAAGCGTGGTGAAGCTTTACCCACTTTCTGATTTCCCCTCCTTCTTTCTTTTAATCTCAACATTTTATCCTGCGGTGATTCTGGTAAATTAGAGAATTTGATTCCAGTATACTGAAAACAGATTCACAGCGCTGAGTCTTCATGGACATATACCCTACCCACTACCAGTGAATTACTGTGAAATTCCAAATCCATCTTGAAATAGTTCAGAGTCCTTATCCCAAACTCCATTAACTCAATCTCTATCATATAGCTTCTAACATAATTATACAGTTTTATCTCAATGGACACAGATACCAGGAAAACAGAGAACATAATAAAGACTTAAAACTCTTAATTTTAAGATAAAAATAGAGGAAATACTTTATAATCCCCGAATGTGCTAATCATAACCTCACAGCACTGAGAACTTTCATGTTGTAATAAACTGAAATACAGACTAAAGCCATGTAATGGAAAATTATAATGAGACCATGACTAAATGCTCCTTCAGCTTTCATATCTTGTGGTACAATAATGGTAACAACACACACACACACACACACACACACTAGCACATATTAGTTGGGAACAGAAGACGAATATCCTTACTTTCAAATACAGAGATCAACAATATTACAAGGGTAAGAATTCGAAGTCAATAAGAATTTACCTGATTTCTGGATGAACTACATGTTATCTCCTCAATTCTAAACATCCGGGCCAACGTTATGTCTCTTCTTGGAAGCGAGGCATCCTGACAGTATTCTTCAGGTACTGCTTCTCTTGCAACAGCTTTCTGACAAAAATACGTATTCAGAATAATCGGACAGCTTCCATTTGGGATAAGAAGTTTCTGCCTAAAAAAGAAAAAGAAATTTATCAGTTTTTATGCAACTTGTATTCTCCTTATATTGTGTAACAAGGAACGCTGGGGTAAAAATCAAGACAGTACGCTAAACTACAGCACTCCTAACAATGAGTGGCTAAGACCACTTAAGCCAGGGCCTGGAGTGGCAGCTGTTCGTGATACTAGACACATAAGACCACATCAGTCTAGGAAGAGAGCCATCCCTAGCAATCAATTGCAAGGACCATAGCAGCCATCAGGAAGAAGGGTTCCTAACAATTAGGATAGACCTTACATTTCTGTGCGAGTCTCATGCTAGTTATGGGAGGCCACGTAAGCCCTTAGGCTTGAGTCCTCTAAGGAAGATCCACATCCTCTCAGGAAGAGACACAGATGAGAATGAGCAAAGACTCTGAGTATCAAAGAAGCGCTCAAACAATGAATTGGCTATTATCTGCAAATAAAATCTTGATGTTTTAAGCAGATCTAATCTTTCAAATAATATAATATTAAATGGTGAATGAACATGGACCCTTGTTACCAGCCAGTCACAACCATCAATTGTATTTGTATTGAGAGAGACAAACAAGCTAAAAGTCACCAAACAAATTATGAGGTTTTTCTCAGTGTTCTAATGTGATACTTTAGTGCAATCTTTAAATCAAGATGTGCTCTTAAAAAGAAAAACTTAAATGCTCAGGTTTTGAAAGAAAGAATTTGACACCCATTACCTTGTTCCTCTCATTAGACAACACTGATAGGTGGGGAGAGAGATAACACCAACTAGTAATGAAAAATCTCTTTGATGTAAAAAAGAAAACTTTCAACTTAATGCTAAGAAGGTAATTAAGAAATTTTCTCTTTCTACATTTTTATTAAATGCAATGCTGAAAGTTCAGTCAGTAATGCATGGTGCAGGAAGGAAAGAATAAGCACACACACCAGAAAAGAAGCAGGAAAATATGACTTCCCCCACATACACATTTTGAGACAGGCATCATGTTGTGTAAGCTGGCTTCAAACTCCATATGGTTGAGGATGACCTTGAATTTATGATCTTTATGCCCCCATTTCTGCTATACAACCTCATGGATAACAGCAAAACACACACATACCACTACTACAGAATAAATGAATAAATAAATAAATAAATAAATAAATAAATAAATAATTAACAAAGAACCTAAAGATAACGCCTAAATCTAATGAGTTCAGTTAAGATTTTAGAATGGAAGAAATAAAAATGAACACATGGTCACCAAAATTGTAACTACAGTAATAGGATGAGCACGGTGATACATGTCTAAAATTCTAACACTCATTATGCTGAAACACAGGGAAGCACAAAATTTACGGTAGCACAAATTATATATAGAAATATTCTGGGAAGGAAGGAAGGAAGGAAGGAAGGAAGGAAGGAAGGAAGGAAGGCAGGAAGGAAGGAAGGCAGGAAGGAGGGCAGGCAGGCTTCAATTTAACATGTTATAATTCGCCACGAAAGCTACAAAACACTGATGAAATCTTTGGAACTAGAGGAACATACTGTGTTACAGACTAAAAAACTCAATTCTCCCTACTAAGAAACAAGAACCTTAAAATAGAGATTTAACACAATTCCCATTGAAATGACAACATTTTAAGTTTTTTTATTTTTGTTTTTTATTTATTTATTTTTTTTTTTTTTGCAAACAGACACACACACACACACGATTACCCTAAAATCTATATGAAAGCAGGCTATGGAAGCACATACTTGTAACCACACTACTTGGGAAGCAGAGAAAGGAAGATCATAAGTTCCAGGCCAACACATGTTAAATAGAGAAGACCCTGTCTCAAAAACCCAACTAAAGCAAAATAAAACAAAATAAAATGAAGTAAGACAAGTATTGTAGTTTATAACTGCAATCCTGAGACTCAAGAAGCTGAAGCAAAATGTCCTCAAGTTCCAGAGGAGCCTGGGCTACAGAGTGAGTGGGGGGAAGGGGAAGAAAGGGAGAAGGGAATGGAGGGGGAAGGGAAGGGAAAGAAAGGAAAGAGAAGAGGAGAAGGGATGAAGGAAATAAAGAAAAATATAAAATAAGGAAAAATTTATACAAAAACACAAAGGAACTAGAATATTTTGGAAAAGAATACAAAGGAGGGAACCATCTATGCACACAGATGGAGGTACATGATTAATGCAATGTGTGCATGTATAGATGATCTGAATCTCATTAATTTATAAGTTAATGAACACTGATTTGTGCAATCATACTAAAATATAAAAGGTATAGAAGTAAAAAAAAATCTAAGTCCATTTGATTGAGCTCATTCCCTTTATATGAAAAACTGTGATGTGGCTTTTGAGTAGATAGTGGAAGCACTCCCTACCAGCAAGCCCGCAAGCCACCACACTCGCCTAGGATTCTGAGGGTAACAGAAACCAAAAACACGGAACACCTATCCCCAAAACACTGGACCAGATATTAACCCCTTGACACTTTAAACTCCATAACCCCTGATTTCTAGACCTCAGCAAAAAAACCAGAAACATAAACAGTCAAGTCAGCACCCCACACTAGAATCCAGTAATCCTATCATGGTTCTCCTTAGGAAATGCCCTACAGATAAGCCCAAGACAAGGGCTTCAGAATAGCGATCATATCTTCAAAGGTCTTAGAGAGAATATGAAAAACCCTTTACTGAAGACTGTGAGATCACAAAGAAACAGCTGAGCAAAATAAACAGTTCAAGATATGAAAGAAAAAAAACACTAAAGAAAACCAAACTGTAAATGAAAAATTTAGGATTTCAAACAAAAACCTTAGTGCTAAGCCTCACTAACAGATTACAAAAAGAGCAAATCTCCGGTGTTTAAGACAATTCTAGGCATGGATACACCAACCAAAGGGCATCCAAGTTCATATAGCTAAAATCACGTAATGACCCTCATACAGTGATAGTGGGTCACTTCAATACACCTGTCTGCCAATAGACAAGTCACTAGACAAACAAAACAAAACAAAAACAACAATAAAAATACCCCCAAAACACAGACACAAAAACAGAGAAATGCTCGAGTTAAATAACATTATAAATCAAATGGACCTAACAGATATCTAGAGAACATTTCACCCCAACAAACAAACAAAAACCCAAAACTTTCTTTTGAGTAGCTCATGGAACTTTCTCCAAAACTGACCACATATTAGGAAACAAAGCAAGTCTAGACAGACATAAGAAAATTAAAACTTGAATTCCCTGCATCTGACCACCATAGACTAAAGTTGGATATCAACAACAGAAAGTAAATGGGTCAAGACCAAAATCAAGAAGAAAATTAAAACCTTTTAAAAATAAAAACAATATATCCAAACCTTTGGGACACTTTATCAATAAAACTGAATTGAGGACCCAGGCATAGTCCTCCTGGTTTTTGACAAAGAAGTCAAAAAATACACACTGGTAAAAAGTCAACATCTTTAGCAAATGGTGTTGATCAAATTGGATGGCTGCGTAGAGGAATGAAGACAGATCTACATTCATCACCCTGCATAAAACTCAAGTCCAAATGGATCAAGGGCCTCAGCATAAGAATAGATACAATGACGATAACAGAAGGAAAAGTAGAGGATACACTTGAACTCACTGGCATAGGAGAAGACCTCCTGAACAGGACACCATTGCCACAGGTACTAAGACCAACAATCAATAATGGGATCTCATGAAGCTGAAAAGTTTCTGCATGGCAAGGAAACCATCATTCAGACAAAGTGGTAGGCTATGAAATAGAAGATATCTTTACCACTTAGACATCCGATAGAGGGTTAGTATCTAAAATATATAAAATGAAAATAAGAAGAACTTGAACAGCAAGAGATAAACTGAATTTAAAATTGGGGTACAGAATTAAACAAACAGTGTTCAAAAGATGAATATTCAACAGTCTTAGCCATCAGAGGAACAGAAATTAAAACTACTTTGAGAATTCATATTACTCCAGTAAGAATGGCCAAGATCAATAAAACAAATGACAGCATGCACTGGCAAGATTTTGGGGGAAAGGAGAACACTTATTCATTGCTCATAGGAATTTCAACTGCCAAGGCCACTATGGAAATCAGTGTGGCTGTTCCTCAGAAAGAGGAAAATCCATCTGCCTGAAAATCCAGGAACATCAACTCTTGGGCATATGCTCAACAGACTGTCCATCTTATTCCAGAGACACTTGCTCATCCACATTCACTGCTGCTCTGATAACTAAAGGAAACTGAAACAGCCTAGCTATCAATCAACAGATCAGCAATGAGATGTGGTACATTTACACAGTGGAATATTATTCTGCTGTTAAAAATGAAATTTACAGGCAAATGAATGGAACTAGAAAAAAAATCATTCTGAGTAAGGTAAAGCAGTCTCTTTCATGTGGATGTTAGTTTTTAAGCTTTTGATATGTATGCTACAAAGGCATAAACACAGAGATTAGGTACCTATTGAGGAATTACACAGGGAGAGAGGACTTCACAAGGAAGGGAAAATAGAATATATTGTTCGGGAGAGACACAGAAAAGACTGGAGTGGAAGGATTAATTGGGAAGGTGGGTGGGAGAAAGGGATAAAGTAGGGAAAAAAAGCTCTGTCAGGGCTCAGAGACCTATGCACAGGAGAAGTTAATGATTAAAAGAGCCAGAGGTGATAGATGGCTCTGATGTGGGATTTCATTGGTTAATAAAGAAAACTGCCTTGGCCCATCTGATAGGGCAGAATTTAGATAGGTGGGTGGAGTAAAAAGAACAGAATGCTGGGAGGAAGAGGAAGTTAGGCAGATGCCATGTCTCTCCTCTCCAGGGCAGACGCCATGCCTCTCCTCTCTGAGGCAGACGCGATGGAGCAAGCCACCAGGTCAGACATGCTGAATCTCTCCCGATAAGACTGGTGCTACAAAGATTACTAAATATGGGTTAAGCAAGATATGAGAGTTAGCCAAGAAGAGGCTAGATATAATGGGCCAGGCAGTGTTTAAAAGAATACAATTTGTGTGTTGTTATTTCGGGGCATAAGCTAGCCAGGTGGCCAGGAACTGGGCAGCAGGAACGCAGCCCGCAGCTCCTTCTACATGGCTCCAAGGAAAGTATCCTCCAGACAAAAAAGGATAGACACACATATGACCTCACAGAAATTGTGGTAGCATGCATAGTGCCTGTATAGGTTCAAGTAAGATGAGGGTCCAGCACCAAGGGGAGGAAGTAAACATGGGGCCCCACCTCTAACTGAGATGCTAGCTGTAATTGATAACCACTGGCAAAAGGAGAATTGACTTTCTCCAGTGGAGACTCACCGGGCATTTGTTTTTACTTGTTTTCTTTAAAAAAAGGACTTACTTATTTTAATGTTATGCATGTGAGTGGTTTGCAGATGTGCACATGTGTATCCTGAAAGTGTGCCCTTGGAGGCCTGAAGAGGGTGTCAGAGGCATTTTTCTCTTAAAAACATCATTAATGCACTGTTTTCATTCTTAAGCAATCAAATGATTAAAATTACATTTAGATGATAAAATAATGATAAACATAGGATAAATAAAACAATATCATACTTCTAATTTATTGGAGATATAACAGTTGTGACAGACATGATTTACTTGGTACTTTAGTTTAAATGATCCTTACTTCTTCTAAGAAATTACAGGCAGGAAATATGTGATATTCTATAAATGGTAGTTTCAGTCCATTTTAGCAATCCTTATTCTGCTCATGCATTCAGATAAATGTATTGGGTTTTGATCACTGATTGTAAGATTTGAAGTCACTTACAGTGTAACAAATTCCTTACATAACAGCCTGTAAATCACAAACATACAAATAACAGTATATACACATGACCAGGCTGTATTTATATATTTAGGAATATGTATACATTATGTAACAACTAAAGAAAAAGAGGTCATAAATTTGAAAAAGGTCGCACAAAGGAGGGGTTGAAGGGAAGAAAAGGGGAAAATGTTGTAATTATATTTAAATCTAAAAAAAGACAAAAATAATTGAAAATAAAGTTCAAATCTACAAATAAAGGTAAAGCCTACTTGCTATCCATAACTGAAATTAAACCACTGCATACAACCAGGTATACTGCAGTGTAGTCAGTTACAGCTGTCATATATCAATAGGTTATTAATAGCACAAATGTTCAAGGAAATATGATGATCCAAGAAATGTTTACATTCCATTCCTACTTAAACAAATACATTGAATCTAAGGAAAAATTATATTTTATTGGTACTTCATCTTCAAGTTACTAATACAAATTTACCAAAGAAATGCTACATATTTCCCCAAACATCAAAATATCTGCAAAGCATTTCTAAGATATTTCTTGCACAATTTCCAAAAATAAATACATTCTTAGATCTCTAAAAGGAACAAAACCTGGTGTGCCAGCTTTTGAATGGCTCATAGAGTTACGTAAGTATTTCTTCCCAACACTAAGAACATGACAAGCAGTCTTCACTTAAATATTCATCTAGCTGGGCATGGAGCATGATGGCGCCTTTAATCCCACTACTCAGGAGGCAGAGGCAGGAGGATCTCGGAGCCAGTCTGGTCTATGAATTGAGTTCCAGGACAGCCAAGGTTACACAGTGAAGTACTGTCTCAAATACAAACCAAACAAACCAAAAAACAAAATCGTCCATTCTACCACCACACTGACCCTGCGGGATTCCTTGGTCATAATAATCAAATTAGTTGACTAAGGAATGCCTCGATTTTCTTTATATCTTGATCTTTTTCTGTTCTTTAAACCAGAAAGTCTAGTCTGCACACTAAAAATAGCTGTTCTTGAGCTACAAATTCCCATCGGTATGCCGATGTTTGAGAACCACGTATGTATTCACAGGAAATTTAGGTTTGTAGATGTTCTTGGTCCCATGGCCAAACCCCTTGCAAACAGCAGTAAGGGGAAAACCACTGCACAGAAAGAATCTCCTGCAGCAACTGCCCAACAAATCTAGGCACCCAAGCAAGGCTTGTCTATTTAAGATGGAACTACTTTGTTTTTAAAGGTTTTTGTCTTTTATTATTTTTATTTAGAAATGTGTGCCTGTGTGTGTCTGTGTAAGTGTATGCAAATGTGTGTAGTGTCTTCAGAAGCCAGATGAGGGCATCAAATCCCCTGTAACTGGATTACAGGTGGTTGTGAGCTGCCTCACATGAATGACAGGAACCAAACTCAGGTAGGTCCTCTGGAAGACCAGGAAGAGCTCTTCACCACTGTTCTTTAGGATGCTGATTCCCAAAATCATGAGAACAGAAAGCCACTTCATACTCTAATGTTTATGTTTTCTTCAATTTCTTTCTTCAGTGTTTTACAGTTTTCACTGTAGAGGTTCAGAGAGGGGGGGAGGGAGAGGGAGAGGGAGAGGGAGAGAGAGGGCGCACTGGGCAGTGGTGACTTTTAATTCTAGCACTTGAGAGGCAGAAGCAGGCGGATTTCTGTTAGTTCGAGGCAGGCATGCTCTACAAGAACTAGTTCCAGGACAGCTAGGGAGGTTACACAGAGAAACCCTGACCTGAAAAACCAAATAAATAAATGCATAACTAAATAAATGAATCAAAACAAACAAATAAATAAATGCATACATACATGCAAGGAAAGGGAAGGGAAGGGAAGGGAAGAGCAGGGCAGGGCAGGGCAGGGCAGGGCAGGGCAGGGCAGGACAGGACAGGACGGGACAGGACAGGACAGGACAGGACGGGACAGGAGGACAGGACAGGACAGGACAGGACAGGACAGGACAGGACAGGACAGAACAGGACAGGAGGACAGGACAGGACAGGACGGGACGGGACGGGTCAGGACAGGACAGGTCAGGACAGGACAGGACAGGACAGGTCAGGACACGACACGATAGGACAGGTCAGGTCAGGTCAGGACAGGACAGGACAGGACAGGAGAGGTCAGGTCAGGACTGGACACAACACGACAGGACAGGACAGGACAGGACAGGAAAGGAAGGACAGCTGTGAATGGGCTGATTCTCTGATTTCTTTCTCAGCACATTTATTATTGGTATAGAGAAAGATCACAGTTTTTCCTTTTATCTTTAAATTAGAATATAAGAGGCAGCTGAGTACTTAGCAGCCACAGCCAGGGTCATTCCCAGCAGCTACTTGGCATCTCACAAGTTTGTAACTCCAATCAGGACACGTGACATGCTCTTCTTTGGCTTCTGTGTGACTGCAGAGTGGTGCACAGACATGAATGCAGGCAAACATTCATATGCATAAAATAAAAATAAAATCTTAATAAAATTGAATTAAAATATAATAACATCATTTTCCCCTTTCCCTTTCCTATTTCTAGCCCCTCTTCTTCCACTCGCCCTGAACTCCCTTTCAAACTCATGGCCCCTTTCTCTGTTATTATTACATACACACACAAACATATACACATGTTGTGAGACCTGACTTTGCAAACTCCGTTTAAAAAAAGGGGCTTCATCTTAAGCCATATAATGAGCGGACACCCATCTCTGCTCCACAAGTGTGCTGCAATAGCAAAATTTTAACAGATACCCCAAGAAATCACCAATTAAGAAGCAGGGCCATGAAATTTAAAGAGGTCCGGATGTTCCTGAGAGGCATCCTGTCCTTGAAGAAACCTTGTCAGTAATTTATGGCTCTATTAGGGTTTTGCACCCCAAAACTGACCAACGGTTTCAGAGACTACCTTACCCTATGCCTTCCTTATCCAATCTCAAGAGGACAGGACATGAACTCCCCTGATTGAAGCTTTTTCCCCTTTAAAAGTCCTCTCCTCCCTGGCTCGCTGCCACACTTTCCCCACCCACTGCACTGGGGTGCTGGAAAGGGGTGGTCCAAACTCGGGTTTGTAAAATAACAACCCTCTTGTGCCTTACATTGGAATCCAGTTCCATGGAGTTTTTCTGGAGTACATTGCCACAGGCATAACAACGTAAAAACATAAAACTATAAGAGATGAAATCTGAAGAGTGATGCTTGTATGACACAATTTTGGGGCTGATCACTTGGTAATAGATAACCAATTAGGGGGCTCACCCTGGGGAAAATTAATTCTCTGGCTCTCAGCATTCCTTAGTTGATAGTAATTCTTTGTCTAGGGATAAAGCCTTGTGTTATTTTCCACTTCAGTGTTAGCATGTTTGTGTTTTTCCTGTTCAAATGTTATTAAGTCAGCCACATTCTTAAGGCATTATGGGTGAAACTTCCTTGTCAATTCTAGGAGGCAGAATCTCACAGCAGATTCTCTGGCCTCTGGCATTGATAATCTTTCTGCCCCCATCCTATGATGTTCCTTGAACCTTAGGTGAAGAGGTTGTGTTGTACATGTATCCCTGGGGCTAGAACCACCATGAAATGCAGCTATTCTCTGCATTTTGACCAGTTGTAGCTTTCTATAAAGAAGATCGCATGTTTCTGAATGTTAAATCTTATTCTATCATTTTACTGAAAGTACTTCCAAGTTCTAAGAGTTTTATTGTGAAATCTTTAAGGTATTTTGTACAGAAAGATATCTGCAAATAAGAATATTTTACTTATTTTTGATTTTAATTCCTTTATTTTTATCCCTTAATTTATGCTTCAGCTAAACTAAGCACTATATTGGACAACAGTGAAGGAAGATGGACACTCTCTTAGAATTCTTCTCCATTTAGTAGAAAGTTAACCACACATTTATCATATATAGTCTTTATTTTGTTGGTCCTTGTATTCTGAGTCACTTTAAGGTTTTTTTAAATGAAGGAATGCTGTGTTTTATCAAAAGTTTTTTCCGCATTTATTGAGATGACCATGATTTCTGTCTGACTACATTTTTGTGATCATTACATTCACTTATTTGAAAATGTTGATCCACTGCAGCATCTCTGGGATGAAGATAACTTAGTCACAAAAGAAATCCCTTTTGAAGTCTTCCTGATTTTGTTTTGCAAATATTTTACTGAGAATTGTTGCATCTATGATCACCAGAGAGGCTGATGATGAATGATTTTTTAAATTTGGTTTTAGAGTCAGAGTCATACAAACTTTGAAAAAAAGAATCCTTCTTTTTCTATTTTACTGAATAAAATAGTTCTTCAAGTGTCTGGTGGAATTCAGCAATGAATCCATTTGGACTTTGATGTTTTGGGGTTGGAAAATATTTTTATTAATGCTTCAATCCAACTATGTGCTACAGATTTGTTTAAATCATTTATCTCTTCTTGGCTTAATTTTTGTGCGTCTAGAAGAAAATCGTCCCCTTCCTTCAGATTTCTGATTCAGTGGCACATAAATCACTAAGACATACACTATGGTTCCCTGAATTTCATTAGTATCTGTCATAATGACTCCTTTTCATTTATAATTTATGCATTTGGATCTTTTCTCTCTCTTTTGGTTAAGGGTTTGCAGATATGTTTAACTGTTTTCAGTGAACCAAATTGTTTTATTGCTTCTTTGTATTGTTTATTATTTTCTTTTAAACTTCATTATTTTATGATCTTCATTGTTTCATTGAGTCTAGTAAGTTGAGGCTTTGGCTTCTTGGTTTTTAATGCTCCAGGGTACACCATTAAGTGTCTTTTTTTTTTTTTTTTTTGAGAGATCTCTCATTATTTTTTTTTTAAATATAGTCAACTTCCCTCTTAGGACTGCCTTAATTGAATCTCATAGGTTTCAGTAATTGTGTTTTTATTTTCATTTTATTCTAGGATTTTTTTCTCAATGGCTCATTCATCATTCATTAATGTGTAATTTGATCTCTAAGAGTTTGTGTATGTTCTACAATTTCTCTTGTGGACATCTTTCATTCAATTTTGATAATACAAAATTGCTCCAATTTTCTTATGGTTGTTAAAACTGTTCATTTTGGAGGAAGTTCCATGAGCTATTCTGGAGAATGGGTATTCTATTAGGTCTATTTAATTTACGATGTCATTTAACTCAAACAGAAATTCCTACTTTTATTGGGGTGATCTATCAGTGTGACTGGCATGCTGAAGTCACCTACTATTATTGTGTTGTCTTGTTTATCTTTACACATAATACTTGTTTATAAAAATGGGTGGGCATGTGTTCAGTGACATATTTGCTTTTTAAATTATAGTGTTCTCTTAGTATATTGTTCTCTTAAACTTGAATGCAATCTTGCTCACCTCTTTTGATTAATTTCAATTTCAATTCACTTTTGCCAGCTGAAATTTGCTTGTTTCCTAATTTCATTTGTTTGGGATACCCTTTTTTATTCTTTTACCCAAAGGCACTGTCTATCTGTTTTTGATAGTAAGCTATATTTCATGGAGGCAAAAACATATGGATCCTCCAAAAACAAATAACAACAACAACAAAAAACCTCTCCAGTGTAGTACTCTGCCTTTTGTCTGCCCTTTGATTAGGGAAGTGAAAGCACTTACATTCATAGTTATTACTGAAAAGTATATTAATTCCTGTCATTTTGTTGACCTTGCAGTATTTGGTGTATTTCTCTTACTTGTTTACTTATAATTAAGGTCATGTTTATTCTTTCCCATAGCATCGTGAATGTATTTATCTTTCTCATTAGTCCAAAGAATCCTTTAGGTGTCTTCTGTAGAGATGACTTAGCTCTCATGAATTCCTTTAGCCTTTTTTCAAGAAAGATTTTTCTTTCTCTTTCATTTACAACAGAGAGTTATGCTAGGTATAATCAATCATCTATATGGGAATTAACTTCCAGTGCTTGAGATACATCATTACAAACCTTTTTGGCTCAAATTCCTGGTTTCTGTGGATAAATCTGCTCTTATTCTGAATTATTTTTACATAGGGAGTCGAGGTTTATGATTATTGACACCTAGAATTAAAGTCGACTTTATTACATATGTGTTTGAGAATTTATATATTTCTGATTTAAAATGGTACATCAAAGATTCTTCCATTTGTATCATTTACAAAATGTTTTAATTTTTAGTTACAGGAAAAATACTATTTAGAAAACAGCCTAAAATAATTTCTTTATTTGTAAAGAATGATTATGCATACACGGGTTAAATGAAACCAGGTGCACTGCAATAAGAACCATTATTCTTAAGGGCTGAACCACCTCTCCATCTCTCCAGCCCCTCTTCGGTAGATTCTTAACTAGGTGTCTTTAACTACCCAGCTGTGCATAGAAATAAATATACTACACCATGAAATAAACAGCCGCTATATTCTAGGATGTCAGGGATTGGTTTTAGAGACAGACACTGGAATATGTCAGTATGAAAAGTATTGTTAGGCACATAGAATTTTTCCCACGATAACAAGAAGGGTGCCGTTTATTCTAAAAACATTGTTTTTGAGATACTGGTGAATCATCAGCATCCAAGGCCCCTACTCACAGGCAACATTGTTCCAGGGACTTAATGAGCATAAAGTTCAGTTCAGGCTCTGTGTACAGGCTTGGGGTCCAATTGCAGTACCAGCCAGGTTGCTTTGCACTATGTTGATCCCTGATATATGCTTCCTTTTCAGGACTGACTCTCCATTAATGCTCAATCAAAAATTGTAATTTATTTTTAATAAGTCTTAAGAGAAATTCATGGTGACTTTAAATCATAGCCTATCCAAGTAAAATCAAATAGCTAGCTAGATGTTTTGGAAGGAAATATTAGCATCGTCATAAAACAAAACCAAATTTGGAGAACTACTTTTATGACACAACAGTAACTGGGGTCAGAAATAAAAACCAAGATGGCACAAGTATACGCTATATCAAGTGAATAGTGCATTCAAGATAGAAAAAAATCAAATCAAATGAAACAAACAGTATTTTTCTATAATACATGAACTTTTACTTGAGAAATTCAGAATAAAAGATTCACTTTGTTCAAGCTGCATGGCAATAAAAGAAGCTTGTGAAAACAATGACCGGTAGAGTTGAAGCTGATGTAATCCAAAAGGCAAACACTAACTTAGTCTAGCTAAAACAAACAACAACTTGGTTAATCTGAAAAGGGTGTAAGACTGGTTAAAAGACAATGCTTTAAAATGTTCTTGGGCTAAACTGTGCTTACAGAGGAAACAGTTTCTCTCAAATCGCACATCTTAATTTCAAAGAAATTAGGGCAACAAGGGCAGCAAAAACTTCATGGAGACTCAGCAAAACACCAAACCACAGCAGAGCTGCCATGCCTAAGATTAAGATAATATACCAAGGTGAGTTTCTACTGCCCGTGACTATCGTTAAATTAAGCAGAGTCCTGAAAATGAGCTGAGACCAAAGATGAATGGAGAGGACTCGTATGCTGAGGTTCTCTCTTTGCTAGCACTCTCCGCATTCTCTTTTGAAAAGGAATTTGTATTTTTATTTCTGAGATCTCTGGATGGGAGGGACTAGCACTTAAGGTATATTATATTTTCTGATCTAGTATAAAGTTTCCGAGGTTTTATGCTAACTGATCTCTTTAAAGAGTATAGATGCTTTGTGATTTTAAACTTATTCATGTTTCTGTCCCTGATAAACCACAAACTGACCATGTTTTCTGCTCTCTCACTGTATATCTGACTAAGAGCAGTGAACAGCAATCATGACACAGACTAGATGGTAAAATGTCTTCTAATTTCCTCCGCCAAACAAATTAGTCCACTACTTTTGAATTCAGCTTCACTCAGAATTTGAGGACTGCATAAGGCAGTCAGCTTCTTTGCTAGAATGTATCATGAATGAGTAGCCTTTAAATCAGTTCCTGATAGAGTCCTTGTTCCCCTGAAACCTGAAGTACCTGACATCTACTGTCAGAATTTCTCTGGACATTCTGGTCTTCCAAATTCCCACAAAAAAATGCCCATTCAGGCATCTCATATGAGACTCCCCCTCTACTTCCTAATAAAATCTTACTTCCCCTTTAAAAAACAAGCAAAACAAAACAAAATTAAAAAAAAAAAACTGTCCCTTAAGCTCAGCATACAGCATTCCAAGAATTATGGGTCCTCAATTCTACTCCACTGGGCAATGCAACAGTTTTTAATCACTATGCTATTTTTGTAATAACTTGAAATTGGGGATGGTGATACCTCAAGCATTTTTTTTTTTATTGTTCACGTTTACTTGGGCAATCCTGGCTCCTTTGGGGATGTCGGTTTTGAGTCTTTGGATAGGTATTTCATTCGGAATACCCTACAGAACCCAGGAAATTAGTAAGGAACCATGGAGGAGGCTTTCAAGGGAGGGAACAAAGGAAAAGGGGATTAATAGAAAGGGAAGGATTAACTGCATGAACTGGGGGGCAGGGAGAACAGGGAAGAGCAGAAAATATGGGAAGGGATAACTAAGACTAAAGACCTTTTGAAAAAGTAAAATAAAAAACAGCTACTTCAGAACCTTTGTACAACACACACACACACAGTATTCAAGTGGAGTCAACTTCATACAATACAAACACACACATATAAAGTATTCAAGTGGCATTAACCTATAAAAAAGGCAACAAATCCCTATTAGATACCACAGACTAACAAATAAAAACCCAATAACTCTTTTGGAGGTCTTGGGCTGTGAAATTCCAGAGATTATCAAACACTACAAACTTCTACTACTGTACTTGCTTATCCTCCAGAACTTGACTGTAAGTCCTGGCTGCTGAAGATACCATTAGAATCACGGTGATGGAGGGCTCTATGCTTGATGTCAGGAGGAAAGTCACCATTTGACTTAAAGATCTGTGAACCATGCGATCTGTAACAATGACAGGCTTACAAGACATGTCTACTGGTCTAAGTGTGGTGCAAAAGTCATGAGAGTACCACTTTTTTTTTTTTTTATTTTGGTTTTTCAAGACAGGGTTTCTCTGTAGCTTTGGTGCCTGTCCTGGAACTAGCTCTTGTAGACCAGGCAGGCCTCGAACTCACAGAGATCCACCTGCCTCTGCCTCCCGAGTACTGGGATTAAAGGCGTGCGCCACCACCGCCCGGCTATTTAAGGTTTGTTTCACACTATGTAACCTGTACCCTGCAGTTATTGGGGTCTAGAACTGTGGCTAGAAAGGTCACAGACCCAAGGAGAGAACCAGCTCCAAATGACTTATTGCTGTCTTACTCAGGTAAACCCCAAAGGGAGAAAGAAGATTCCAAGGGATCAGGGCTCTAGGAAAGGGGCCTGGGAGCATTGGAAGTTGAACTTTACTAATATCTGGCCTACTGCTTTGGACCATAAATATTTGCTGGTGATTGTAGACACCTTCTCAGGATGTGTGGAGGCCTACCCCATCTGAACAGAGACAGCTCCAATAGTTACTAAGAAACTTCTTCAGGAATTAATTCCTAGATTTGGACCACTCCTAGCTTTGACATCCAACAATGGCCTAGTCATCATGGCAAAGTGTCTCAAAATCTGTCGAAGATATTCAATATTAATTGGGAATTACCTTATGTATGTAGGCCACAAAGCTCAGGTTGGGTAGAAAGGAAAATCTTTATTTATTTATTTATTTACTTACTTACTTACTTATTTTTGCTTGTTTGTTGAGCCAGGGTTTTTCTATGTAGCCTTGGCTGTCCTGCAATTTATTCTGTTGATCAGGCTGGCCTTAAATACACAGAGCTCTACCTGTTTTTGCCTCCTGAGTGCTGGTATTAAAAGTGTGCACCACCACCACCTGGCCACAAAAATTCTTAAAACAAGAACAACAAAACAAACAAACAAATGCTCTGATGGATCTAGGTAGTGCTTAATCATGGCTTCTTTCTTTTCTTCCTTCCTTACTGAGAAGACAAGAATGGTCATTTTTAAACGTATGTCTATTCTAGCTTCATTTCTGTTGCTGTGGAAATATCCCAACGAAAAGCAATTTAGAGAAGAACGCGTTTTTGGGTTACAGTCTGCCATGAGGGGAAGTCTATATAGTAGGGAATTGAAGTAGCTAGTTAATTAATTCAAAGTCAATAGCGGATAAATGAATCCACACAAAACGCTTAATTTTTTTTTTCACTCATACAGTTCTGAACCCTCTGGCTAGGGAATGGAACTACCTACCCACAGTAGCCTAGGTCTTCCCCCACCACTTAGCTTAATTAAGACAATCTTCCTACACATGTCCATGGGCCAACCCACGTAAACAATCCATCACTGTGATCCTCATCCAAATGATTCCAGGCTATGTCAAGGTGACAATTAATGCTAACAATCATTCGTGCCAAACTGGAAACCATAATTCAGAAGTCTGACCTCTTGGTTTTGATAGTTTAATTCTGTATGTTAAAACACCATTTTGATCTGCCAAGTGAGGTATGTCCTCTGTTGCAATAGTAGCATGGCAACTATATGGATAACCTGTTTCTGACTGCTTGTGAGGCCTGCTCCACAGGAGGGAACATGCTGGGTACTGAAAACTTGGTCAGTACCCTAGGAGAAAAGCCATTGATATTACAAAGTGGTGACGGTGTCAGACTGCTTTCCTAGCAACAGCTCTATCAGTGCTGCTCTCAGTCTTCATCTAAGAATGCTCGGGTTGTGTGAGCAGCAGTTACTACACAGGGGTCAAAGAGCCAAGAACAAGTGAAGCTCAGCCCCACAGGTCATCGATGTCACCTCTCCAGAGCTCAGGGAAGATCGTGAAAGGACTGTAACAGTCAGAAGATGACCACACACTTAGGAGAGCTCAAGGCATCTATGGAGAAAAGTACTATGTAAGATTACAGACTGAAGGTCAGAATTTCACCATGGGTGTGAGAGCGGCCCCTTGAGACCCCACCCCTTCTTGAGGGGTACTGACAGTTATTGCTTGCTGAGGGGTGTAATTTGTTTCAGTGGCATAACCACTGATAAGCTGCTCAGGCTCCAGTAAACAGCCTCTCTCCCCCATGCTCACGCAGGCAACCCTAAGTAACTGTTCACACACAAAAAGAAGACAGGAAACTAGGGAGACTTGCCAACAAAGGGATTTCAATGGTTAAGGGATAGTGTACGACAGACTAACTGGGGTAAAAACAACTAAAATCCATTGCATACAAGACATATATGCTGTAGAAGATTCTTCTTCAGTGTTGAGATAGTAAATTCTGGGAAAGGCCCCAAAAGATGACTCCTTTTTAGGGCATCAGGGCTGAAGCTGCCTCTATAGGCAATGGAAAAACAATCTATTCAGATTCATACTGTGGCAGTTGCCAGGTATCGTCATACAATACTGGAGTCAGAAAGAACACTTTCCCATCTTTGTATGACTCTAGAGAAGAGGAGTATATCTTAGAGATATTCCCCATAAATTTAGTCAGCTGTGCCCATATCTTGGTGCTCCCTCTAGGGCAAAACAATAACAATCAGGCCCAGTAGCCAAAGTACCACTTCACTGCCTGTGAGCTCTCCTTTTGGAAGTTTTTCTTCACATACAACAGTGCAGAAAGAACAAGGAAAAGGAAGTCTCCTGAATGTTCATCTGTGCTTATTAACAAAGTAGAAGTAAGTAGTAGTTCAGCGGGTGATGGCAAGCTACAAGTATGAAAAGGGAGGGTTCTCTCTCCCCACTCCCAATTCCAGTAAGTGGAAGATCAGGATTCTCCACAGAATCATGTGACCACAGGCAGCCAGCAGCTGCCCACTGGCACTCTATGTCAATGAACTCAGTCACCTCTTGGGTTTTCCCCTCTCTTCTCCCTCCTCTTTATGAGGGACACAAAATCATAGAGAGTCACTAACTGAAGTCAGCTCTGTACTTTTAATTGTAGGCAGGAAGCCAAAGTGCAAACACAATGACTGAATTCAGTTTTACAAGTAAACACTGGAACTGAATTCACCCTAGTCCGGGAAGAATGCCTCTGATCACAACTAACAGGAAATCCAATTCAAAACAGGGTGTGTCATCTTCAGCTCACACTGTAGCCTTTATACCTTTCACAAAATTCTCTGCATGGTAGTTTCCTTCTGGAAAACGTTCCCACAAAGACTAAACTTCATTCATGACCTTATATTCAGAATGCTTTGCAAGAAATGTCTGAATTCCAACAGCTACCACCTTTGGTAGAAATCTGTTTTTTTTCTCCTTTGGTTACTTCTTAAAAACCTATCACTCATTCTTCTTCCAACTCCATTCTAATCTCTGAGTTCTCCCTGGCATCATGCCAACTTTCAATTCCCTTCTTGTTCTCTAGATCACTTGATAAGTTAGTATGAAAATGCAGAGATCCTGAGAGAATTGACACAACCGTACACTCTGGCCCAACCACATTTTAACTGTGCCAGTTGGTTCATATGCCTATTTCTTGTGCTTCCAGAGTTGGCCAAGACTATGAAACAACTTCAAGAAGATATACATGTGTACAAGGGCTGCCAGCCTGTAGCTCTAGAAAAGGCCTGGATTCATACCAGCTAATAGCCAAGTCTTCACAATATGATGCTGTAATTATAGAAGCTCAGTGGGATTTTGGTCCAACACGAAAAGAGTAAGCTAAAAGTCAGGTACAAATAAAATTAAACTGGATAAATATGAAAGAAAGAACAGAAGAAATGATGCACAGTTTTCCTAAACTGAAAGGGTTATGTGTGGAGAGAATATCTCAATTATATCATGACATACTGTCAATATTAGTAGGCTTGAAGGTCCCAGAGGATGGGCACTCAATTATAATGACCTTTGGACCTTACCTTCTGTTCTGATCATAATGGAGAGTACTGGCTGTGCCTTGCACTGTGTGTGCTGTGCTCACAGCTGGATGCATGCCCCAATGTCCCTAGGCATTTGAATTTCTAGTTGGGAAGAAGTGTCATGCAACTTGCAAAGGTATTAAAATCAAGGTTAGTTGTTTTCAACACCTTGGAATCTGAAGGAGTTGACTGCTCTGCTAATATAGGTCACAGATCTGTCTAGTCTCAGCCCACTCCATCCTAAGGTGGGGCTATGGTATTTACATGGTAGGCTACTTTCTCTCTGTTCCTCCATGTGCTCCCAAAGCAGCAGTGCAAATTCATGTGGACACACTTCCTGATCCCTCCAAGTTCTTTCATGGATCCTAGCCCATGAGCAGCTTGGAAAATCAGAGACGTAGGAGGTGAAAAAAAAAAGCTCAGCTTTTGAACATGAGATCTTTCAATGCTCCTGGTTACAAACAAATTTCCTTCTTAGTAGACTCTCTAAGGTCAAAATTCTCCCCTTCTTCCTACCTATAATTTCCTTCTGTGAATGCATTCCTGTGCCTATCTCAGGCTCTTTCCTCACGTGGTGGCTATATACTGATGTAAGATTCCTCTCTGTGTGCTATAAATATTACCATTGGAAAATAAAGAAGCTGTTTTGGCTTATGGCAGGGCAGAATAGAGCTAGGCGGGAAAACTAAACTGAATGCAGGGAGAAAAAGGTGGAGTCAGTCAGATGCCATGTAGCTGTCAAAGGAGAAAGGAGTCAGAACCTCACCAGTAAGTCACAGCCTTGTGGTGATATACAGATTAATAGAAATAGGTTAATTTAAGATATAGGAGCTAGCTAGGAATACGCTGGAGCTGTTGGCCAAACAGTGTTGTAATTAATATAGTTTTTATGTTTTTATTCGGGTCTGGGCAGCCGGGTAACGAAAATGTAGTCTCCATTTACAGTATATCTCAGGTAACTTTCTCTTGCTTCATAAGTACTTCTGGTTCTTTCTTACATTCATGTTAATCTCACTTGGGTGCTTTTTATTAAAAAGAAAATGGTGGTTATTCACATGTATGATTTCTGGGTGTCCTATTGCATTATGATAAGGTCTACGTGCTTTTTGTATCAGACCAAACAGTTAATACCAGACCTTCATTGTGGGTTCTTCTGGCTTTAAGAAAGTTATTTTACATACTGAACCAACTGGGTCTTTAAGATTTCCCATTTGTGGTAATAAAATAAAATAAGTCGCTCTTTCACTTAGGCTTCCTCCCTCCTCACCACTCCAGACCCTTACAAGAAAGATATTAGTGTTGTACCTACGAGAGGCAATCATTCTTTTACTATATTATAAAAAGAAAAGAATAAAATTTGATCCCTATTAATCAGGGTGACTGTGGTTCCTAAACTTCACAGGTGGGAAAATTTAATCCCTGTGAACTAAAGTAACTCTGGAATTGGTGACAACATACCACCCCAGTTCCTACTATGCTTTTGGGTCTTGTTTCTCTCCAAAGTAACTCTGGGATTCAGCAGTGTGAGATATTACTGCTTTCCAAGACGCTTAAGTCCTAATCCTTGCTGGCCAGAAAACTTAGTTCTTGTTGACTAATATAATTCCTGATTCCCAAACGGGTACTTCCTGCTGACTCCTATTGATTTAACTTGATCACCGAGCCTAAGAGGAAAAATTTAACTCTGCTTTAATTCACCAGGCAATTTATATCTATTTTTGGAAAGAATGACTGTAAGAAATTTGAGCTTCAATCCCATGCCAGATAAATCTGTTTCATGAAAGACAAAAAACAGCCAGAAGTGCCCTATGTACAAGCTTTTGTTCAAGACTAGTAGAACTGACCTTCTTTTAACAACCAAAATTTAGTCCAAAAATTATGTATAGGTTAAGAAGACAGTCAATATATTGACCCTTGCCTCTAGGCTAGAAAGGTTCCAGGGGATGACGGAACATCTCTCCAAGAGTCCTATGGTTCTGTTAAGTGTGTCTTAACACTTGTCTACTTGATCAGAGGCTATAGAGACTCAGAGGTTTGACAGTAACATTCTTCAGAGTCAACAAAGAGAAAGGAAATCAATCTTTCCACGCAAACGACATGATCAGTAAGTCTGACCCATCTCTGCGGACGGCACAGCAAGTCGCTAAAAGAAAAGTGAGAGCAGGAAGTCAGGGCAGGAACTGAAGCCCAGGCCATGAAGGTGTTCCGCTTATTGGCTTATTCATCAAGGTTTGCTCAGCCTGTCTTCTCATACAGCCCAGAACCACCTGCCAAGAGTGGCATTGCCCACAGTGGACTGGGACCTCCCACATTATTCATTAATCAAGAGAATGCCCCCACAGACTTGCCTATAGGCTAATCTGTAGAGTCATTTTCTCAACTGTGGTTTCTTATACCCAGGCGACTCTAGCTTGTGCCAAGATGGGGTGGGGAGGGCACCAAAAAAACCTGATGTAACTACTTACAAAAGTAAATTCAAGCCATGTTAAACTAACAAGATTTCTGTTGTGAAAATGGGCTCTATCTTTCCTTCTTAAACATTTCTTTCCTCCTGGCAGCTGCCAAGAATTACAAGAGTATGACCTGTTGTTTTTCTCCCAAATTCTAATAAAATGATCTTCTAGCTTCCTTCTGACTTTATATTCTTTTATCAACAAGACTACGAACTCACAAAAAGAAATCCTGGCTATAACTCTAACTGTAATATTTTACATATTCTTCAAGTGTTAAGTTTTCAGATTTAACCAAATAAAGTACGGGATGAGCAATTAAATGCTAACTTGAGATTTAAAAAATAGGATAATATTTTAATATAAGCATGCACTGGGCTTTATCTGATATGCACATTTTCTGGGCAATATTATTCAGGTATCAACTCATCTATAACATAACTGAAGTTTCTAAAAATAACTTGGTTATAATAACTTGTAGTGCTAACAAAGAGGTAGAGGACCTTGACCTGACTTTCAGCCTCCACTTCTCCAAAGTTATGGTTACAAGTATGGACCACTATACCTTAATTCTCGTTTACATATTTATTCATTCTGAGACCTGGGTTCATGCATCCCAGTCCTCTTTTAAAATAAGCAAACAAACAGAATATTGAACACACATAACACAGGGAGATTTAGTTCAGTTATTTTGACACATGTTGCAGGCTGGCTTCAAACTCTGAATGTAGGGTTCATAGGCTTATTCAGTGCTGAGGATAAAACTCAGGGTTTCATTCACGCTAGGCAAGCACTTCACAAACTAAGCTATCTCCCCGACCTCAGCGGCTTGTTTTTGTTTTATGAACAATGCTTGTATGCTAATCAACTTTTCAGGAGAGGGTCATTAATCTAGGGTCACTAAACAGCCATGATATGAAAATATTCTTTTCCCATTTCCACACTGAATCTAACCAAGCCTTCAACACTGCCCTGCAGCCTGTTATTCAGGCATTAGGGTCTATGTCCTCAACTGGAAACACTAAGAGCACCTCCTGTGCACATTCATTATGTTTCCTTTTAAAAGGGGTCCTGCCCACCTCCCATCTCTCTTTCTCTCTGTCTCTATCTCCACCTGTCTGTCGGTTCCCCCTCCCATCCTCTCTTCTCTTCTGCTACTCCTGTTCCCAGAAGCCAGCCTCTCCTCTTCCCTCCCCACTTTTCCCTTTCTCTTTTCCCCAATAAAAAACCCCTTCCATGAGAGCTCTGTCTCATGGTCTTTCTCTCCTCTCATGTGTCACTTTTTAAAATTACAACACATCTGACAACCAAGTGGAAACAATAAGTGAATTTTAGAAGTTATTTTTAAAAATAAATAAATAAAAGTTATTTGTTCTGAGATTTGTGGAAAACGTGTGGGTAAACTGTCATATATTACATGTAGTTGGTGCGGAGACCAGAGACCAGAAGCACCAGTGGTGCAGAAAGTGTAGATCTGGAGGGAGTAGGCCCACCCTTTGGAGAACTAGGAACACCCATCCTTAAAACAAAACACTCCCCTATCCTGATGACTAGATTTCCATCTGCATAACTGACGGGCATAGCTGGGGACATGACTCAGATGGCTAGGTCCCTGCTGTGTAAGCATGTGAACAGAGCTGAGTTCAAACTCCTAGTGTTCACGTAAGAAGCTAGGCAAGGTGGAAAAGAGTTGTAACCCCAGAGCCAGAGAGGAATAGCCAGATAGAACCCAAGAATTTGCTGGCCAGCAAGCCTAGCTGAAATGGTAAGCTCCAGACTCAGTAAAGCATAACATGCTAATGAAGTCATGCTGACAACGACCTCTGTCCTCCAGATGCACATGCAGGGGAGAGTTCACATGAAAACACATGGATACATTCAAAGCCAAGTACACATGCATATATCATATGCACACATACATACTGACTGGACAGCTCAAGTACAAAGGGGTGTCATTTTAATTAAAATAGCCATCGCCACATCTGAGTTCTTTGTTTTGGTGTTCTCTTAGTAGAGTCTATGTTTCCTACTGTAACACTCCATCTTGATCAGATCCAACCCAATACTCGCACTCCCAATCCTCCAAAGCTCCATTTATAATTATTGGTATTTTTCCTCAAAGAAGCTGTATACCTCTCATGTGTTTCTTACAATGCCCCCATTAGACCGTGTTTTTAAATTTCTGTCTCTTTGGGCATATTCTATTCAAATTATTTTCAATTACAGCTCTAATACCCTTGGAATCACAACAAAAGAGCACCATCCCCCCTCTGACACATCACAGATATGAAAACACTCTTATTTGTCCCTTTGTGTGCCCACAGATTTCCATAATGACCACCATCAAGTAATGTTATATGTTTTTATACACACATTCTTCCTGCCAAACAATAGTTAAAAAGCACACCTTCCTATTCTTCATGTCAACACTGAACATTACTTGGTGTTTGTAGAGCTGATGGGAATATAAACTGTGAGATCAAAGACTCATTTAGAAGTTTACCCATCCCCCATCCCTCTATCAAGCAGACATTTTTATAGCAACCTATCCAACTAAATGATTGTATGCTATTACGCTCTCTTTGAATTGTTTGAATACCGAGGAAGGAGCAACAGCTCCTAAAAGATACTTGCTTATAAATGTTGCTGAATTAATCCAAGATAGGTATTTTGAAAATACCTTGACTTCAAAATTGAAGTCAAAAGGTATATTACTTTGGAGAAGAGATTTTGCTTTTGTTTCCACAGGAAACGAGAGGCTGTGGATTCACTCTGAGTTAAGAAAAATCAGGTTTGATCAAGGAAGACCACCTGAGAAATCTCTGGTAGGAACAGATGGCCCGGATGTCTGAATTTTACATCCAGAACAGATTCAAGACTGCTGCGTGAGATGATCAGTCAGGACTCACAGGATACTCCTGTCAGGACTTGATCATAACTCTTAATTTTCTTTAGGTCCCCATAAGATTATCAGCGCCCCCAACCAGCCAGAAATAGCCTGGAATACCACACCCACATTCCCAAAAATGGACTATGGATATTTTCCTTTGTTTAAAAAAAAAAAAGAGAAGGAAGTGGCGTGGGAGAATTGTCTGTATTCTGTCAATCATGTTTTAAATAAATGCTGATTGGCCATACAGGAAGTATAGGCAGGTCAACCAGACAGGAAGTAGAGGCGGGCGATGAGAACAGGAGAATTCTGGGAAGGAGGAAGCCCTTTCTTCCCATTCCTACCCAGATCAAGAAAGAAGCAAGATGTGACCTGCCCGCTGAGAAAGGTACTGAGCCATGTGGCTAACATATATAAGAATAATAGGTTAATATAAGCTACAAGATATAATAAGAAGCCTGAGCTAATGTGCCAATCAGTTTATAATCCTATGGAGACCTCTGTGTGATTTTCTTTGGGGCTTACTGACTGTGGGAAATGGGCAGGACAGAAACCCCAACAAGCAGGACCTCATGTTACAAAGAGTTTCAGGTTCTGACAATTTAACAGATATAAAAAAATGGCAGAGTTAGGAATATTAATAGTCAATAAATTCTAATTTTTCTCCTGATTCTTAATAGCTAATATTTAACTTTTAAAGAAATTGCTATTACATTCAGATCTTCCTAATTATAACAATAGAAGGTGCAATGCCCAAATTTTCTCTGGACCTTAACATGCACATAGAGGACTGGCACATAAAGGCAGGAGCCACCACCCCTGCCTGAGTAGCCCAGAGGGTCACCCGTGAGGCACAGAGTAGAAGAGACCAGCCATAAGTTACTATGGTAAGAACAACCTGTCTTCTAATGTGCAGAGAGGAAGAGAACTTTGACAGCTAGTCCTAAATAGGATGTCTTCACCAACCCCCTCCTCCCCTCAATCAGGGATCAAGGAGCTGTGGGGAAGAGGAGGTAGAAAGGTTCTAAGAGCCAGAGAGTACAGATGACACCAAGGAAACCGAGCCTTCCAGACACAACAGGACTAGCACACATATGAACTTACAGAGACCGTGGCAGAATGCACAAGGCCTGCACAGGTTCAAATCAGATAGGGTTCCAGCACTGAGAGTGGGATATGGGCGCAATTTCCCATTCCTTAGCAAGAAGCTAACGAACATCCACTTGCAAAGGAAAAATTAGTTTTCTCCAAAGCCATCTTGTTGGGGATATTAACCACATTTGTAGTAGATGGCCAGCACAAAACCATAATGATCTGTTCTCTTTAAGGGACAAGCCATGTCTACTCCCTCCCCCATCTGCTGAGGCAGGCAGATCTTCCTTCCTACTTGCAGCCTGAGTATCTTTCTTTTCCATCTCCCTCTCAAAGAAATATCTTCTGTCTCTCCCTCTCTCTCTCTCTCTCTCTCTCTCTCTCTCTCTCTCTCTCTCTCTCTCTCTCCTTCTCCCCCTTCCCTTCTATAACCCAATAAATATCCAACCTCACTCTGCATGGCATGCCTATCCATGTCTCTATCTCTCACCCACTGCTGCGTGTCTCCCTGCCTGGGACCAGCCACCTTTGGAGACCTGGAGACCTGTGGTGTGGTGATATGGGAAGGTCATTGGTTATTTAATAAAGAAACTGCTTGGCCTCATAGGTTAGAACATAGGTGGGTGGAGTAAACAGAACAGAATGCTGGGAGGAAGTGAGGTAAGCCGCCATGCTTCTGCTCTCCAGGGCAGACGCGATGAAACAAGTCGCCAGGTCAAACATGCTGAATCTTTCCCAGTAAGACTGGTGCTACACAAATTACTAAATATGGGTTAGGCAAGATGTGGAATCAGCCATTAAGAGGCTAGAAGAAATGGGCCAAGCAGTGTTTATATGAATACAGTTTGTGTGTTGTTATTTCGGGGCATAAGCTAGCCAGGTGGTCAGGAGCAGGGCAGCGGAATGCAGCCTGCAGCTCCCCACTACAGAATGGTGCCCAACATGGACAACTGTATCCACATAAAGCCTGAGAAAGTTTGGGGAAGAATAGAGTAAAACATGTTTTCTTGGTAGCAGCAATTTCTTGGGTCTGTTCTGCTTGCTAGAGGCAAGGAAGCACTCTCATCTAAGAGAGGCTTCCTGACTCAGCTTTAGCTGCAAACCTTGCAGCTCTTTTAAGAGGTCCTGCCACAAAACACGTAAATGGTGTTGATAAAAGCTGACTGAATGCTTGTTTGTTTTCAGCAGTAGCAGGAAAAAAGCTGAGTTGTTTTAAAATGCCAGCTTTGTGGGCTGTCCTGCCAAGGCAAACTCTGACTCTTTGAGGCAGGAGGTCAGCTACAGAGAGAGCATTTGAGTGTTGTAGCTTGTTTGCTGGCAAGGACCTTGAAATGCCATAGAGTTGTGGCAATAAAAATGGCTACAGCCGGTACCTCTACCCTGAGGCTGGAAAGCTAAGGAATGGCCTGGATCTAGCCGTCTAAGCCACGGTTTTAATCCTACCCATACTGCTCAATAATTTAAAGGCTCATGTGGTCAGAAAAAGAGAGGTATACAGTAAAGAGAGATTCAAAGACAAAGAAAACCTTTAAATGATTTATAGTGTGTTAAAAATATATGCAGGTTAAAAGTTAAAGTTCTTAAAGTAAAAAACAAAAAAGGAAGAAAGAGAGTAGTTGGGTGTGGTAGTACACACCTTTAATCCCAACACTTGGGAGGCAGAGGTAGATTGACCTCTGTGACTTGAAGGTGTGGTAGCACACGCCTTTAATCCCAACACCTGGGAGGCAGAGACAGAGGGATCTCTGAGAGGTCAAGGACAGCCTGGTCTACAGAGTTATTCCAGGTCAAAGATATACAGAGAACCTGTCTCAAAAAGCAAAAAATAAAAGTAAAAATAAACAAAATAGAGGTTAAAATAAAGCGCACAAAGATGGAAAATACACAGAGAATTTTGATACTGTATGCTATTATGCTTTATTTGAATAGTTTGGATGCTGAGGAAGGAGCAACAGCTGCTAAAAGATATTTGTTTATAAATGCTGCTGAACTAATCCAACATAGATATTTTGAAAATACCTTTACTTCAGAATTTGGATCTAAGGATATGATACTTTGGAAAAGAGATTCTTCTTTTGTTTTCACAGACGATGAGACCCTGTGGATTGCTTCTATACTAATATTGTAATGACAGACCATGCCCTCCTGAAAGGTTGCTGTGAACACCCTCAAAAAATTACTTTGCTCAACTGCTGACTGAGATGGATCTAGCACACAGGTTATACCATGAAAGACCTGAATAACAGCGCCCCCATTCAGCAGGAAGCAGGTTGGAGAGAAAAAACTGTGCCCATGTTCCCAAATATTGTTTATAAATGTTCTTTTACATTTAAAAAGGGATATGATATAGATATGAATAATTTTCATTGGTATGGATTTGACTTTATTGATATAAATTTAAGGTCAATCTTGTTATATGTATATACATTTCTGATATTGATTAAGGTATTGTGATTGTGTAGTTCATGTAAAAATGTAATGTATATAGGTTGTTAATGGATAATCATTAATAATAATCAAGCCTGTAATCATGTTAGTTAGATTTTCTAGATGTGCACAGATATATTTTAGATAGACATTCTTCATATCTTTCAAAGACTACAGAATATGACATTTAATGTTTTAATAACTTAGGGTTTTTCATGACAATGAGACATGTCTGCTCCTGGCAGCAACAATCTACTTCAAGAAGAAGATGGGCATCGAAGAGGCACTTTATGGAGTTTGATAGCCATTTGGGCAAGAAACTGCTCTTGCCTGGACTGTTGCATAAACTGGACACAGAGAACCCACAGAGAGAGGATTACTGAACTTGCCTAAAGGTGAAATGATCTTTCAGGATTCCTGATTCATGAAAGAGTCTGCAAGACATTCTGCAGGACACAGCAGATAGTGACTGAACTGCCTTTGAAATTTCCTGCTTCATTGAAATGTCTGCTGGAAACTATGGGCCTGTAGGCCAAAGATGGCTGTCCCAACGGTACAGAGGAACTTTGGGTGGCTGTCCAGGCAGTGAGATGTCTCTGTAATTTCTAGAGTTTTTTAAGTTGCTTACTCCTCATTTACTTAGGTAATATTATATCCTTCTGGAGTCTTTGATGGAGTTAAAGAATAGATAGATAGTTATAGTTGTTTTCCTTTGTTATGATAAAAGATAAAATAGATGTAAATAATGTAACTGTAATTCTTGCTTGATAACTGTTTTGTTATATGCAATTTTCCTATGTTAAAGTGAAAGCCTTTCCTTTTTGTTTAAACAGAAAAAGGGGAAATGATGTGGGAAGGTCATTGGTTATTTAATAAAGAAACTGCTTGGCCTCATAGGTTAGAACATAGGTGGGTGGAGTAAACAGAACAGAATGCTGGGAGGAAGTGAGGTAAGACGCCATGCTTCTGCTCTCTAGGGCAGACGCGATGAAACAAGCCGCCAGGTCAAACATCCTGATCTTTCCCGGTAAGACTGGTGCTACACAGATTACTAAATATGGGTTAGGCAAGATGTGGAATCAGCCATTAAGTGGCTAGAAGAAATGGGCCAAGCAGTGTTTATATGAATACAGTTTGTGTGTTGTTATTTCGGGGCATAAGCTAGCCAGGTGGCCAGGAGCTGGGCAGCGGAATGCAGCCCGCAGCTCCCCACTACAGTGTGGTCTTATGTGCTGTCCCTGCCCGGGACTGGCTGCTCTGGGGCCTGCCCCTGCTCAGGGACCTACGGTGTGGTCTCATGGTCCACTGCCCGCTGCAGCCACTCAAGATCTGCAGCATTTTTATTAATCCATTAAAAACAAATTCAAGGTATTTTTGTAGAATTTTTGTCTCATACCACTTTAGATGCTTTTTGTCTTACTGATATTTTGCTTATATAGTATGGTTTCCAATTTTGTATTTTTATAGGTTTTGCTTGTGTGTTTCTTGTGTTTCTCTTTGCTATTTATTATTTTAAATTCTGGTTTGTTTGCTTTTTTGTCCACCTACTTGTTTTTCAGATAAAGAGAGAAAGATGCTATGCAGCCAGGTAGAGAGGTAGGGAGGAAATGGCAGAAGTTGTGGGAAGAAAAAACTGTGATCAGAATAGATTGTATGAAAAGTTTTGTTTTTTTAGCAAATAAAAAAACTTGCCTTCCAAATCCTAATAAACTGTAGAAAAGTTAAGTACATACCTAAGAACTTTGGTCATTTTAAAACTATTAACAGTGAACTCATCCCAAGTAATAGTCTGTCCTCTATTCTCACCCTTATATCTGAAAATGAAACAGAAATAGAACTTTATAGCCACATATTTTGTTTTGTTCTGTAAGGAGCTCTAAGAAAATCTCCTAAAGTCATGCTGTCAGTGGATCAGTCAGGACACCACAAGCCACGACGTTTCCATAATTCTGAAAACTCTAACAATTCTGACCAGTGACTCAGCCTTTGGGCAACAGGAAGTGTTCAAAAGGTTATACCTAACTGAGAATTATTGTTAAATGCATCAAAATAAGCAAAAGGCAATGACATAACATATTTTTAAAAGGACTTGATATTTTTAAAATGTAGAAAAACAAATTGTGATCAGCTAAACCACTACAGTGACCTTTGTACAAAGTTCCTTAGATACAAGTACACACGACCAAGACAAATTAAGTTTAAAGTTTAACTCAGTAAGTGTGTACTTTCCGTTACGTATTACCGTGGAAAAGCTACCTAACTGTACAACCAGTGCCTGCTGCTTTAACAACTTCCTCTGCTGTTTTGGGTGTCTATTTGGAACAGTAGTTTGTAGAACCCAATCCCTCTGAGGAGAAACACTCTGCAGCAGATTGTAAAATGCTTTCTTCTTTCCTCAGCGGACAGCTGAACAGTACAATATTCATTAATGAATTAGAGCTGTGCTTCAGATGAACAGACTTAAAATACTCTGTATACTGTCTCTAGGTCAGTTCATCAGGGTTCTTGATTTTACAGCAAGAAATCTGCTTTCATAGTTGAAATGTCACTCTTTCCCTTATATTGTGTGTGTGTGTGTGTGTGTGTAAAATTCACCCCATATCAAGTAAATTTCTCTCTGCAACAGATGGAGACCATTACAGAAAACCACAACCAAACAGCAGAGATGTGGATCCCAGTTCCTTTAAGTCTTAAAGTTTCAGATTTAAATTCAGCAAAAGCCTGATAGTTCAGCTATTACAGTAATTAATAAACTCAATTAGCATTTTGGGAGCATCAAAATGTAAGACATCTGGTTCCAATTCCAGTTTTGGCTCAGAATTAAAATACTTCCCTTACAATAGCCTGATTATAAACTGTTTTCTCTTTTTGAAACTATAGTCCTTCCCTTGCTGGAAGCCACCTCCCCACTGCCAGGAAGAGGAATGCAAAACATTCCCAGGAGCTGAGGCTGTGATGTCAGAAGTGCATTCCACTTCTCCCCAGTCAGGGCTTTTGGGAAGCTCTGGCCTTCAGCTAAACCCCTGGAAGAGATAGCAGCTAAGGTCTGCATTAAATCATACAGAGAATCTTTGTGCTGTGTTTTAGTACTGGCCAGATCAAAGCCAGGGAAGGAACTAAAACATGTTGCTAGACTTCTTTCAAAGTAAAAAGAAGAAAAAAAGTGCTTTGTAAAGAAGAAGGGGGAAGGAAGAAGCGAACAGGGAAGGAGGAAAAGGGAAAGAAAAAAAGGGGTGTTTGGAGGCCACATCTTTCTGTGTGCCAACTGACCTATTTAGTGTGCAATAGCGACCTACAGTAAGTTCTGTGTTTGATCGAGAGATGCAGCCTCAATAAATAGGGTGGAAGAATGACTTTGGACAACTTCCTATATCAACACAGAACATCTGGCTACATGTTCACACATATCTGTGCCTATGAAGGTGCAAAAAAATGCACACCATCCGTACAAATGAGAAAATGAAAACAAAACGGATTTCCTTTTCAAGGTAATAATTTGGAAACTGTACTTCAAGACAAAAGGTCATTTTTCCTATCCATGGCAGGGAAGTCTTTATTTAAAAGTACTTAAATTTGGAAGATTAGTCATTACTTATTTCATTAGTCTTTAAAAGGGGAACCTGCAAATATCAACCAAGGATGTAGCCGGTTGGTGGAGTGCGTCGTATAGGGTCCCATAGGGTCCTAGGGGTTGATCCTCAATACATATAAAACCAGGAATGGTAACATAGGGCTATAATCCCAGCACTCAGGAGAAGGAAGCAGGTGGATCAAAAGTTCAAGATCATTCTTGTTTACACAGCTCCAGGGCAGCCTGGAACAGATGAGATCCTGTCTAAAAGAGAGAGAAGGCTGAAAGCTCAACAGATGTTGGTTATTCATTTAATTCCAAGGACAAATGCTACTTTCTTCATACAATTTTAATTAAAACAAATTACTTTAAGGGGCTGGAGAAATGGCTTAATGGTTAAGACCTCTTGCTGCTTTTGCAGAGGACCAGGTTCTGTTCCTAGCATCCACATGGCAATTCAAAACTATCTGTAAATCCAGTTCTAGGAGATCCGAACCCTTTATGTGGCCTCCATAGGCACCAGGCAAAGCATAGAGACAAACATGCAAAACACCTATATACATAAAAATAAGTAGATCCTAAAAAAAAACAAAAAAAACAAATTACTTTAAAATAAAAATTACTTGCCTGGAATACAAACCAAATGAGAAATGTTGACTAACCCATAAAATCTTCATCAAACATTAAACAAGGCATGCCATGATGAATCCAGTAAAGGGAAGGGTCTATTAAAGCTCTGGAAGTTCACGGGGGCCCACATGTGACTCTAGGACCCGAGTGTTAGGAGAGTTCAATGTGACAGCATCTGGTATAACCTCAACCTTAGCCCTGCTACCACCCAGCCACTGATCTCTTCAGTCAACCCATCTCACAGCTAACAGTGTCATCCATCTCTATAAATGAACTTCAGGGGGATGTTTTTCTAGAAAGACTCATGAAAAACCAAACAACCAGAGATGGAGGGAACACATAAAAACGTATAGCAAAGAAGAGTCAGAAAAGAATCAACCATGCCTAACACAGGAAATAAGCAAACTCCCAAAACTAATGTAGAAGAATGAAAAGAATATCGACAGTCCAGGAAACCATCATCTAAAACATTTTTAGGAAACTGAAAACCCTTTCAATAATGATATTAAATGTAAATGGACTGAATATACCAGTAAAAAAGATGCAGAGAAGCCAATGGAATTTGAAAAGTAAGAACTGTATGCTTCCTACAAAAAAAGGAAAAACATTTAGCATGCCAAGGCATCTAAAAATTGACTATCAAAGGATGTAAATCATACTACTAAGTAAATGAAAGCCAAAAACAAGCAGGCATAGCTACCTTTGCAACTGATAAAAAAGACTTCTAACCAAAACTAATCAGACTGATAAAGAGGGGTCAGACATATTAATACATATTAATATTAATAAATGGAGCAATGCACCAAGAAGATATTACAACTGAAGGGCTGGAGAGATGGCTCAGTGGTAGAGTGGATACTGCTCTTGCAGAGGACCTGGGATCAGTTTCCAGCATCTATACCAAGCGGACAACCTCCTATAACTCCGGATTCCAGAGAATCGGATGCCCTCTTCTGGTCTCCAAAAGCACTCATATACCTAGTACATATAAACTCATGCAGGTCTATATACAAACACATAAATTAAAAAAAGAATAGATTTTAAAAATATTCATAGTTAGCATACATTTTAAATGTATTCATAAATACATAAAACTAAACAATAATAATTAGAGAAAAGAGGCTATCAACTTGAGAGTGGAAGGAACACAGGAGGGGAAGGGACTAGAAGAAGGAAAGCGAGGGGGAAAGCTATATAAGTGTATTTGAATTAAGAACATATGAAAAGGGCTGGAGAGTTGGCTCAGTGGTTAAGAGCATTGCCTATTCTTCCAAAGGTCCTGAGTTCAATTCCCAGCAACCACATGGTGGCTCACAACCATCTGTAAAGAGGTCCAGCGCCCTCTTCTGGCCTTCAGGCATACACACAGACAGAATATTGTATACATAATAAATAAATATTTTTTAAAAAAAGAACATATGAAAATAAAAGACACAATTATTGTAAGCATTTTTACATTAAATACTTGGAGTCTCCCAATTTCATAAAACAAACACTAAAATGCGACATCATTACAAATATGTATTAGTGGGAGGCTTCCAAACAAAAGATAAGCAAGGAAACTTCAGAGCTAAAAGTCATCCTAAATCATCTGGACTTAACAGATATATACAGAATATTCCACTCAACAGATAAGTAGTATGTTCTTCAGTGGTATGTGGAACCTTTTCAAAAATTGATCACACTGGATCATGAATCAAGCTTTATCAAATTTAAAGAAAATAATCTGAGACAATGTCATCTGCCTTATCAGACTACAATGGATTTAAATAAATCAACAGGAAAAAACATTACAAAATACTTGGCCGGAACAACACAATTTGAATGAACAGTAACAGTAATCCAAGGAATCAGACAGGAAATTAAAAAAAAAATTCCTAGAGTCAAAATGAAAATGAGAATACAATTTACCAGAACCTATGGGACATAGTCAAGTTAGTCCAAAGAGGAAACACTATAGGTTTAACATTTCACAGCACTGTGGCACATGCCTTTAATCCTAGCCCTTGGGAGGCAGAGGCAGACGGATCCTTGAGTTTGAGGCCAGCCAGGTCCACAGAGCAAGTTCCAGGACAGCCAGGGCTACACAGAGAAACCCTGTCTCAAAAGCCAAGACAAAGCAAACAAACAAGAAAGACTTCACATTAAAAATTAGAACAATCTCCGATAAGCAACTTAATGTCACAACTCAGGGTTCTCAAATGGGGCGGGGGGGAAGCCAATTCCAAACCTAGTTGAAAGCAAAAAATAATAAAGGTCAAGGAATAAATAAATGAATGAGATAGAGACTATAAGAAGTATATATGCTGGGCCAGGTGGTGGACACTTTCACCCTAGAACTTGGAGGGGCAGAGGCCAGAGTGAGTTCCAGGTCAGCCAAGGTTGTTCTGTAAATGCAAAGCAAACAATACAGAACAAAAACCCAACACCAGCACCAAAAAAAAAAAAAAAAAAAAAAAAAAAAAAAAAAAAAAAAAAAAAAAAAAAAAAAANAAAAACCAACAACAACAACAATACACACAACCAAGGAGTTGGCTATTTGAAAAAGCCAGTAAGATTAACAAACCCTTAGCCAAACCAGCAGGGGGAGGGGGAGAGAAACAAACTAAGAAAATTAGAGACAAGAGGGGTACTGTTAAAACAGACTCCAATACAATCCGGAACATACCTAGAGAATACTGTACACACTTATTCTTCAAAAATCTAGAAAACCTAGAAGGAATGGGTACATTTCTGAACACATGTGACCTACTAAAACTAAAACCACAAAATACAAGGAACTTAAGACTATGAGCAGTGATGTGGGAGCTGTAACAGTACCAGATGGGTTCACTGCTGAATCTTATAAAAATTTTAAGAAACATTTGACACAACACTTCTCAAATTGCTCACAAAATATAGAGAAAAGAAATATTATGAGGTTTATTCTACAAAGTCAGTAGTATTCTGATCCCCAACCCACATAAAAACATGATTAAGAAAGAAATTACATACCAATTTCCCTGATTAACAGAGACACAAATTCTCAACAAAACACCAACTTCAGGAAATCATTCAGATACATGATAACCAAGTAGGCTTCATCTCAGAGATACAAGGTTAGTTTAAAAGACACAAATCAATAGACTTAAGGACAGAAATCACGAAATTATCTCTACAGATGCAGAAAAGGTGTTTGACAAGGTTTATATGACTTTATCATAAATGTCCTGGAGAAACTAGGAATAAATGGAGTATACCTCAAAGTAATAATTATATAAAAATCTATACTTAATATTATGCTAGACATACTAAGAACATTTTATTCTCTTTCCTGAGACAAGGATGTTCATTCTCCCATCTAGCTTGAGCATTAAGACAAAACAATAAAGGGGTAGAACAAGAAGAAAGAAAAAAGGTTAAACTACCTCTGTTTGCAGACATGATTAGGACTTAAAAGACTCTACAGATTTACCAGAAGACTCTTTGATCTAATAAGCATTTTTAATACAGCTGTAGTATACAAAATCAAAACAACAGAAACTAGCACCCTTCACAGATATCAACAAAGAATTCACAGAAAAGAAATTAGAGGAAAAAAAATCCCATTCATAATAGCTCAAAATTAATAAAAACTTCTATGAATACACCTAACCAAGGAAGTGCAACATTTTTATCATGAAAACTGCAATGCAGAAAATAGATGAGGTTAAGACTTTTGATACTTGGCTTCATTAGGGTTTCTATTACTGTGATGAAACACCATAGCCAAAAAGCAAATTGGGGATAAAAGGGTTTATTTGGCTTACACTTCCACAATGCTGTTCATCACTGAATGAAGTCAGCACAGGAACTCAAGCAGGGTAGGATCCTGGAGGTAGAAGCTGATGCAGAGGCCATGGAGGGGTGCTGCTTACTGGCTTGCTCCCCATGACTTGCTCAACCGCCTTTCTTACAAAATCCTGGACTAGAAGACCAGGGTGGCACCATCCACAATGGACTGTGCTCTATCCCATTGATCACTAAATGAGAAAATATCTTGCAGACAGAAATCATGGAGGCATTTCCTCGACTGAGGCTCCTTCCTCTCTGATGACTCTAGCTCGTGTCAAGTTGATACAGTACAGTCCGTTTCACTGGCAGTATCAATATAGTGAACATGGCTATATTATCAAAAGCCATCTATAGATGGAGGCAATTCCCATCAAAATTCCTGTTACTCTCCACAGAACTAGAAAAAATAATCCAAAAAATCAGTCCAAGGGAGACAGACAGAACACAGCTAAATGTATACCTGACCTCAATTGTACTATAGACCTATAGTCAAAAAGACAACCCGGTGCTGGCAATAAAAGCAGAACTGGACCAATGTAACAGAATAGTGGATTTAGAAGTAAACAGACAAAGCTATAGCCACCTATTTTTTTTTAACCAAGGGAACAAAACATAAAGAAAAAGAATCCATTTTAAGGAAGGATAATCACTAAACGACCCTCCATCCCCAACCCAAATTCTTTAATGATATCTACTACCTTATATACTAATTTTAATTTTTTTTTGAAAAATTACAAATAGAGTTCTTACTCAATGGGCAGATTTTTTTAAAATATAATTTTTTATTGAAAAAAAAAAGATTTCCGCCTCCTCCCCGCCTCCCATTTCCCTCCCCGTCTCCCTTTTTCAATGGGCAGATTTTAAATGATGTCTTTCAAATGTAAATTTCTTATTAAAAACCGGTGAAAGAGAACTTAGTAACTTATCATTCCTTTAACTGACCACAGTAACTATTTAAGAGTGTCCCACCACGGGCTGGAGAAATGGCTCAGTGACTGCTCTCCCGCACGGAAACAGTTGGGCTTTTAGCATCCACACTGAGCAGCTTACAACGTGTAACTCTAGCTACTCTGGCCTCCAAGGGCACACATGCACTCACACACAAAATAAACAAACAGAAATGAAGTAAGTCTTTAAAATGGTATTTTATCAACAAGTGTAACTTTGGACAACAGCAGAAATCGACAAGCTGAAGGTACCCCACCCCCACCTCACTTGGGGACAGCAAGGCCAGTGGTGGCCACTACAGTAAACAACTATGATGAAGAGGTGGCGAAGCCTGTACTGTAGAGAGGCAGAACTGGAGACGTGCAGGCACTGACAAGTGTGAGAGAGGGCCAAGGTCGACAGTGAAACAGGTCAGTGCCCAATGTGGTTGGTGGGGTGGGGTGTAGCAGCCTGGAGCTTACTCAGACACGACTCAGCCGCCCAACACATTGCTAAGCAGGACGCTCACCCTGGCTCTGGGCAAGCATGGAGGCAGGGATGAGGAATGCTTCACCTTCTGGACTGAACTGCCTCAAAGAACCACCAAGATTGTCTGTGATGTGAATGAGGGTCATGTATAGATCAGGGGTCCTGATGCAGTGGGGGTGGAGGTGAGGAGTAGGGATGGGGACTAGGGGTCAATGTCTGTGGTGTCTCTGTGTCCTGTGTTACCACCTAATATCATGCCAAAGTCTGTTATCTATGTTGTGGCTTGAAGCCAGGTTGATGTATGGCCCATGCTTCAGCTTGAGGATCATGTCTAGGTCCAAAGTCATACTGCAGCCGGGGTCTGTATTGATGTGGCCCGTGTTAACCATGGAGTTCTTTTGAATGTCCATGGTCTGTCTATGTTACAGTCTGAAGCTATGTAGACGTCTGTGGTCCTATTGCCCTCTGGGGGCTATATTCATGGTCTCTGCTGTCACCAGAAACCATGAGGAAGCTCCATGATCCAAGCTCCACCTGACTGTGAAGAACAAGGAAGCTACTTTGGCAGTGACACTGTGTAAACCCACAATTGAGAAGGAGGGACATGGAAGACTTCTGTAATAACCCCTACCCCCCACCCAAATCTGCAAAAAAATTAACAGCTTAAAAAGGAAACTATCAAAAAAAACTTAAAAATTGTGATTAAGGATGTTGAAGTGTAGCTCTCCACAACTGATGGCACAAACTGGACTTTTTATTTCCCATTTTGTTGATGAGAAGGTCAGAGGGTGAACATGGAAGGACTGGAAGTGAGTATGACTGGGGTGTATGAGGTAAAATTCCCAAAGAATCAATAAAAATACTATTTTGAAAAAAGTGGAACTTTATGTATATAACAAAAACATAATAGCTGAGTCAAACCTAACTTCTTGAGGTACTTATTTTAAAAAATGAAAGAAACAATAAAAACACTCATGTTGTCTAAAATGAACTCAAAATCTCCTTCTTCTGGTTCACATGGTATTGCTGTGGTGGAGGAGCCAGTAAGTGGAGCGAAGCAAGGTAAACATTTGTGGGGGTCATATCCAAGGGCCATTTCCACAGCAATACAACAGGTATCCTGTGCAGACCTCCCTTGCTAGAAAGCTAAAGACCCAGAAGGATGTCACCATAGCTACATTTAAAAGGACTTGGAAAAAATAATTTCTATGACAATGATAGGGAAGAATTACTTAAATTTTGACAAATAGTCACAGCATATTCTTGACAACTTCCTGGTTTATACGGTTCCAAAATGAAATTTTCAGGTGTGAAGGGGAACTTAAGAAAAGAAGCTGTGTCTGCAGAGACTGACTGATTAAAACTTCAATTAGAACATCCATACTTGGGAGAGATTTGAGTGCTACAGGTCCAGAGGCTAATTACCTTATCTTGGGCCCCCAGAGCAGCCACTCCAAGTCTACCTTAGTTGTGGAACTAAAATCCTATGACTAATAGATAAAAACCTTTTGGGATCTACCAACTTAGCTTGATAATTATAATTATAATAATTATTATTATTATGACTTTTCCAGAGGTTTTGATACATAAGCTAGTCCAGGCTACCCTGGAACTTATAACTATCCTGACTTAGACCCAAGAACTTTGATTACCATGTCCACAATATGATGCTTATAGTATCAATTCAAGTTATAGCAAATCTATCACAGAAGGTCTGTTTTCTGTTGAATGTTTATACTTTCTGTTTTTAAGGAGCTAGAAATCTACAAAGCAGGAAGGTAACTAAACTACTAAGCAGAATATGAGAAATACTATATGAGAAACACAAGCTAAATCAAAACTAAGCAAAAACTGAAACGGTTCAAACACTGCAGAGAGAGCTCATTCAGCTGGAAAATATCAGAAGGGACTTCGTGAGGAACTGAAACTTAGGATGTCTTAAATGGAGCATCAAGACATCCCAGACAGAGTAGGAGAGAAATACTAGGAATTTAGAGTTGGTTCATTAACTTGGCCAGTGACGGGTCAACCAAAACACATTTGTGGTGGTTTTAAAGAAAATGGCCCCTAAATGACGTGGCACTATTAGAAGGTGTGGCTTTGTTGGAGGAAGTGTGTCAGTGTGAGGATAGGCTTTAGGTCTCTTTCTCAAGCTTCCCTCAGTCTGACAGTGAGTCAACTTTCTGTTGCCCACAAGATGTAGCACTTTCAGCTCCAGCACCATGTCTGCTTGCATGCTGTCATGCTCCCCTTCATACTCACAATAGACTGAATCTCTCAAACTCTAAGTGAGGCACCCTCAATTAAATGTTGTCCTTTATAAGAGTTGCTGCTGTGGTTGGTCATGGTGTGGTGTAGGAAGTCTTTCTGTCTTTGTGTTGCTTTCATTGGTTAATAAAGAAACTGATTTGGGCCTGTTGACAGGGCAGAATTTAGGTAGGCAGGGAAGACAGAACTGAGAGAAATGCTGGGAGAAAGAAGGGCTGAGTCAGAGAGACACTGCGGAGCTGCTGCCAGAGTCAGACATGCTGAATCTTTGCCGGTAAGCCACTGCCATATGATTATATACAGATTAATAGAAATGGGTTAAATTAAGATGTAAGACTTAGCCAATAAGAAGTTAAGAGCTAATGGGCCAAGCATTAATACAGTTTCTTTGTGGTTATTTCGGGGCTAAAAGCTGGGCGGCCGGGACAAACAAGCAGGCCCTCCTTGCAACAATGGTGTTTTCTCACAGCAATAGTAAACTCTAATTAAGACAACATTTAAATAAGCTGAAGGGAAATCTTCACATGCAGGTTGAGAAACAGGTAAAGGTGAACAGAAAAGAAAGAAGCATCTAATATTTCTATACAAACAAGACACAATATCAAATCTGCTTCCTAAATATACATCAGAAATGAGTCAAGACCAGAAGTATGTTGCTAAGTGGCTTAGGGATAGAAGGCCCTGAAATTGGCTACCAGTTGCAAACCCTGCAATATTTCACACAAGCAGTAAAAACACAGCAGTGGAAAAGGTAAAGAAGGAATAAAGGAGCCATGTGGAGGAACAGTCTCTGACTGAGACACTTGTTCCTTAAAACTTGGGTTTCCAAGCTAATCACCAATTATAATCACTAATCACATGTAAATTGATGGAAGCAACAAGGTAGGTACCAGGGTTAGATTCCTGGGAAAATGAAACCAGACAGATCTTTCCAAACCAACCCTAGAGAGGAAAAGCCTTGTGAGGAAGCTGCTTACTCTGCTCAAGGAGGGAAATCACTAGCTAGTCTTGATACAACACATCACGCTTGTGGCTTGTGGTGGTGGTTTTTTGTTTTTTTTTTTTTTTTTTTTTTTTGCAACTGGCATGGAGAAGGGGCAAATCTAGTGCAAAGAGAAGAAGATAGACAGGCTTTGTCTTTGCAAATTAGAGAATGGGGTATGTGCTAGTTTGAAAGCCCCCAAAAAAGGTGTGGCCTTGCTAGAGTAAGTGTGTTCTTATTAGAGAAAATGTATCACTGTGAAGGCAAGTTTTGAGGTCTCATAAATACTCAAGCCATGCCCAGCGAGACAGACCACTTCCTGTTGCCTTTGAGCCAAGACGTAGGATTCTCAACTACTGCTCCAACACCATGCCTGCCTATACACTATCATATTCCCAGCCGCCATGTTCCCAGCCACGAAGATAATGGACTAAACCTTTAAACTGTAAGCCTTCATCTCCATTAAAATAAGAGTTGCTGTGGTCATGGTATCTCTTCACAGCAACAGCAACCCTATGATGGAACCCTTATGCAATCAAGGGTATCATAACATGGGTTAGAGTTAGAGACCTTGCCCATCCTGTATTGTCTCAGCTTTCTGTCCTCTGCCTCAGCTCTGTTGGATTTTATACATAGGGTCCTTGATATGGAATCATTTTAAAAAACAAAAAGGATGGGTGTGGTGGCACCTGTATGAAATCCTAGCACTTGGGAGGTAGAGGTAAGAGGACCAGAAATTCAAGACCAGACAAATCTACAAAGTGAGTTTGAGTCCAGGCTGGATACATGAAACTCTACCTCAAAAATCCAACATCAGTAAATTAAAACAAAATTTAAGGAGCTCAATTTTGGGTTGCTTTAAGTCTTTGCACATCTCTATTCTTTTGAATATAAAAGTTGGTACAAAGAACATCTGCTTTGATATAATGCCCCTGCCCTCCATGTTTTATGAGATTATATTTGTTCTTTTCTATACATAGGATTTGAAATACTTTTAGACTTGAAAAAATATTTAAGAAATGCCTTTGTATTCATCTACTAGATTAATGAATAGTAAGACTTATGTCATATTAGCTTTCTCACTGTCTCCAAATAACTAATATATAGTTGTGGTCATTGAAGTTACAACTGTTACTAATTTGTGGAACTATAGAGAATAACCTGTAGACACTGTACAATTTGACTCTGAATGTTTTTAGGTGTATTCTGAAGCACAAGGCTTTCCCTTTAGCCACAGTATAATGAAAACATTCAAGATGGGAACAATATTATAACATAATATACAGTCCATATTCAAACTGTATCAGTTGTCCCAATAATGTCTTTTAGAGCAGTACTTCCCAGTGCAGGACAAAATCAGATGAGGCAGTGTTTCAATATTTGGCTTTTACTCTTTTGCCTTTGTATGACCGGAGCTGCTGCCCATCTGCAGCTCTCAAGTCCTAGTAGACTCACTGGGAGAAGTCATACCATAAAGCCTGCCCCAGGGGAGATGGATAACCTTGTTCAGCCTTACAATCAAATTCACAAGTGCTCCATAGAAATGGGCAAATGGTCTCCTCAATATACCTTTAGGGGGACAGACACATCTGTCATTAAAGATATCAGTGACCTCAAAGTATAATAAATAGCAGAATGTTCAATCCTGCACTAGACAACATCATTAAGTCACTCCTTTGTATAAGGCCATGTACCCAGCACTCAGATTGTCTAGTGAGCAAGACTTCTATATTCCAGTTATTTAAATTGATTCTTGGATACTGACTCAAAAAAATTATTGTTAAGGAAAAAACATAGCAGTTTGTTAAGTTTTATGGACTCTGGTAATTTTCTAACTGAGAAAACTGAGAAAGGGGAAAAAAATAAATCAAAACCCTTCATGGTCTCCATTATATTCAGATTCAACCAACAGCTTACACACACACACACACACACACACACACACACACACACACACACGGTGTAGGAGGTCCTTTTGTCTATATGTTGCTTTCATTGGTTACTGAATAAAGAAACTGTCTTGGCCTGTTGATAGGGCAGAACTTGGGTAGGTGGTGAGACGGGAACTGATTGCTGGGAGAGGGAAGGCGGAGAGAGACACCATGGACCACCAGAGTCAGACATGCTGAATCTTTGCCGGTAAGCCACTACCACGTGACAATATACAGATGAATAGAAATGGGTTAGCTAATGGGCCAAGCAGTGTTTTAATGATTATGGCTTCTGTGTGATTATTTCAGTTCAGGGCAGCCAGGACAAACAAGCAAGCCTCCTCCTACACACACATAGGTGTTAAGTGTGGGTGTAGTATAACAACGTCTTCCCCCTCTAGTGTTCACTCTGCCATAGCTTTCTCTACTTTCACAATGGATAAGAAACAGAAATATTGTTGGCAGTGAAAGCATACTCCTTAAGTGAAGCTCTGTTGCTTCAGAGTCACTATTCTAACTGTAAAGAGTTTGCTGAGATGTAGAGTTTGGCTCTGGGCAAATTTCTGAGTGGCTGGCTTCCTTAAACCAGCTGTATAGTGTTCTAATTTATGAGCTAATTAGAATGAAGTAATTTTACTAGAGGGAGAAGACTTTGTTATACAGGATTGGAATTAGAGATGGACCAAGCCAGTGTCCAACTCCAAAACCAGCTCTATATATTTATAAATATAAATACATACACATATATATATTAATGTATATATAAAAGAAAATTCACATACAATGGCTAGTCACTGAGTTCTGACTAATGTATACAATTGGTGCAACCCAAGCAACTGCTGGGCTACCAACCATCACTATCATCAGAAGAGAACTCCCTCAACCCTTACTTCCAAGTCCTCCGTTTCACTGGCTGCCCCAGAAATTCAAACTGAACTGACTGTTCTCCCACTCAGGTACTAACTAGGCTGACCCTGCTTAGTTTCTGAGATCAGAAAAGATTGGCTTATAAATAATGCTTCCTGTTTCCTAGACTGCTCCCATATACTATACCCCCTAGGTGCAATATAACAAATAGAAATCAGGATTATACTTTACAGAGATCACAACACTGTGGCTAGAATGTCTGTCAGTCAGAAGACAGAGCACACGGATTACTCTTTCTTTCTTTCTTTCTTTCTTTCTTTCTTTCTTTCTTTCTTTTTCTTTTTTTGTTGTTGTTTTTCAAAACAGGGTTTCTCTGTAGTTTTGGAGCCTGTCCTGGAACTAGCTCTTGTAGACCAGGCTGGCCTCGAACTCACAGAGGTCCGCCAGCCTCTGCCTCCCAAGTGCTGGGATTAAAGACATGCATCACCACCGCCCGGGCAGATTGCTTTTTAAAAGTAATGTCACAAAGCCACTGTTTGTGGGGGTGTCTTACACTATACCTCAATAAAGTACCTAACGTACCGTAACTTCCACCCACACTACTCAATAATCCCATGGAAGCAGATAACTAATGATCCTGACTTAACTTTTCAACAAAGAACAAGCATATTTACTATCACCTCGTCAGGAAAATCACAATAGATTTAATAAAGTCAGTATTTCCAGATTTTCAAGTTCACAAACAAGTTTCTAAACATGTTGCCCAGTGTCTGACAAACCAACTTGGTCCCAATGAAGGTATTAATTGCCATAAAGAAATGAAGAATCAGTTCAAAGGACCACAGGAATCAGCTACAGACCCCCCTGCTGCAGGTGGCCTGGATAGGAATACATTAGAAATACGCCTATTCCTGACTGGATATGCTTCTGATAAATCCCAAGCCAAGCCAAGCCACAGGTGGCACAGACAGGCTGGCCACCCACTGATCACCCACAGCCCGGAGAACACGCGATCCCAGATTGTACTGTTCAGTTGATGTGAACAGAAATGTTTACCATTCCAACATTTCATGTCATCAGCTAGCTACCCACTAAAATTATCTATTCCTGTGGAATGCTTGGAATTTCCTCATTGGTAAGGATTTGGAAGGTTTTAAGTACAGACTCTATTCTCATAAAATGGTGCATTCCCCTAGACTACCAGGGCAGTTTTGTGGAAATCCACAAACCATAAGATAAGACAAATATGCTTGTGCCAAAGACAGTGCCTCATGCAATTCTGGGAATATAATTTTTTTTTTTACTTTGGATGCTAAATCCATGTTATCAATGATTTATATTTACCCATTTTTTATCTTTAAAAGTATATAAAAGTATTCCTGATATTAGAAAAAAACAATATTTGTCTTATTGGACCTGGATTACCTTTCAATGATTTATTTCTAGCTCCATCCAATTACCTTAGAATTTAATAATTTCTTTTTTGAAACAGTTGAATAATATTCTATTGTATAAGTGTATCACATTTTCATTATCCAATCATCAGTTGATGGACATCTAGGCTGTTTCCAAGTTCTGGCTCTTGTGAATACCATAGCAATGATCCTGGATGAGCAAATATCTCTGTAATAGAATAGAGGGTCCTTTGGGTATATGCTCAAGAGTGGTATAGCTTGATCTTGACACAGATCTTTTCCAAGCTTCAGGAGGGACCATCAAACTGACTTTAAAAGTGGCTCTATGAGTCTGAAGTGAGCAAGTGTTCCATTTCCTCTCATCCCTGCCAGCATGCGTTGTCATTTGTTTCATTGATCTTGACCATTCTGACCGGTTTAAACTGAAGTCTCAAAGTAGTTTCAATTTGAATTTCCATGCTGGCTAAGTAAGGACATTGGATATTTTAAGTGTTCCTAAGTGCCATTTGTATCTTATCTTTTGAGAACTCTCTACTTTGTTATTTTAAATTTTAAATTCAGTTATTTCTTTTCTTGATGTTCAGTTATCTTTAGCTCTCTCTATATTTTCGATATTAACTCTCATCAGATGTGCAATTGATAAAGATATCTTCCCGTTTTATAGCCTGCCATTTTGTTCAAAGGATGGTGTGCTTTTCAGCTTCATGAGGCCCCATCTACTGTCAGCCTTGGTGCCTGTGCTACTGGTTTCCCTTTCAGAAAGATTTTCCCTGGGCTAATGAGTTAAAAACTATCACACCATTTCTTTTCTATCAGATTCAGGGTATCTGGTCTTATGTTGAGGTCTCTGATTCACTAGGAGTTAAGTAAGGCTCAGGGTGGTAGGTATGAATCTATTTGCTTTCTTCTAGATGCAGGTATTCAGACTAACCAGCACCATTTGTTGAAGATTTTGTCTCTTTTCTTAGGACTGCTTGACCAGAGTTCTAAGCAGAACTTCAGCTTGCAATCTAAATCTGAGTCTTAATTTATTCCGAACAAACTGCCAGTCAGCCCACCCACATGCCCACCACGAGCCACCACTGTTTACTGTTAGTCCCTAGAACCTCACAGAGTCCTCGAAAGAAAAGAAACTCCTGAGACAAAATATAATCAAACAGCACATGCACAGATCAAAGAAAGGATAGTAAATGCTAAAATTGAAAAATACCAAGTAAAAATACAGGCAAGCCCATAAGAATATCACCTAACTTTTCAGCAAAAAACAGAACAATACAACAAAAAGTGGTCAAAAAAACCCACCACATGTACAAGAAACAACAAACAAACAAACAAACAAAAAACAGAACAATATTTAGTAATAAATCTCAATGTTAAATGTCCCAATTGCCTAATAAAAGGACACAGGTGAACAGATGGAGTAGAAAAGACAATCCATCTTTTTGCTAACTCCAAGGTGTGCAGCAAGCCATAGGGCAAACACTGCATTAGGGTAAAGGGATAGAACAAGACAGCAATGTAAATATTTGCCAAGATGGACTTCAACCCAAAATTAATCAGAAGAGACAGGGATTCCTCATGGATTTCTCAGCCATCCATATTACGTTCCCTCCCTCCCTCCCTTCTTCTTCTCTACCTATCCCCGCTCCTTTCCTAAGGAGGCTCCCTTTCCCTGTTTCCCAATCAGATCACTGTCTCCTTCTATTCCCTTCTTCTGTAATAACTTTGACACCATCTAGTTGCTCCCTAATTCGACTAAAGACTGCTTAACAAGGACACTATGCCGGATACTAGAAACCCAGCTAACTACACAGTGCTAGTGGAGGCATGGTTACTGAAGAGAATCCACAACCACTATTTCATTAAATTACCATAGTACTTAAAATAATCTATAAACATTTGTCCTTATACCCACACGTAAGTGTAGTCTTCACCCCTCATCAAGGAAATTTCTCTTTGCAACAGAGGAAGACCATTACAATTTGAGAGGCTAGAAAGATAGCTCAAAAGGTTAAAAATTCTTACTGCTCTTATAGAGGACCCAAGTTGGATTCCTAGCACCCAGGTAGGGTAGCTCACAACAGCCTATGACTCCAGCTCTCAGGAATCTGATTCCCTCTTCTGGTCTCTGAGGGAAACTGTACTCATGCACATACACTCCTCAAATCTTCACAGATACATCTGAACATGCGTAATTTTTGAAATTTTTAAAAATTCTGTCTCTAATAACAATATATAATTCAGTTCAAGAAGCTCCTCAGGATATGGCTATTTATAATCCTTTGGGCCATGTACAGACAGAAAAATCAGTTGATTTACATGGTCACAGAATTAAACTACTCAGCAGAAAACATGTTCACTCTCAGGGTAGGTATAAGGGCTGAAACAAGTCCCTACAAAAGTCCTGTATTGAAGCCCTAGGCCCAGAGCACTAAATGATGATTAAGTTAAAGTGAGGCCTGTAGGATGGCCTCATTTGAATCTGACAGGTCCTTAAAAAGATGAGAAGTCTGTGCATGGATAGACATCAGGGGTAGACACACACAGGAAAGGTCCTGAAAGATGATACCAAGTGCATTGTGTTCCAACAGCCAAGGAGAGATTCAGAGAAAATCTATCTCACTGGTACCTTGACCTTAGCCATCATAATCTATATTGGGAGAAATAAATTTCTATTGTTTAACAAGATGAGGTAGCAATTTGTTAAGGCAGCCTGAACATACTAAGCAGCTAGTGCAAATTTATCTGTTACCACTGAGAAGATGACCAAAGTTGAACAGTACTGTCTGCACAGCCCAGGAGACCTGGACTGTCTCACCTGTCTAGGAATTTTATGGCTTCTCCTTCCCTAGGGGACTTTGAATACTGGCCTGTTCTTTGTGATAGGGCCATTGTTCTACAAATGGAGATATTATATGCTACTATCATTGGATTAAATTACTGTATATTCCAGAAATGTGCAGCAAATAATTTGTTGGGATTTTAAGGGTGTGCTGGCTTGAATGCGAATGGACTCCAAGAACTCATACATTTGAGTACTTGGTCCCTAGCTGATGGAACTGATTGGAAAGAATTAGGAGATATGGCTTTGCTGGAGCGGGTGTGTCAGTAGGGATGGATGGGATTTGAAGTTTCCGAAGACTCCTTCCACTCTGAATCTGTCCTGTGGTTGTGTCTCGAGAGGTGACCTCTCAATCACTCTATCAGTGCCACCCCTGCCTGCCTGCTGCCACGCTACACACCGCGATGGCAATGACTCTAATCCTCTGAAACTAGAAGCCTCAAATAAAGTTTTTAATGCTGTCTTGGTGTCATATCACAGCAATAGAAAAAAATTTAAAAAATGGCTAAGCGATCCTTTTAAATAAAATTGGGTAATATATTGAAGGCCCTGGCAACATTTAGCCTGAGGCCCTCTCACAAGTGATCCTAAGAATCATGAAGAGATCACTGCAGACCAGAAACAATCACTAGCCACTAAAAGACCTCCTGTGGAAGGAAGATAAGCTTATGTTTAACATCTGTAGCCAATCCCAAACCCAAGAATCTAGGAATTTCATAGATGGAACCTTCTACCAATACATTTAATAATTAGTATTTACCAAAAGTAATAAAGTTTTTTTGATAGTAAAAACTATTCTCCTAAGCAAAAGAAAGCAAATGTTAGAACTGCTGTAAATTTTGGTCTAGTAATGATTATTTATTCTCCTGGAGTTCAAACTATATTATGCACTAATCCGTTCTTTTTACATTTCCCTCTTAAATGACATCAAGAAAAGAATAAAGCAATCATATTACCCTACTGTCGCATGAGATCGCCCACTAAACCTACTTTCCCAGAAAGAATCAAAACAAAAACGGCCAGACTGTAGATCATACAACACACGTCATAGACAAAAATCCTCAAGTGACAGTTTTTTTCTACTCCCTAAATCCAAATTATAAAATCTCTGATTCCAAGCGGACACAATCCTATCACATAAGATCCAAGTCACATCCCGGCTTTCCTCCCTTGGCATTTTTCTAACAAAGTCACAGAACTTTTCCTGGTAAAAATGTCTCCCGCTTACGAGGCAAATGCACAGTTGACGGCTGGACTCAGCTTGCTGTACTCACCAAGGAGGGAATATGTAGATGATGTCCTGGGGATGCCCCCGTAAGTGGTCTGCAGTCTCTCTGGTAAAGAGAACCTTCAGACAGGCTCCCAGTCCAGCAGCTGTGCCCCTGGGAGGGCTCGTGGTTGGTGGCCCTGCTAACTGCTCACACACTGCAACTTGCATGGTGCATTCCTCATGTAGTTCCAGAATTTTCACAGTTAAGACACCAGACTTTCTGCCTAGAAGCAGAACAGACCAAAAAAAAAAAAAAAAAAAAAAGAAAAGAAAAGAAAGAGAAAAAAGAAAAGAAAAAACACACATTCAGAAACATCCTACACATTAACTGCTTCTCTGCTTCTGTCAGAAACTATGTACCAGTGATAGCAAAGGAATGTTCATGGACTGCTGAGTGCTTGAGGTATGAATTTAAAAGGGCAGAATTTAATCTGGATTCCAGGAGTGCCCCTCTTATAGAATTGGCCAAATTACATAGATTTCAATTTCTCATCTATGAAACAGATAATGTCACTTGCTCCAGTCAAGATCTGAGAGAATTCGAGGATAAACAAAGGGGACCCAATGCAATAATAGTTATCGACACACATGTTGTACCAATGTAACAGCACAAAGAACTGGGAGTGTTGGCTCAGTTATAGAACATTTGCCTAGCATGAGTGTGGTTCACCTCATAAGATCAAGTGGCTGGAGTGATGTGGGACACGTAAAATATTCCTAATAAAAGTCAAAATCTTTGCAAAATCCTCATGTTGGGTATGGAAGATGTCATCGATAATCCTAGCTACTAGAGAGACTAAGTCAAGAAAATCCTGAGTTAAAAGCTAATCTGGGTCCTGACTTCTTTGCTCATATTTTCCCTCCTTCTGCTCCTCCTTGGGACATTGGGAGCTCAGTCCAGTGCTCCAGTGTGGGTCTCTGTCTCTATCTCCATCCATCTCCAGATGAAGGTTCTATGGTGATATGCAAGATATTAATCAGTACGGCTATAAGATAGGGTCATTTCAGGTTCTCTGTCCTCAGCTGCCCCAGGACCCACGAGGGGTGCACCCACCCACGGAGACAGTGGGGCTGATCTATTGTGAGCTCACCAAGGCCAGCTGGACTGCGACTGAAAAACCATGGGATAAAACCGGACTCTCTGAATATGGCGGACAATGAGGGCTGCTGAGAAGCCAAGGACAATGCCACTGGGTTTTGATCCTACTTCATGTTCTGGCTTTGTGGGAGCCTAGACAGTTTGGATGTCCACCTTCCTAGACCAGGATGGAGCGGGGAGGACTTTGGACTTTCCACAGGGCAGGGAACCCTGACTGCCCCTCAGACTGGAGAGGGAGGGGGAGAGGAGTGGGGGGGGGGGAGGAGGGGGAGGAGGTGGGGAACGGAAATGGGAGGCGGGGAGGAGGCGGAATTCTTTTTTTTCAATAAAAAATTATATTAAAAAAAAAAGCTAATCTGGGTATCACAGGGAACAAGATGGGAAGGGGAAGAAAGCCAACTAGCTGGAAGAAAGAGCAAACACAGCAGGGGCACACGAAGATAGGTGGGTGATGTCTCCTAGAGAGACAAAAGCTGCTGTGACTCAGAGGAAAGATGGGCTTTTCAAATCTTTGCTATAAAATACACACAAAACAAATAAAAGTTTTTTATGTGCTTAATAACATGTGCTATTAGTTGCAGGTAATGAGTATATTTTATCTTTTTCTATTAGTGTTTAATTTTTAAAATACAAAATTAGCTAAGCAGGAATAAGGAAAATAGAGCTGCAAATAACACTCAGTATCACCAGTCTCTCAAACACTGCAGATTAACAGCAAAAAAGATCAAAAGTCAAGTTTTAAGTTATATATCGCTTCGTTTCCGTTTCCAATTCTTCCTCTCTTTTGCTTCATGGCTTTGTTTTCTTTTCCTCAAGCTCCCCATCCATTCTCCTGACCTAGTGCTAGATTTCAGGTTTGCACACTGAGCTGGCCCACCAGCTTGTCAGGATGACTGCTTCTCATGGTCTGTACCTGTCTCATTGAGGATAGGAAGGAAACAGTGAGGGAAGGACGTGAGCATGTGCAATGTCAAGTTCCTGCTGGGCATGATGTGAGCAGAAATGGAGGTGTAAAGACAAACTTCTAAGACAGCACTGACAAAAGAGCAAGCACATGACTCTGGCACAGCACGGGTGTCTTTAATGAAAAGTAGTTGTTCTTCAACGGAGAACAGAAGAGCAAGCTAGGATCAATAAAAGTCATTTTAGTTTGCATATTTCTCTAGGGTAAGGCAGACAAGCAGCACCTAGAAAATTAGGGGTTTTAGAAGCAAATAGAAAAATGGTCTACAGAGAAACCCTGTCTTGAAAAAGAAGGAAGGAGGGAGAGAGGGAGGGAGGGAGGGAGGGAGGGAGGGAGGGAGGGAGGGAGGGACCCATGCTGATGACTGAGCAGAGAATTGATTGCTGCTGTTTACTGAAAAGCAGCCTGTATCTTTTTAGAAAGACAGAAAGGAATAAAGAAAAGTCTTTCTGGTCTTGTAGCTACAATATTTGCTGTGCATCACACTAGATATGAACAACTACCTATCAGGTAGCAAAAAGTAACTCAGTGGTTACTTTAGAGTACGTAGAAATTCATAAAAGGAAAACAATTATAGGAACACACAAATATTATTAGAGCACAAACACCTATGATTCCATTATTAAAATACACTTAAAAACATAGGATGAGCCACACTATTACCGACTGTTCATTTTTGGAAGCATTTAGTAAGTACTAACAATATTCCAAATAAGATAACACCGTCTCAATATCCACAGCACCGAATGCTTCGGGGAATAAACAAGTTATTTTCTGTTAACTGTTTTCATGCCCTGAACACCACAGCTGGAGAGAAGGGGCTGCAGTCTTGTCCTCTGGGCAGAGTACCACCAGGAGTTCTAGGGGACACAAATAAACAATGCCTTTGTAGAATAAAACAAAGCAGTCTCAATTCCACTTACCCGAGAAAGAAAAAGAGCATGGGATAAGGTCTGTCAAATTATCTGCTGGAGGCAAGCACCAAATTTGAGCCCAAGAGATATAAGTACCAGAGACACTCATTTTAAAAAGAATACTGTTTTGCAATCTGATGAATAGTTCAAAAAAAGGTCATTTCTATGCTGCTAGGGCAATATTTTCCAAAAATGTTGGAGCATGTAATTAAGATATCACATCATCCAGGAAACAGATTGAGTAACTGCCAGAAACAATTACTTAGCTATACTAGAAAGATTTTTAAGAGCCACAGGCCTTTAAGGAGGAGCTGAGTAAAACTGTCTTCTCAATATGACAGGGCTGCTGTACTCATGAACGCAGCAGCTCTGGTGGGCTGCACAAGACCTGCAGGAAGAAAGGCGAGTCAGCACTGGGGCATGGAGTGGGAATGAGTTCTTGAGCCTGAACTATGGAGAGCTGATGGCTTCTGGGGGATGGAGAGTTGGTTTTCTTTAAGGATATGCTCCTGGTTGGTTGCCCATGCTCCAGTGAAAGGCGCCACAACTGGGACTAGCACAAATTGTAGTCATGGACTGTTATAAAACAACAACAGAAAGAATTCAAAAAAATAGAGAACATGAAACTGGGGGAGGATAAGGAAGTGAGGCTCAACCTGGAAAGAGTTAGGAGAAGAATGATCCAAATACACTGTGTGAACATTTTAAAGTATAAATAAAAATATTTTTAATCTTCAAATTAAGAAATACAAACACCTTATTTGTGTTTCTCTAACGGTAATAGTTAATATACATATAGTATTAGCTACCTCTGGAAGCACTGGGAACTGGATCACAGTAAACACAGTGTAATGCCTGGTCCAGCACATGTGCAGTAATTATAGCATTAGCCTTTAAAAGCATTTTCAAGTTAGTTTTCTTTTTTCAGGACAGAGTATCTCTGTGAAACAGCGCTGGCAGTCCTGGAACTCACTCTGTAGACCAGGCTGGCCTCAATTTCACAGATCTGCCTGCCCCTGCCTCCCAAGTGCCAGGCTTAAAACCATGAGCCACCATTGCCCAGCTCAAATCGGTTTTCCTATTCAATCCCTAAGAACTACAAAAACAGGTTTGAAGAAATAGAACCTTTGTAAAGTTGCTACCTTAAGTAAAGCTGTGATACCAAAAAATATGACTGCCTAGGGGCTGTAATAAAATAGCAGAAACAATGAAGGGGTTAGAAAAAAGTATGCTGTATTACCAAAATGCCAGGCAGGATGTGCCTACAGGTACAATAATGTCATGATTGCTATGAGTACAACAATCAGCTTTCCAACCTAATTTAAGGCATATTCCACAGGAGGAACTCCTGTCTAGTACTTCTGTAGATGGGGGGGACATCAGAGGACCTAGTGGAGAAGGAACTGCTATTGTTTTGTTGAATGAATGTAATGTGCATCAAGTTGTTTCTAAACATATTTGCACCCAAAGAATTATTAATGAACAAAAATTCCTTTTTGTAGATTAAGAGTATTTGAAAAATTCATGATCATTGGTGAAACTCCTAAGAACAAGTTTATTTTATTGCTGTGGCATAGAGGCCCGCTGCTTAGTCACTTATAAGCATCTAGATCACTCTCTCCAATGCTTAAATCATCACAGAAGAGTAGAAAGAACCTAAGAGCTGGAAGAAGGGGTGGAGTTATTGTGTTGCAGTTTATTCTTAGAGGGAACAGGAAAGATCGTGAGGCTCCAGGAGTGGCAGAAGAAGTAAGCAACCTTCAAGTGCAGGAAGTTCATGAAATTAACAAAATCCACAAGGTCCCTCTCAAACGTTCTAAAAGTAGTAAATAATTCCAGGGAGAGAACACTCTCTGACACGTTTGCATCCAGGAGACTTGGACCTGTCTTTCAGCGAGAGCATTGTCTCTTCAATTAGCTGTAACTCAGCTGGGGTAGGCTTCTGGTGACGCAGTTGCCCTTGGGTTATTCGTGATCCTATACACCACCTATCATCATACTCCCATAAGCAACCCTAATAAACTCAATATTTGCTAGGTCAAACTTCGATAGAATCATTACTTTGGTCTACCGAATAGAAGCTGGTTTGCCTTTCCCTAGAAAAAGCTTACTGAGACTGCCCCTGGAGAGGGAAGTGTCTGGGTTACTTGTTGGAGAGCTCTGTTCTCTGCACCCTAGCCCTAGGAGGCTCATCCCATGGCTCATGCCAACCCACCAAACCCCAGAGACCCTGGAGTAAGCCTCCCAATACTCGCAACCATTCCCTACCACATCTGTGCTCACCACAGCCTTGGCCCAGGCTGCCCCTAGAGAGGTGAGTGTCTCGGTTCCCAGTTGGAGGGCTCTGCTCTCTAGGCCCAAGACCCAGGAGGCACACCCTGTGACACAACCCGACCCAGCAAACCCCAGAGACTCCGGACCAGCATACACACACACACAGTTTTCCCACAGCATCTCATCTGTGCCTACCAGAGCCTTGGTCCAGACTGCCCCAAACCCTACCTACACCTGAGGAACCCAAGAAGCATATCAGCAGATCTGCCTGAACCTGGAGAAAGAGCAACTACCTAAGCCACAGGCCCTACCTTCACTAACTGGAGAAAGAGAGACCCCGAGAAGCACAGGCAATAGATTTCTGTAAGTTCAAGACTACCCTGGGCTACACAAAATCAACCAGAAACAAATCTAGATGGTGGTGGCCTAAAGCTTTAATCCCAATATTAAGGAATCACGCCTTTAATCCCAGCACTAGAAGAAATATAAAATGGGAGGAGAGAGAAGCTCTGTCTGCTTAGTTTGTGGTTGCCCAACCTTGGTAGAGGTAAGAATTCTCTATTGGTTTGGCTGGCTGCTTTGCTTTTCTGATTTTCAGGTTGAACCCTAATTTCTGTCACTGGGTTTTTAGTATTCATGCTACAGTCACAAATAACAAAAAATATCTTGGGATAATACTAACCAAAGAAGTAAAAGATCTGTATGAAAAGAACTTTAAATCTTTGAAGAAAGAAACTGAAAAAGACATCAGAAAATGAAGAGATCTCTCATGCTTTTAGATAGGTAAGATCAACATAATAAAAATGGCAATCTTGAGCCGGGCGGTGGTGGCGCACACCTTTAGTCCCAGCACTTGGGAGGCAGAGGCAGGCGGATCTCTGTGAGTTCGAGACCAGCCTGGTCTACAAGAGCTAGTTCCAGGACAGGCTCCAAAATCACAGAGAAACCCTGTCTCGAAAAACAAAACAAACAAAAAAAAAAATGGCAATCTTACCAAAAGCAATCTACATATTCAAAGCAATCCCCATCAAAATCTCAAAACAGTTCTCCACAGACCTTGAAAGAGCAATACTCAACTTCATATGAAAAAACAAAAAACCCAGAATAGCCAAAACAATCCTGGACAATAAAGGAACCTCCAGAGGCAAAACCATCCATGACTTCAAGCTTTACTACAGAGCTATGGCAATGAAATTTGCAGGCAAATGGATTGGACTAGAGAAAACTACATTGAGTGAGGTAACCCAGACCCAGAAAGACAAATATAGTATGTACTCGCTCATAAGTAGGTATCAGACATAAAACAAAGGATAACCAGCCTATAGTCCATGACCCCAGAGAAGCGAGGTAACAAGGAGAACCCTAAGAAAGACATACATAGATCCCCCTGGAAAGAGGAATTAGAAAAGATCTTCTGAGAAAATTGGAAATGGGAGGGGGAGGACAAAAGGGAGGGAGGAGGAGAACATGGGGGAACAGGATGGTTGTGATGGGAGAATGACAGAGAGGGAGAGCAAGGAAAGAGATATCTTGATTGTGGGAGCCATTATGAAGCCTGTGAGAAACCTGGCATTAGGAAAATTCTCAGGAATCCGCAAGAATGATGCCAGCTAAGACCCAAAGCCATAGTGGAGAGGGTGCCTGAACTGGCCATCCCTGGTAATCAGATTGATGACTACCTTAATTGTCATCATAGAACCTTCATCCAGCAACTGATGGTAAATCCATAGCTAAGCAGTAGCTCAAGCTTCCAGAGACCAGTCCAAGAGAGGGAGGAATGATAATATGAGCAAAGATGTCATGACCATAATGGGGATACCCATAGAAACAACTGGCCCGAGCCAGGGAACCAGCATAGGACAAAACTAGACCCAATGACTGTGTGTGACAGTTGTGTGGCTGGGGCAGTCTGTGGGTCCACTGGCAGTGGGACCAGGATTTATCCCTAGTGCTTGAACCGGCATTTTGGAACCCATTCTTTTTGGAAGGATACCTTGCTCAGCCTAGATATGGGGGGGGGGGGGGTTGGTCCTGCTTCAAAATGATGTGTCAGACTTTTTCTTGACTCTACTTGGTAAGCCTTACCCTCTCTAAGTGGATGGGGAGGGGCTGTGGGGGGGAGGTGGAGAAGCGGGAGGAAGGGAGAGAGTGTGAACTGGGATAAGTAGGCAAAATGAAAAAAGATTGTTCTAAAAAATTTTTCAAAGCTCACAGAACATTTTATTAGTTAACTGAAATGGAAGGGATATAAGAGACAAAAATCTGTTTGTGGAGACTGTGATTGTTGATTCATTTGAAATACACAGTCAGAATCCGCTGACACGCATGTGAACTCAAATCATCCTGGGCATGTTATTCTGAAAATTAATGCATCTGGCTAATTAAAGTACTATAAAAGAAAGGACAAAGTGAAGTAGTTAGGTGTAGGTCCATATTCTATTTGGTATGGCAGCCAGGTTCTGAAGCCACAGGCCCCACCTGATGGTCACGTATCCTGCCAGGCAATAACCTAACAAAGGTCAGGGTGTTTTGCTCCTTTCTTTGTAATTGGGAGGACGCCTGATAGAGATGCTGATTCAAGCCTCCATGACAGCTAGCATATGGAGCACACAGGTAGATGTGGACATGACAAAAAGCCATTCACCTGGTTACTTAGGAGACAGAAAACTGGTGTATTTCCCACTCAGTTTATGTTCAGGTATTAAAGCAGTTTGGAGAATAAGACGAGAGGAATTCTTCAGGATGTGAACTCAGGACTTCATGAGGGACCAATGAGAATCTCCCTCCCGATAAAGCCATGTGAGTTGTGTCTTTATTCCCATTTCTCCACGCTGATCCAGAGAGAGAGAGAGAGTTTATGTTGGGGTCCAGTTGAGAGAAATAATTGAGGGTCCGGGCTAGCACCAGACCTCGACATAATAGGGCCCAACGTGGGGCTGATCAGTGAACCCCGACAGTTAGGATGTGAACAGGGAGCTTGAAATCATTCTTTTGTAGAGCATAGGAATCATCTCACCCTCTGCTTCCTTGAGACAGGGTCTTACATAGCCCAGGCTGGCCTCAAATTTCCTCTCAAGTTGAGGATGACCTTCAACTACTATTCTGCCTGAGTGCTAAGATTATAGTGTGCACCACCACACCTGACTTACGCAGTGGTGGGCAATGCACATAGGACTTCATGAATGAAAGAAAAGCATTTCACCTATAGACCTACAACTGTAAACCCTGTAAGTCTTTTATTTTCATTTTGGCCTGAACAATCTAGTAATTCACCAAAATTAATGCACTTGATATATATATTCTCTAGCCCTTTTGAATACACGCTAGAGACATGCACTGAGATGGATAGATCTTCAGGCTTGTATAGCAAGCATTTTACCAGTCCAGTCAGCTCCCACACCCCACCAAAATACTTTTCAACTATATTTTGAAAAGTATCCCCCAAAACAAAGACTATTGGAAAGAATTTTTTTTAAGTCACAAAAACACAAACAATCCACCTTCATGTATTTGACGTGAGAAAAGACTTTTTACCTGGAATATTTTGTACCCATCATCTAGATGCTTATAAAAAATCTTACCTAAAGGTGTCATTTGATAAGAAACACATCGATGTCTCCACAAAGAAATGGCAGATCTCTCACGATTCTGCAGTTCTTTTAGTCTCTCTGCCAGCCCGCCCCTGTTTAATTAAATATAATATACGATGTTTAAATAAACAGACCTCAGAACAACTGGAGCTTTCACATTTCATACCCTCAACAAAAACGGACGAAAGGAAACCTTTTGTATGATATTCTCTTTCTGTGTATCATTTCCAATTCCTAGTTTTCCTAGAGCTCTAGTCCCTGATTCTTACCAAAGCTGAACTGCCACTGTACTCACAGAATTTGACAGGGAAGTCGGTATGGTTCCCTTTCTACATTCTTAATTTGTTCACTCCATAGATGTGCTGTGTGTTTACTAGCTGCACTCGTCACTTGGCTACGGTTAGAAAATGCTGCATTCTGCCATGCAAATAGGGCCTCCAAATGTGCAAATAAATAAATGCAAAGTGAACGCAGAGCCTCAGACAAGACTGAACTTGCCAACTGTTGGTGGACACAATGATCAAACAAGAACATTACTTGGACTCTGTAAGATAATTTAGTACCTACACACTACAAGGATCATAAAGTTAGAAAAGGGCAAAGCCAAAAAAGGGAGCCAAAGGAGAGAAAGAGAGAAAGGAGTAAAGGAAGGAAAGTTCTATGGATTTTCTGAATTACTTTCCTCTATTTCATTCCCCACTATGATACAAATGAATCAAACCATCTAGTGGTACGTATAGCTTTACAACTGGACCCACCAGCATCAGGAATGTGCCTGATGTCATATGGGCTATCTTCATTTTAGCCTGGACTCATCCAGGATTTTGTCTTGACCATTTAATAAGCCCTTTTCGAAAACTTTGACTATAAATCCCATGAATCCACTGGTTTTCCTGCTGTATATAACCAACCTCATGCCACTAAGGCACTGACTGTACTCGGTGTATCATGGATCTTTCTTGTCCTCTGGTCTCATGACACAGTCCACGATTTTTGGATACTAGGAAGTGGTTTTTCAAGAATGGGTACACATCCTTGTGCCTTAATTTATAAAAACAACATGAGAAAGGGTATAAATTTTCTCAGCATAGTGCATGCACCCATTATTTGCCTCTGTAAATATTCTTTCTGGAAATACTATTCTCTGCAACTATTCTGGGGACTAGATCTCTTTCAGCACATAATCAGCTAGATCTCTCCATCCGGAGTGTGAGTTTAGGCATCAGTTCTCCCATTGTACCGTTCACTGCTCTCGGTTTGCCCTCACAACCGTGTTCTCCTCCACTGTGATAATTCACCTGGAGCTCTCTGTCACTTTTAGTTTAAGGCACTGCTGGACGCAGGTTCCTTCTCACTCTCAATGTTTTTGCCTACGGACAGGGGCATTATTTCGTTCCAGTTTATAACAAACAAAAACACCTTGGATGACATGAGGTTGTGACATGTCTCTAAAGGTTCTCGCACACATTCTGCGTGGCTCACCAAAGCCAGTCATGGACTGACACACTAGTAACAAGGCTGTTCACCCACTGTGGCTCTCCTCAGCCATGTGAGGTACTTTATCCCTTAGATAAGGCTGTCTTGTATTCTTAAGCATCAATTTGGCCACTCGCTCTGACCATACTCGTGCCACACAGGTGAGCTAGTGGACTTACATTTATTTTTATTTTTCTCTTTATAAGTTATAATTGATAATTGAAAGCGTGTCTCTAACAGAGCACCTGGAACACTGATGTTTAATAAAACTTGAAGAGCAAAGAACACATTTCCACCAAAGCGAGCAGTCGTGCAAGCTATTCATGACCAGATCCACTAATGCACCACTGAATGAACAACTCCATAAACTGCCTCCAAAATAGGCTTACTAATTGTCTATCAAAATCAGAATTGCATTTTAATTTTCTTTCTCAATTAAACAAGTATTTTAAAATTAAAGTCTCAGTCAACATTTTAAAGAAAGAGAAGAATTGAGGAAAAGAAAATTGCAAACATGATTTAACCTTAAAAGCTTCTTCTTTGTTGCTGAGTTTTCTGAAGTCTTGGGAAAGCTGGATGTGTATTTCTGGGGAGTCCTCAATATGGGCTCAGCTGAATTTGCCCCTGAGTCCGTCTGTCTGTTCAAAGCCCATCTTGCATCTGATTTAAAATCCACCCGGAATTTGTGAGGGGATTCTGAATCAATAAACAGGGCATTCTCTGGGTCATCTTCTTTGTCACTATCTGATGAATACTCCAAAATTTCTGTAGGAATTGGCTGCAAAAATTAAGAAATGTAATTAAATATTCTTCATTTAAGTCCAAATGCATATATGTCTATCATTGTTTTGACAAAAAACTTAATACTCAAAAATAAAGAATAGGTTAAACTAGTTGTAAGCCAGACATTATTTTATAGACTCCATCAAAATCAACACAAGTGGTTTTTTTTCTTATCATCCTTCAGCAAATCAGTGGCACGTATCATATGTACTCAAGTCTCCGATGTCAACTGGTAACATATCTGAGAGTCTAAAGTAGACACTCATGGGAGCATTGTTTCTTTCTTAGCTTTTCAGTTTTAGCAAGGAGATAACACTCATTATTTCTCATGAACCAAATATAAAGATACTGTCTCCTTAGGTATAAAGTATTTTAATTCAGCAGTGAAGCCTTTTTTGGCACAATTCCAATATATTTTCTAAAGTTCAGTTAGAAATCTTTAACATAAACAGGGATTATTTAAGAATGCCTAACATTTCTTAAGATATTTCTTCATTGTTTTATTCAAATGTCTAAACTTGTAAAATAAGGTTATTTTTAAAAGTGGAAGTAGAAAACCGAAGTTTGCATCATAAGGCCATATTGTAGACTCTAATACTTTCTTTTGATGCCTTCTGTCTTTGCTCTGACATACACTGTGCAGGATTTTAATGCCAATTTGACACGGCCCAGAGTCATCTGGGAAGAAAGAATATCAGTTGAAAATGCCCTCATGAAACTGTCCAGTAGAGCATTTTCTAACTAGTGATTGACAGGGAAGCACCCAGACCCTTGTGGCTGGTACCATTCCTGGTAGGCAGTCTCAGCAGAGTATTAGAAAGCAGACTGTGCTGGGCGGTGGTGGTGCACACCTTTAATCCCAGCACTCAAGAGGCAGAGGCAGGCAGATTTCTGTGAGTTCAAGACTAGCTTCGTCTACAGAGCCCATCTATTTTGCGAGATTAATGTTGACCACATATCCCTGGCAATGCAGGAGGTGTTTGAGTGAAAACAGGAAGCAGAGTGTGAGCATATATGTGCATTGTTATTGAAGTAGCTAGACCTTGCTAATAGGCACAGGAGCTTACTACACTGGGCCTTTTCTGAAATTATATTGTTAAGTACATATGAGAATCTTTAAAATACTATCCAGTATCATCTAAGAAACATTTTTAAGAAAAGAAAAAAAAAAGAATGAAAAGCATGATTCTAGTTCCTACCCACCCTTGCGGTTCTAAGCCTAAATCATGGCAGCGAGATACTTATCTATCAATTAATAAGCACTAGGAGTACGTGCTTTCATCACAATAAGGCTTCCAGATAAATATTAAAAATAAGTCACAAAAAGAACCAGAGCATTTTAAACTGAGAAAGACGGTTCACAATATCTTTAGTATTACTTGAGAAATGCATATCTAGATAATTTTATCTTTTCCCTATGAGCCATCCCTCCCACCCCCATGAGGACTGAGCACAGAATTCTCTGTCACTTGTCACTCTTCCCGTCAGCAACTCCCCACAGCCCAGGCACACTATGAACTGTAATCCATCAGCCTGGACCTCTGAGCTGGGACTTTAAGCCTATGCCCTTAGGCAAGGCTGCCAAGTTTTCTTTCGAATAAAGGTTTTCATTTCACCCTTAGGGTGAAATCTTACTTTAAGTAAGATCTCTCAAGCTCAGTTCTGTTGCCAGTTAGAGCTAAAACAATATGGAGGCCATTACTGTGGAGTGTTTAGCAACATCCCCACCTACACCCACCAGATGTCAGGAGCACAAGTTCAACCCGTAATAATCACAACATGTCCAGACACAACGTAATGTTTCCTGGACGAGCCATCCTCAGTTAAGAACCACTCTCCTAGAAAGAGGCACAGCTTGTGCTACAGACTCAGGCGGATGTGAAGAGGATTCAAAGTACACTGGAGGCATGGTAGAGACCAGAACTGGTTCCTTATAAAACACTGCGATACAAGCATTGTCAAAGAAATTTTACTTGGGTTCTGAAAACACATCAAGAGGAAACCCTCTGTGGCCTCTGCATCAGCTCCTGTCTCCAGGTTCCTGCTGTGTTTGAGTTCCTGTCCTGACTTCCTTCAGTGATGAAGCATAATCCTAATAAACCTCTCCCCCTCCTCCCAATTCTCTTTGGTCATGCTTTTTCTATTACAGCAATAGTGACCCTAACTAAGATAACATGTACAGGTCTTTGATTTTTGCTCCACTTATTGACATGTCTAGTTTTTTGTTTGTTTGAGTTCTTTTTGTTGTTGTTTGTTTTTACTAGTACCATGGTTTATAACAGTTTTGTAATATAGCAAGAAAACTGGTATAGTAATAACTCTAACATTGTACTTTTTACTCAGAAATATTTTAGTTATCTGGGGTCTTCTGAGGTTACCTATGAGTTCTGGAATTTTTATTGGGTCTACACTGAATTTATAAGTCTTTTGGTAGGACAGTCATTTTTACAATAATTCTACCAATTTCATGAGCTCTGAAAGTCTTCTCATGATCTAGTGTCTTCTTCAATCTTTCTTTAAAGTTTTCATAAAGAAATCTCTCGCCTTCCTGGTTAATATTTATTTGTACATTATTTAATTTTGTTTTGATTCTATTTTTTAAACTCCAATGGCCCACTTTAATATATTCCCTGTACTTGTTACTAAAAATTCAAACAAGATTGCCTTTATTACAAATTTCTGCAAATGAGAAAATCCAAAGATCTATCCCAATTATTACCTTCTAAACCAAAACACTCCCAAATTCTATTGACATTCTTTCAAGTTATTGTATTTAACCCCAGACTTGAGGCTTATAAAACTCACAGAATATTTGATATTCATTCTTGATTTTGGGGTCAAATTAAAGTCATTCACATGTATTCAAACTTAACACATTCTATATCATGTAACGGTAACAAGTGTGGAGATCACCCAGCACCAGAAAAATCAATCAATCAATCTACCACAAAACTCACTACTGTACAGTTTAATCTTAAAAACAAAACCAAAAACGTTCACAACTGCTGTATGGCATTATGAGCAGTAAGGGCAGTATACAGCTTATCCCTGGATTGACTGTCCTAATTTTTCCTAAGTTTAGCATTCTCGGAAGGACCCTACCTGTGGCACAGGCACCTGAATGGCTCACCTCTACAAACTCATTCCCATCACGGCTCTTTACTTTCTTTCCCTTCCTCATCAGTTTCTTCACCCTTGCCACAGGGTCTTGGTGCGCAGACAGTAATGTACGGACTCTTCTCTTGGGAAAGGCACTTTGGATCTCTCTCAAGATTTTCTCACTTTTGTTCTCAAGCAGTCTCATCTTCACTGCACGGCGGAGGTGGCAGCTGCAGTGGAGGCTGCAACGAAGACCACATACTGCCGGGGAAGCAGGAGGCTTGTAGGCACTGGAGTTGAGAGTCAGCTTTTTTAGGTCCTTTGCTAAGTGTTCTGGCTGTGAGATTCAAGATTCATCCGAGGAGTCTTGTTCATCTGACTGAGGATATTCTGGGTTCAGGAGTGGGTCGAACTCTGATGGATCCTCCATGACAGTGGGCAGAATCCTTGAAAGTTAGCTTCAGACTAGTTAGTTTTGGAAAAGATAGAGACCCAATCTCACTAGCAGAGGCAAAGTCTTGATTTTAAATGTGAGTGTTTGGGTATATATAATGTAAATCAATTTTATAGGTCAATTTCATGTACTAATACTTTGCTAAAAGAACAGGTCATTTCTAAAAGTTATCTGGTGGAATTTTGGTGATTTCTTATGAATAATATATCATATTCAAATAGGAATAATTTGACTCCTTCCAGTTTGTATTCTTTAATTTCCTTCTCTTGTCTCTAACTAGGGCACTATACTGAAAAGGACTGGGTAATAATAAAAACTCTGCCTCATTCTTGACATTAATATAATGCTTTGGGGTCTTCATTATTTAGGTTTATGTTGGCTAGAGATTTATTGTATACAGCTTCTACTATGTTATAGTATGTTCCCTCCAGTCCTACTCTTTCTAGGACTTCTATAAAGATAGAATGTTGGATTTTGTCAAAGGCCTTTTCTATACCTCTTTAGATGATCGTATGATTTGTCTTTAAGGTAGTTTATATGGCTTGTTGCATTTATTGAGTCACATATGTTGAATCATTCTTGCTATGATTTTTCTATTATTTCTTGCCATCTACTACTGGATTTGGTTCGGTTTTATTTTTCCAAATTGCTGAGTTGCATCATGAAGTTATTTGTGTTCTTTCTGATGTTTTAATGTAGACTGTTGGAGCTATAAACATTCCTCTTGATAATGTTTTTAATGTGTTCCAGAGGCTTTGTTATTCTGTGTTTTCACTTTCTTTCATTTAATTTCAGGAAGCCAAAATTATTCTTTCTTGACTTGTTCTTTGAATCAAATATGATTCTGACTGAAGTAACCCAGATGGAGGAAAAAAAAATGTCACACATTCTTTCTTATTTCTAGATATAGGCTCTTAATCTTTATTTACATATGTAACCTGGAGCAATTGCGGAAACCAGGAAAGGGAAGAAGGTACACAGTGTGGGAGATAGGGGTGATATTCTAGAAATGAGGCTAGTAGAAGACAGATGCATGGAAGAGAAAAATTTAAAAACATGGAACATTTTAACCAGGAAAGGGACAGCAAGGGCAATGCAAAGGGTAAAGCAGGGAAGTGGGATAAGCAATGTGAAGGACGCTTGAAAAAGCCACAGGGAAACTTTCTTTATGTTTCCTTTAAATAGATGTATGGACACCTGTTCATAGTTTAGATTTCTTCTCTTCTACTCTCTTTGGTATTATTTGTTCTTGCTGTTCTATAACTCTCAGGTGTGTCATTAAATCACTAATGAGATTTTCCAGTTGTTTAATGTGGGCCCTTTGTGTCATGAACTTGCCACTAAGAAATGCCTTCACTTGTGTCACACAGGTTTGGCTATAATGTGTTTTCATCTTCATTCAGTTCTGCACAGTTCTTTATTTTCTTCTTGACTGCTGTCTTAATTTTTGTTTAGTAGTAGTTGTTCATTTTCCAAGAGTTTTTACACTTACTGCTCTTTCTGTTGTTTTTGAAATCCATGGGTGGTCAGATAGAATGCAAGGTATTATTTCAATTTTCTTGTATCTGTGAGGACTTCCTTTATATCCAAGTATGTGGTCAATTTTAGAGAAAATCTACAAACTGCTGAGAGAAAGTATATTCTAGAACTATACTATTCAAGGTGTTTCTTCATAGAAATGTCTGGTCTGGTCTTGGCTGAGTGGGTGTTCTGCTTAGGTTGCTTTTCCCACTCTGGATCCCAGACAATTTTGGTAGATAGGAAAAACAAAGTGTTTCTATGGCTCAATGGTAACACAGAGAAACAGAAACGGTCTAGGCTGAGAGAACAGCAGGACAGAACCAGACAACTCTAGGACTGCATCAAGAGATCGAGTCCCCAGGGAACGGAAATAAGGTAGGAGGAAGGGCTCCTGTAAGCAGTTTGTAGCAGGACTAAGAAGTCCAGGAAGACCTAAATGGAAGACAGGAAGTAGAGAAAATTGCGTACTTGTGTCTCAACCTGGAGTTGCCACTAGGGATCCCTGGTTGAAAGTGCTTCTGCAAGTCAGCAGCTAACACAAAGAAATAGAGATAGGCTAGAAACAAAGGCTGAGCAAGTCTAAGCAATAGCTTTTTCTAAAAAGGAAAGAAAACAAAAGACAAAACTGCAGGCAAGGATTGGGAAACGGGAATACATATGCACTATTGGTGAAACTGCAAACTGGTACAGTCTCTATGAAAAAGCCAGTGCGCTGTTTCCTTTAAAAACTTAAAAATAGGTCTTCTAGGCCAGGTGGTGGTGGCGCACGCCTTTAATCCCAGCACTCGGGAGGCAGAGGCAGGAGGATCTCAGTGAGTTCGAGACCAGCCTGGTCTACAAGAGCTAGTTCCAGGACAGGCTCCAAAACCACAGAGAAACCCTGTCTCAAAAAACCAAAAAAAAAAACAAACAAAAAAAAAAAAAGGTCTTCTATAAGACACAGATCTTTCATTCCAGGGCATATAGCTAAGGAACCTAAGATCCTACTACAGAGACATACACTCCTCCATGTTCACAGATGCTATCCACAATAGCTAAAACGGATAAATAGCTAGATGTCCATCAACAGATAAATGAATAATGAAAATGTGGTACCTATACTTAATGAGTTTTATTTGGCTAAAATTGAAAGGAAATTTGTGAGTAAATACATGGGTCTGGGAAACATAACACTGAGTGGTGTGCGACAATTGTCTATATTCTTTCAATTATGTTTTAAATAAATGCTGATTGGCCAGTAGCCAGGCAGGAAGTATAGGCGGGACAACGAGACAGGAAGTAGAGGCAAGTAAATGAGAACAGGAGAATTCTGGGAAGGAGGAAGCCCATTCCTCCCCAGTCCTGCTCAGACACAGAAGAAGATGTAACCTATCCTGCTGAAAAAGGTACCAAGCCATGTGGCTAACATATACTAGAATGAGCTAATATAAGTTATAAGAGTTAATAAGAAGCCTGATCTAATGGGTCAATCCAGTTTATGTTAATGTAGACCTCTGTGTGATTTCTTAGGGCTAAACAGTTGTGGGACCTGATGGGAGGGCAGAAACCAAGCAGGACAGAAACCCCAACAACTGTGTGAAGAAATGCATATGCAGAAGAAGAAATGCTGAACATTGTTTAGACCTATACAGTACAGAATACTAAGAAATCAACCACTGACAAGGAGGGGGACAAAAATCTTATGGGACAGGGGATAGCAGAACACAGGTAATATGAAGGAAAAAGGGGAAATCATGGGGTGGCAGGTTTTAAAACAGAGGATGTCAGTGTATGGCTGAGGCAGGAATGGAGGAGAAATATATAACACTAAGCATGTTTTTAGAAGCTATATTTTAAAAATCTACTATTTTATGAGCAACACAATATCATATTTAATTAAGAGTTTAAGTAGAGCTATTCTACATAAGGGATAAGAAACCACAGGCTGTCAAGTGAAAAACCACTTCCAGGCAGAGGAAGATACCCTCTTTTGAGTTGTTGGTCAGGGACATACTTCGGATCCTTCTACTGACCTATTGCCATTGCTCTACTTTTTCCACCAAAATTTGATTATGAGATGGTATTGCTAAAGATACCACTATATCACAGCACATGGAAAAACCAGGTTGGTACTGACCAAGAAGCTTCCTCTTTGGTGGCTAACCTTTAAAGTACTGAAAGATGCAGGATTATGGAGTTGAGGGATGACATCAACAGGCTTATACATCTGTGAACCCCGTGAGCTATAATAATGACTAGCATGACAAAATATGTCTATGGATAGATCGGGAGCTGGAATGGTAGGATCAAGTGGGAAGGGGAGATAGAAGTGGGTTTCGGCAGGAAATAAAGAAAGGGACAGCTAAAATTAGGGCACTGAGGGGTAGTATAGTAACCTGTTACAGTAAAAATATTTCTAAAATATATACATATATGAAGGCTATTTAAATGAAATCACCACATAATGCAGGAGACAAACCCCTGAAGGCCATCTCTTGTCACCAACCAGGTTTTCAATACAGGGATTTAGTTTACATCTAATTGAGTTGTTGGCCAAAGGGGTCCCATGAGAATCCCCAAACAACACAGGCTCAACTATAGGTAGTTTTCCACAAACTGCTGCAAGGCAGCATTGTTGAAGACAACACCACACAACTCAGTGAACATGGAGATGTCACCTGCATAGAGCCTTTATCCCTAAATTCCAGCATCTTTATTACAGGAATACAGAATATTCTGCATACTCTAGAAAGACAAATATAAACACCAAGCCAGCCACAAAACCTTTATCTACAATGCTGTATTGCTTGCAAGGTATGTCAGAGTACAAGAGACACAAAGCTTGTGGGAATAACCAACCAATAACTGACTTGACTTAAGGCCACTCCATCAGCTGGAACCTATACTCAAGAGGACTTGGCTGACCAAGAACCAGAGACTAGATATCCCAGGGACCTAGGGGAAAATTGAATAATAGAAGTCTTACAAAGGGAAAAAAATTAATGATAAAATGACACTTAATGATATTCTGCTACACGCATAGATCACTACCTTGTTCAGCCATCATCAGAAATGATTCCTCCTGCAGCAGATGGGAACAAATACTGAGACCACAACCAGCCATTACACAAAAGAGAAAGACTTTGGAAGCCCTAAACGGGATGTTTCCAACAAATCCCTTCCCTTAGAGCTCAGGGAACACCACAGAAGAGGAAGTGGAAAGAGTCTAAGAGGCAGAGGAAGGAGGACATCAAGAAAGCACGTCTAAATCAACAAGAACAAAGCTCATACGAAGTACAGAGACTGACGCAGTATACACAGGGTCTGCACAGGCATATATATGGTGTGTGTGTGTGTGTGTCTTCTGGTTTAGTGTTTCTATGGGAATACTCTACGTACAAACAAATGGGTCTCTGACTCTTGAGACTTCTCTTGGATTCTTTTCCTTCTGTTGGTCTATCTTGTCCAACTTGGTTTTGTTTTATCTTGGAATAATTTATTCTTTTATGCTTTTTAAAACATAAATGAATGATACTGAGTGGTAGTAGCACAGGCCTTTAATCCCAGAACTAGGGAGGCAGAGGAAGGCAGCTCTGAGTGTGAGGCCAGTCTCTCTATAGAACAAGTTCCGGGGCAGCCAGGGCAACATAGAGAAAACCTGTCTCAAAAATGGGAGGGGGGGAGGGATGGAGGGAGGGGGGAGGGGAGGGAGGGAAAGAAAGAAGGAAGCCTAGTCACTAGGGTAAAGTTAACACATAGCCTAACACTTATACCTGCTAGGAAAAGGGGAAATTTTTTCTCTAATAGAGTAACATTAGGTATATCAACATCTTTTATGTGGTTACAGTTTGATGCTGGGTTTTGGAGGGCTATATTTTCATAATTTTTTTCTTGGTTTTGCAGGTTTTGTTGCTGTATTTGGGTTTTAATTGTTTTTTAAGAAAGAACTGAAAGTTTGGGGTAGAGTATCTGGAAGGACTTGGGGGGGAAAGAATATTATCAGATATATTTTAGCTTAAAATTATTTTAAATAAGAAAAAAGAAAATGTAAGTCAGTGCCTGCTATATGTTTTATCAGAGGCTTTAAAATATATATCCTTCCAAATTATTATAGGTTTTAGGAAATATAAATGTTCATACCATGTTTGAGAATTTTTAAGTCAAAAATCTGAATTATAAACTTGTGGCATGAATACTTAGAATTATATATACAAACAAATTAAATAATTTAAGTATAAAAAATAAAACTGAATTTGACAAAGAGAAAGAAAGATAGAATTTAAAAATTTAACAAAACTAAAAAACTCAGGAGAAAGCCTTATAAGTAGAATGGCTTAAATACAAGATAGCATATCAGCACTCAGAGAAAAGGTAAAGCAATTAGACCACACAAGCAAAAACTGTGAAGGAAGATAAAGAAACAAGAAAGAAAAATGCAGGAAATGTGGGACAGTATAAAAAAGACATATTTAATTTATAAGCATAGATGGAATAGAATCCTGGACCAATGGGATAGCTCAGGCCTTAAACAAAATCACAGAAGGGCCAAAGCTAAAGCTAGATGTACACTGACACAGGAAGCACACAAAACACCAAGCACATAAGATCCAGAGAAAAACTCCCCACACCATATCATAATTAAAACATTAAACATACTAAACAAAAAGTATTAAAATATGCAAGAGAAAAAATACAAGCCACGTGTAAGGAAAATCCACTGGAATATCAGCTGATTTCTGTAAGGAAACTGAAAACCAGAAGATTCTGGAACAATGTACCTCGTTATAAAAGAAAGGCCACGGATGCCAACCAAGACTACTATTCCAAGCTAGAGTATCTACTACAGCTGAAGGAGAAAGAAAAACTTTCATGATATAAAGGGGCTAAAGAAATTTATGACCACCAAACACCCCTGCGGAAATATGGAAGCAATACTTCAGAATGACAGGAGGAATAAACACAGAAAAGAAACCGTAGACACACTGACGTGATAATTACTGAAACAAAAAGGACGAATAAAATACAAGTGGAATAAAGAAACAAAACAAAATGATGCAATCAAGAAACATCTTTCAACAATAACTTTCAACATTAATGGCTCAACTCTCCAATCAAAAGATACAGGATGGCTGATGGGTTAAGCAACAAAATACATTTTTTTCATTTGTCTACAAAAACCTCATCTTAGATTTAAAGATGGCATCACCCTTAAAGTGAAAGGACGGATAAAAGTATTCTGAGCAAATGGAACCAGAAAGCAAGCTGTGGTGAATTTTACAGTTGGGTTTAACCATTAGGGCTTCCTATACCTTCTGTAGAAGCATGTATTATAAGGGCTTTCTCAACCACAGAGGACTGGATACTAGCACATATTATGATCATTTCACTAATGAATGTATTTGTACATCTGTCAGACTGTGAGCTCCCTGTGTTTACGTCTGCCTAAGAATACAGTCTTCCCAAGAGAATCGACTGAAAGAACACAAAACGAGTGAGTCTTCACACATCACTCACGAAAAAGTGTTCATCTAATTTATTTCAACAGTGCAAGGAACCTCTTCTTTCACACCACACCATCTCCTCAGGATGTAGGAGCCCTGGGCAACTTCTGAAGAGCAATGGGGAGCCAGACTTGGGGGGAAACTGAACAGGATCTTTTGACTTCGGTGAGAGGAGCCATCAGGCTTCTTCCTTTCTACATGTCACATACTAGACTCTCAGTGACCATAACCAAGTGATACACTTAAGCCATTGCTTAGCCTGTAAATTACCCACTGTGTCCTTTTTATAACTGCCAGTCAGAATATCAACTGCCTATCATGACACAGCAACTGAGAAGCGTGAGGCTAAAAGGCTATGTTGCAGACAATTCACTTGTGATTTCCTGATAGACTTTCTCAATCCAAATCGTGATGAAATAGCCAGTTAGTGTTGCAATGCACTTATGGCTTTAGATAAAAACAGAAAGCACTCAAGACAGAAGTAAGTGGCTGGAGAGAAGTGTATGCAGCAGGAAGCTGTTCCTCACGAGGACATTGCAGTGTCTAAGATAAAGAGGAAGTGAAGAGGGAGAGTAAGCATCTTAAGCACTTCAGAAACTACTGGAGAAACCACAGTCTCAAACATGACTAAAACACTACGTTCAGATCATCCTTAGCTATAAACGTAAAAGCCAAAACTGCACGCTGGCTAGGTAGGTGGTCCACCAAAGCCGTCATGTCTATGCATGTCCCATTATGTAAGAACAGCTACTTATTTCCAGCTCTATTTCTGAGAAAACATCTGATGACGATAGCAACTAAAGAGACAGAGGGAAGGACTCGCTCACTCGCTCATTTCTATCACTGTAAGAGTCTTAGTCAGGGTCACCTTCATTTATAGTGACCGGAAACAAACATCCTCTTTAGCTAGAATCCCTACCACCAGTGCCCCTTTCCCAATCAGTTTCCAATCTCTATATGAGAAATGCCTATATCCATGTTTCTAGGAAATGTGTACCAGTCACAAAATATAATACCTGTCATTTCTTTGGCAGTACAGCTGTCACGTTTTCATCATAAGGTTCGAAAAACTAGCAGGAAGCTATTTCTAGCCCCTTCCTCTATAGATACTTGAACCTCACAGGAACTTCAATATCTAGCTATATATCTATCAACTTACTCTTTCTTTAAAGCAGAAAAGGTGTATTTTTGCTTCACAGTTCGAGAAGGGAAAACACGGGCATATGTGTATGTGAGAGGGTACAACTAAAAAATTAAAATAAAATAAACTGCCAACATAACTGCTCCATTACTAGGGAAGGTTTTTATTGCACATCTGAGAGAAAGAACAGCCAGAGGCATCTGGAAGAGTTCAGAGTAGAAAGAAAGAAGACTGGACACGGCCAGGGCTAGGGAAGCGGGAGAGAATATTGGAGATAGTGAGGTAGGAAGAGACAGAGACCAGAGCACAGTGAGAAGGAGAACAGCAGGTGGTAGAGGGGTGGAGCAGGGGAGAGTAAGAAGAGAGCACATATATATCATGCATTATAACAAGAGCCAATGGCTGTCGGGAGGAGGGAGCCTGGGGAACTGAGAAGGTCTAGGGCGCAGCACCAACTGTGAGATGGATAAAGGTTCTTGCGCTCCTGAGGGAACCTGGAGGGGCACGTGATTTGATATGCAGCCACAGGTACACATTTGCCCTTCTTACTGAGATAAGGGGGAAAGACTCCTTTTGGTAGATGGGAACCAGTTTCACAAGTTCCTCAGGACCGCTGGCTTTCACAGAACTGCCTGAAACCATCCTACACTCCATTTCTAAGCTGAGCTCATTTCTGGATATCTGGACCATCTGTTTGGAGTGTGGGAAACTGGAGTTTCCTTTGGACCTGAAAGGGAAGTCACTAGGCAGGAATCCAAAAACAGTGATACTTTATCATTTCTTTAATCATACCCAGAATAGTTTTACCTAATGCTTAGAAGGAGCCACAGAAAAGACTTTTTCCATTAGTAAGCAGGAAATTGAGTGCTGCAAATTGTAAAGCTTTGATATTAAATATCTTGACAAAATATTCGTGTATGGGAGGTTTGGTCTATGATACAGATGGTATTCAGAGGAGGAGGGTCGGGGAAAGTAATTGGATCCTGAAGGGTCTCACTTAATAAAAAGATTAATCCAGTTTAAGATTCATGGTTTAATGACAGGCCACTAGAGCTATGCCTTCATAGAATTTATTAATTCCTCCGTCTTTTGCCTCATCCTCTCTACTTATGTCTGTCTCCTGTACATTGCAATCCTTCATAATGTTCAGTTTCACCTCAGGTCCATAAGAACCAAGTGAATGTCCAAGGCCTAAAACTTCTGAAAACATAAATGAAAATAAATCTTGCCTGTCTCAGTACGAGTCATGGTGATAGAAATCTAACACAGCATTCATGTCTTATAGTCAACAGCCGGCTTTATAAATATAGAACATTAACGAGGTATCAGTGAGGACATGCCAATATCAATTCCTAAAAGACCAGAAGTAACTTTCTTGGCTATACAGTAGCTACTTTGCACAAAAACGATGTGCAAGTGGAGGACAAGCACTTTTCACTCTATATCACAACTACACGTTCTCCTCAGTAAGAGGCTCTAAGAGCCTCCTTCTTATTTGAATGGTTGAAATCTTGTTTTAACACCCACTACTTCACTGACACTATTATACTCAGCTACTGGGTATCCCCACCACAATCATCTATTTGTAATTCTCAGCTCCTTCCAACTCTGACAGCAGCCACAGACATTTGCTATGGTTTCAGAATAGGACCTGGGCCCTGATCAAAGAGCATATCCCTCTCATCGGGTAAGGATATGAGGTACAGACAGCAATCTAGAACCAGAGCAGGCAGAAATGAAATCAACTGTCATCCCAGTCTTGAACTTCTTAGCTTCCAGAACTACGAGAAACAAATTTCTGCTCTTTGTGGGCTACTTACTCTGTGGTATTTGTGCCAGCAGTCCTAATGCGCCAAGACAATATCCATGGTCCACAGCTTCTAAGCCTCTTTGACTCACTATACACTTAGGATCTTCATCTTTCCTGCCTTCAGCTTCCTTCTATCTCCACATAATCCCTCCTTTTCCATAACCTGTATGGTCTGAAAAGACTTGCTGAATACCAAGTATCTGCTAGATGTTGCTGGTACCACACAAAAGTCCAGACTGTATTAAGTGCAAGGGGTTAGTGGAGAGAATAGGATATCAGTCAAACTTCTTGCCCACCACTTAATTTCTTTATATGCCCATTGATGTGGGATGCCCTTCTGTATGCTATGAATGTTTTATTACCATTGGTTAATAAAGAAGCTGATTTAGCCAATAGCCAGACAGAACTGAGACAGCTGGGAAATCCAAGCAAAGATTAATGGAAAAAGAGGGCAGAGTCTAGAAAACACAAGCAGCCACCAGAAAAGCAAGGTGTGAGGTAACAAACCTCATGGTAAAATATAAACTAAAAGAAATAGGTTAATTTAAGCTGTAAGAGCTAGTTAATAATACGCCTGAGCTATTAGGCCAAACAGTATATAATTAATATTAAGCCTCTGCGTAGTTATTTTAATAGTGGCTGTGGGACCTGGTGGGATGAGAAACCTCCTGTTATAGCCCATCTTCCTACGAAGTATATGAGATACACAGTGGTGCATGCTACCTATACTCCTCAGTTGTTGTTCACAAGCTTTGTATTAATTTTCTGTAGTGTAGTCATAACTTAGAGGCTGAAAGAAATGCCCATTTATTAGCTCACAGTTAGCAATCTGACTCATTTCAACTGGTTCCACTGCGCAGCATACCACAAAGCCAACACCAAGCTACTAGCTGGGCTTGGTTCTCCTTCAGAGGCTCTGGATATAAATCTCAATTCCAAGACCATCCTTGATAGAGTTCAACTCCTTTCAATTACAGGACGTAAGTCCCATTTCTTCACTGGCTAACAGTTAAGTCTGCTCTAAGCTCTGAAATGCTGTTATTTGTGGTGCCCCCCATCACCCTCACATCATCCCTAGTCATCTTTTCAATCACTGACTTTAATGTTAAACACATACCTAATGGCTCACAGGATTAGGTCATACACACTGAAGATGAATTACCTTCTGAAAACCAAATGTGACATATTACAAAATTTAATTACAGTAGTAAAATCCACTGAACTCAGGACAATAGATCTTGCTACGCATAGTAGAAAGTAGTACATTAGAGGTCATTTAGAATTTACTAGCAGAGTTAAGAAATACACACACAAAAAGAAGAAGAAGAAGAAGAAGAAGAAGAAGAAGAAGAAGAAGAAGAAGAAGAAGAAGAAGAAGAAGAAGAAGAAGAAGAAGAAGAAGAAGAA
>NW_026068120.1:1345823-1349655 GCF_014885135.2 Alexandromys fortis
TTTTTTTTTTTTTTTGATTTTTCAAGACAAGGTTTCTCTCTAGCTCTGGAGCCTGTCCTGGAACTAGCTCTTGTAGACCAGGCTGGCCTTGAACTCACAGAGTTCTCTGCCTCCCGAGTGCTGGGATTAAAGGCATGTGCCACCACGGCCTGGTTTGAAATTCCTTTTTTTTTTTTTTAAGGGGCTGAACACCCAACAAACCTGCTGCCATCGCAGATAAGCATATCTTACTTGGTCCTCTTTACTATTGTTTTCTGACTTTCATGAAGCTTTAAAATATCACACACTTAACATAGATGAAGTCTTTCCTTTCAATTTCCTTATCTAATTTTCTTTAGAACTCTAAACTTCAGGTTTTAGTTTTTTTCTTATATGTGAAAACCAAGCAAAAGCATTTACTCACTGTATTTTCCTCTGAAGAAGTCAATTAAAAACAACCTCTACATTATATGCTAAGGGAAGTAAACGCTACCACACTTTATCATACGACAATGTAACTCACTACCACAACAAAATGATAGAAGTAAAAACCCGAGGCAAGTGAGAGATCTGATTCAAGCAAACACGCCATCCCCATGATCACTCTACACCTGCCGCTCTGTTCTCCATCAGCAGGTTCCAGAAAGCCTCAGGTAAACCACAAGACAGACTTCCACCCGAGAAATACCATAGTCTCCCACGCAGGCCAGGTTAGGGCAGCAAGTTCTAACAGGCACCTTGGGAGTGGGGACTGGGACAAAGTGGAATGACTTTCCCTCCCCAGACCCAAATACCAAGGGTGCCAAGACCCAGATGCCAGGTTTCAACACATTAGTAAATGATGACAAGAAGCAAACTAGCATTGCTAGTTAACTGCTCCCTTACAAGTCTAAGCGGTAAATCCATACCTCCTTTTATTACTTTAAGTAAGACTTTTAAGAAAACCTTAAATGAGTGTTCAAGTTAAGCTGTCTAGACAAACAACAAGGATGACTAGTCTCACTATGCCCCTTACCAGTGTAATGATCTGTCCTGTCTCTTTAGGACACAAGCCATGCCCACTCCCTCCTCCTTCCCCTGAGGCAGGCAGATCTTCCTTCCTGCTTGCAGCCTGAGTCCCTGTCAAAGAGGGACTCCCCACTTCTCCCCTTCCCCCTCCTGTCTGACTCTCTCTTTCTGTCTGCCTCTCTGTTCTTCTCCCCTTCTCCCTTCTCCCTCCATAACCCACTAAATAAATATCCAACCTCACTCTGCATGGTGTCCTATCCACTGTCTCTTGCCCACAGCTTGGGACCAGCTGCCTTTGGAGACCTGAATCGTGGTAGTGTGCCATCCCTGCCTGGGCCTGGCTTCTCTGGGGCCTGCTGCCTGCCCCTGTTCAGGGACCTGCGGTGGTCTCATGGCCCACTGCCCTTAGCAGCCAGTCAGGATCTGCAGCATTTTTAATTAATCCATTACATTGGTGCCATGACTCGGATGGCCCACTGCCGCTGCTCGGGGACCTGCACCAGTCTCTGCCTAGGACTGGCTGCCTGCACTTGGGGATGCACAGCATATTTTCATTAATCCATTACAACCAGCAAAGTAATTCTGAACACATTTTTATGATTTGAGATACAACCAAGTAGTCTCATATGCAAAATAAACACAGTAATACTCATTTCAAAAGAGTCACTCTGGAAACTGAAAAAGAAAATACTATGTAAAAGATTCTGTAGTACCCAACATCCTATGAGCATCTTAGGTAGATACCTACAAATGAAAGCTGTCACGACTGTAAAGTTCTAAGACTGAAGTTTACTATCCAAATTTTTCTAACACCTTTATTCACATTTGTCTTACGTTACAGTAACAAGTATTGTACAAGCCCCCTTCCCACCCATCACAAATAAACTACCTTCTCAATAATGGGCTTCATTAAAATTCCTTCTGGAAATATCAGTGCTACAAATCACAGCCACTTACTCAGTTCATGGGACATGGACTAATGTGTACTACTACAGAAAAGGCTGGGAAGAGATTTTCAAAAGTTGAAGCTCTATAGTAATATGTATTTATTATCCACTTGTGGCTTTTTTCTATTAAAGCACAAAATTATTCTTTATCTAGTTTTTCTCATGGTTACATATTCTGATTATATCAATTACTTGTTTTGCCAAGTACTCTAGGTTATAACATCAAAGTCTCACTATTAAGGAAGTCCTCTGACGGGACATTCATTGCATAAAAATTATGTTTCCATGACAATTCGCTACAAATACACTAGTTTGAGCATATACCCTCATTTCATGAGTACCACCTAATAAAAGTAGAGAATTTTTTTATTCTTTTATTTTGTTATATATGTGTACATTCTATTTGCGTGTGTTTATTGTGTGTATACCACATCTATTTAAGTACCTGTGGAGGTAAGAAGTGGATTTCCTGGAGCTAGAGTTACAAGTGGTTATCTCTATTTCTATTAATACCATCATGTCCAATCCTTTGTCCCAGGACTCAAGAACCTTGGAATCCCAAGAGGTGCACTCAAGACCATGATCCATATCCATAACATTTGGAAGGGAAAGTAAGTTTCTTCAAATACCACTAAACTCTTGAAGAGCAGTTAATGTAACCTATGTATGGTGGTGGGAGAGGAAGAAGAAGGGAAAGAAGGAGAAGAAGGAGGGGAAGACAGGGGGAAGGAAGGAAAGAAGAAAGAAGGGAAGACAGGGGGAAGGAAGGGAAGGAGAGGATAAAGGAAAGGAAGATGGAGGAGGGAAGAAGAAGGACAGTGTGGAGGCCAAAAAATGCAGGCCCATTTCTACTTTGTCTGATTGTCAGAAAGTTTGGAGGTCTGACAAGCACAGCAAGACCTAACTCAGGAGGTGATTGCTTGGTTCTTTAGAAATTAAGATAGCTCAATCTAGTAAGTCCATGCCATCATTATAAGGAGTCAGGAAAAATGTACTTCTACTCCTTCTTTAGTAACTATGAGGTCTCCTAGGAAAGTGCAGTCTTCAGAATAGGTGACCTAGAGCACCTTTGCTACCTAGACAACAGAATGCTAATGACTATGTTTCAGTGATAAAGCCATTGCCTGTGTGAGTTATCCTTTGTATAATGTTAACAAAGTCTTTTGTTACCTTCTCCCAACTCACCCCCCAGTTTGTGTTGGGTATAAAAGCTGCGGAAAAGTAAACACAAGGGAATTTCAGGATTTCAGTCATTAGAATGCCCTCCCAATACTTTCTATGTTTGCTATCTTGTTATTTTTATTCACCTTCATTTTCTTTACTTATATTTCTTCAATTCCCACACCCCTCAACAGAAGGGGAAGGTGGGGAAGAAGAAGGGGGAAGAAGGAAGGGAAGAAGAGGAGGGGAATGAAAAGGAGGAGGAGGAGGAGAAGAAGAGAGGGGAAGAGTCAGTTTTCTTTAAGGGTGTGGTCCCTCATGGGTTGCCCACGCTCCAGTGGAAATACACACATCCAAGGTTATACGGGTCACACAGTGAGTGTGATGGGCTTAAGGGAAATAAAGAGGATGACACAAAGTGGGAGAGGATCTGAGTGTAGTTTGGGGAGAGATGACTTAAATTTTCAAAGAACTAATTAAAGAGAAAAAGACTTAAAAACAACTCTAATTGAAAAAATGGAAATAAGCATTAACAAGATTGACTTACAAAGAAAAATATACTAAACAATAAATCAAGAATGACCAAGCAGGGCGGTGGTGGCGCACGCCTTTAATCCCAGCACTTGGGAGGCAGAGGCAGGTGGATCTCTGTGAGTTTGAGACCAGCCTGGTCTACAAGAGCTAGTTCCAGGACAGGCTCCAAAGCCACAGAGAAACCCTGTCTCGAAAAACCAAAA
>NW_026068120.1:1351355-1369059 GCF_014885135.2 Alexandromys fortis
GCCATCTAGACGACACCCTCCTGCACATCTGATATAAAGAGAAATACTTTGCACTGATATGGATCTTGGTCTATTGATACAAATTTTAGGTCAATTTTATTATATATATATTTCTTCTCTTGATTAAGGTATTGTGTTTGTGCAGCTCATTTAAAAATGTAATGTATAGGGCTGGAGAGATGGCTCAGCGGTTAAGAGTATTGCCTACTCTTCCAAAGGTCCTGAGTTCAATTCCCAGCAACCACATGGTGGCTCACAACCATCTGTAATGGGGTCTGGTGCCCTCTTCTGGCCTGCTGGCATACACACAGACAGAATGTTGTATACATAATAAATAAATAAATATTAAAAAAAATGTAATGTATAATTAAGAAATACAGGTGAATAGATAATCATCTATGATAGTCAAGCTTGTAGTCATGTTAGTTAGGTTTTCCAGTTATATAGAGATACATTTCAGTTAGACAGGTATTCTTCAAATCTTTCAGAGACCTTCAGAATATGGCATTTAAAATGTTGGATAATGATACACATCTGCTCCTGGTAGCACCAATCTACTTCAAGAGGATGCTGGGCATCAAAGAACTGGTTTGTGGCTATAATACCAACAATTAACAGAAAGATTGAGATTTTGAGACCAGTCTGGGAAACAATGAGAACCTATGACAGTGATGACAGAAGCCAAAGAACAAGAAAAAAATACTGAAAAGAAAAACGGAAAGGAAAAGGGAGGAAAGGAAGAGGAACAGCAGCCGCCACCAAGAGTCAGGTTACAGTGATGCCTGTCATCATAAACAGTGAGGATACAGAGAAAGAAATCTGCAAGTCTGAGTTACATAGCAAGTGCCAGGGCATTGAGATCTTGTCTTAACAAAAGAAACCTTTTCAAAGAAGAAGAAAGAAAAGCAAAATGAAGATGAGGCTGGAAGGCAGGCTCAGTGAAAGAGCACTTACCTAGCACATGTAGGCCTGGGTTTGATACTATACAACAAGGAAAGAAAAAGGAAAATCTCAGAAAAATCACATAATAAAGAACTAAAAAAAAAAAAAAAGAAAGTGTAAAAAAAAAAAAAACAGCCCAAAATGCACAGAAAAAAGGAAATAAAAAAGATTAGAATGAAACAAATAAAATAGACTAGACAAGCAAAAGAAGAGAGCAGCCAAACAAAGCTGCTGGTGCTTTTTTTTTTCTTTTCAGGAAAGGGGGAGAGAAACTAAAGAAACAGAAACACTAAGGGAAAAGAATGAGCGAGGCGCCATTACAATAGACACCACATAAGCAAGAAGAAAAACTTAACACTAGCCTGTTAGTCACTCAAAAGACATGGATAACTGCATAAAAATTCACAACCTACCAACATTGAATCATGCAAAAATAGAAAGTCTCCATAGATAATCAAGTAAGATAAGTGATTCATCAACTAAAAACATGAATGGAAAAATAAAAATAAAAAACAACATCAAAGAAAAGCCCAGAACTTTTGGCTTCGATGATGAATTCTACCAAACATCCTGAGAATTAACATCAACCCAGGTTTGGTGGTGCACACTTTTAATCCCAGTACATGGGAGGCAGAGGAAGATAGAACTCTGTGAGTCTAAGGCCAACTGGTCTTCGTAGTAAGTCCCAGGTCAACCAGAGCTATATAATGAGACCTTGTCTCAAAAAAAAACAAACAAAAACATACCTTACCAAGCTGCCCCATAGTAATACAGGATGAGCATCCCTAAATCAAAAACACAAATTCCAAAATCTGAAATTTTCTGAGTAATTGACAAGATATGATCACAACATGTTGAGTTATAGTCAAAGCCAAGCATACTAAAAGCATTGTATGAACTGCATTCAGTCCTTGTGTAGTGCATGGTTGAATACCAAGCATAACTAAATTCATGTTTAGACTTTGTTCCCATATCCAAAATAACTCATTATATGGATGCAAATAGTCCAAAAACTCTGAAATCATAAAATAAAATATATTTTATCTAAAACAACCCCAAATAAAGGATACTACCCTGTTCTGCCTTCATATGTATCTGATTTATTTCAGTTAGCAGATGTCCTTAAGCTCACCAAGGTTGCTACAAAGGTCAGAATTCATTTCTTTTTAAGTGATGAATAGTATTGATTACATATTTAACATATTTTATCTACCCATTCATTCAGGTCTGGACGCCTAGGTTGCCTCAATATCTTGCTATGATGAATAAATCTGCAACAATATGGGTGTCGTGATTTTTGACAACTTGGCACAAAACTAGACATACCTGGGAAGAGGGACTCTCAATTTTAGAAATGGATTTATCAGAATGCATTCTGGACATGTCTGTGGGGCATTTCCTTAATTGCTAATTGGTATGAGAGGGCGGTCCAGTTCACTCTAGGGGAATGTCATTCCTGAGCATGTGGACCTGGATTGTATAAGAAAGGCAGTCAAGCAATAGGGGAACAACCCACTAAGTAGCACTGCTCAATGGTTTCTACACCAAGCTCCTTCCTTGAATGCCTGCCGTGACTCCTCTTCCACTCTCAGCTTGCCTTTGGTCAATTGTTTCGCAGCAACAGAAAGGACAACAAACAAGGACAACAGGAATAGATCTTCACCACACTGATTCAATTCCTTTACATACATACCCAGATGTATGTTTGCTGGGTTATAGGATAGTTCTATTTTGGGGTAGTGTTTTTTTTGTTTTTGTTTTTGTTTTGTCTTTTGGGTGGTTGGTCTTGTTTTTGTTTTTGCTTTTAAGAAGCCTTCATGATGTAATAAGACAAACAAATGATCAAAAGTGCAAATCTTCAGTAGACTTCAAAGAAATATAAATTAAAATCCCAATGGCTCCACGATTAAGAGTACTCACTGCTCTAGCAGAGGACCAGACTTTGATTTCTAACACCCATGGTGGGTAGCTCACTATCTCCTATAACTCCAGCTCCAGGTAGCCTGATGACCTCTTCTGGACTCTGTTAGCGTCCCCAAGCACGTGCGCGCACACACACACACACACACACAATTAAATAAATTTTTTTATAAAAAACTCAATGAGATATCACTTCATACTGTTAAAGCAGTCATTATAAAATCATGCTAAGGATCACATTCCTCGGTGGCATAGTACTAGCTGACAAATATGTCTCCTACACCACCAAAAAGAAACAACACTGAACTTATTGGTCTTGAAGACTCCCCAAAACTCATTCATTGCATTCACCAGCATCTTGACAAATACCAAACAGAATAACATACCAAAGCATACCACAATCAAATTGTTTAAAAACAGCAACAAAGAAATCTTAGCAGATCAAGAATGAGACTACCTCAGGCTAGTTGATAATAACTCAGGGGAAAAAAAAAAAAACAGCAAAATGAAGGTATGTTTTTTTTTTTGAAGGTATGTTTTAAAGCTTTAAAAAAAATTTCAGCCTAAAAGTCTATACAAGTTTTCAGTCACATGCATTATAAATGCATTATAAAAGCATGCCCTTTCCCCTCTCCCTCTCTCAGACTATGTAACCTAGACTGGCCTCAAACTCATAGCCCTCTTGCTTCAGCCTCCTCCATGCTGGGACTACAGATGTAAATTACCACATTGATAACATTTTCAGACACGCCCAATTTGAAGCAATTATCTTCTATAAACTTTTTCTCTGAGACGATTAAAAAATATATCTAACCAAAATGAGGATGAAAACTAAGAAAACACTTAAGTACAGGAGGACAAAGAGCTCCATGCAAGATTAAGGTTGATACATTCCTGGAATGTTAGCGACAGCAGCTGGTAGGAAACTCTCTGCAGGCTCTTGTGGTGCACACACGTCCCCATCTACAAACATTACTTTGTGGGATTCTGAAATATCTAGTGTTGAGCCTAGCTAAAGGAAGCGGATGACTTAGGGTCATGCTTCCTAAGACTACACCAGGCAGCCAGCCCTTTCTGCTTCTTTCTCTGTTGCTATGCCTCACCCACCAGATACTTCAGCCAACCAAGAGGCCATGTGAGCACCGAGACAGGGAATCCAAATAAATCCTTCCTCCCTGAAGTTGTTCCCAGGGGTCTGTCACAGCTATGAAAGTGTAACTAACATAGAGAGTGAGGGGAGACCCCAAGTGACAACATTCACAACTACAGAGAATAGTATATCCAAACTGAGGTGGCTAGTGGTTGTAGACTGAAGTTCTCTAAGAAAATAGAAGGGATAAAAATCCTTACTATATCTAAACATTTTTACAACAGAGACAAACAACAGTGACAAATTAATTATTAGCATTAAATAAGGTTAAGTTAAAAAAATAATAGTATGTAAAAGGAAAACAAAAAAAGCTATGAAAGAAATAACCGTCATCAATATTACGGATTCACAATTACAAAAATGTCAAATACTAGTCACAAACCTCAACGTATCTGTACTGGGAGACTACAAGGGCAGCATAAGGAATAGAGAAATAGAGATGGATGGATGTGAGCTCTGCGCAGGAGAAAGAAGTCTGTAACTTAGGGATGAGCGTGAAGGACAAAATACTCTAGCATGAGTTAAAGTGACTGCCTCTGAAAAGGTGAGATTAAGATTGAGTGAACAAAAAAAGCTACAATCACAAATGTCACAAAAAGAATACAAGATTTTTACACAATTTATTCTTACCTCAGGGGGCTCACAGAGCCTGTCATCATTTGTCAAGGAACGACCACTTGCACAGGAAGCACAATCCGAGATGTCCAGGGAGCCCTCACCATCTTCACACTCACTGGCCCCCCCAGGATCTTCCACGTCACTGTTAATCTCCCACTCAATCAACTGCAATTCATCTAAATAAAATACATTTTTAACTTTGTTAACTGTATATCCCCTTAGTACTTATTTTACAGAACTTACTCTCAGTAGTGATACACCCACAGCACAAGATGACTTTCACAAACACACCCAGTGAACACTGTACTCCTGCTCTCATCTCTGGTCACTGTGCCTTCCAATTCCCACCCCCACCTGAAATACAAGTGAATTACTTTTACTCATTTGTTTTCTGAATTCTTGTTTCTCCAGGATGCCCAAGAAAATAAAATGCATACTATTTCTTTTTTTTTTACATATCTTGACTTTTTAAAATTAAGATAATGAAGAGATCCCTCACCAATAACAGAAAACTGCCTCATTCTACATAATTCAGCAATTGTTGTGGTAAGAAAATGAAAATTAGCAAAGAGCTTGCAGTAATATTTTGGGAGGGATTAATGAGAGTTATCCCAAAAGTAAGAGACTTAAATTCATAAAAAGAACCAGTTGGGTCCTTCCTCATGTTATATAGGGAACACCAATCTTTGGAGCACCTACATTCTATACTAATGCAAATAAACCAAGAAAGGCAGGTTACAAATTAGGAAACTTAAGCGAAGTGGTTCAAAGCCCTATAATTCTGTGTAAAAGTCAGAAACGTATGCCATTTTCATGGTACTAATGGAGTTTACAGAACCTCTCAATCCAATTACTGATTCTCAATATGCAGAAAGAGTTGTTTTACATATTGAAACCACTGAATTTATTCCTGGTGGTTCAAAATTAACTTTGGTATTTATACAATTACAAGCAATAGTCAGGAATAGGAATCAGTCCATATATACATATAACACACATCAGATACCATACAGGTCTACCAGGTCCTCTTTTGCAAGGTAATGAGGAAATTCATCAGTTACTAATAGGACATTATGGGAGGCCTCAGAATTTTATTTAAAAAAAAAAAAGAAACACATTAATAGCAAAGGTTTGAAAAGGGATTTTTCCATCACTAGACAACAAGCCAAGGAAATTGTATTAGAAAAAAAAAAGCCTATTTGTTCCTTGTTTAATCAGACTCCATAACCTGCAGGAAGTAACCCAAAAGATATGCAAAGAAATGAAGTTTGCCAAATGAATGAGTTTCATTTTGCAGAATTTGGAAAATTAAAATATGTACACCATACAAATAGGAATGTCTTCAGGATTCCAATGGCCAACTGCTTTGAGTTCTGAAGAGGCTGATTCTGTAATTATACACCTATCAGAAGTCATGGCCATCATGGGAATACCAATACATATTAAGACTGACAAAGCCCAGCATATGACTCTAATAAAATGAAACAGTTTTTTGCCTAATATAAAGCACGTTACAGGTATACCACACAATCCTACAGGACAAGCAGTTGTAGAAAGACCTAATCGTGCTTTAAAAGAAATGCTTGATACATAAAAGAGGTAATAAAGACCCCCAGAGAGAGACTGCACAATGCCTTATTAACCTTAAATTTCCTAAATACTATTCAAAGGGAACAACAGCTGCGGAGAGACACTGCACAACAGAAAAGACTACTGAATTAAATCAGCCAGTGTATTTTAAAGATGTGTTGACCTCTGAACGGACACCAGGAAATATGTTACTCTGGGCAAGGAGTTTCAATTTTGTTTCCACAGGAGAAGAAAATCTATGGATATCATCAAAATTAGCAAAGATTTGATTTAAACAGGGGAGACCTCTTATTAAGGAGAAGTGATAATTCATCAACTGATGTGGCAATTGAACCTGTCAAAAAGAAAATTCACCCTATAAGGGGCAGGGTTCTGGTTTGTTTTGTTTTGTTTTGTTTTTGGATTTTTGTTCTATTTTATCTCTACAGGAAAATAAAAATACCTATCTTCAAGAAGTCAAAAGACATTGGACATCTAGGCATCTAAAGAAGAAAGGAGAACTGTTTGGAAAAAAATTACCAAGCAAACAGAAATCTGATCTGGTGGTACTAAAATTCTCTACAGGGTAAAAACCTCACTACCTAAAAATTAATATCTCTTTATTTTTTCAAAAAGAATGAAGTCCTGACTCAATTAGCAAAGCTGGCTTTGCTGTTGGAGCACGGCTCTCCCTTTCTCTAAATCTAAGCACGTTGTTAAAAAAAAATTCAGAACCTTTGTCTCATATCAGAAGAGCCACCTAGTGTGGAATAGAAGAAAACCAAAATCTAGAGACTATTGTCACAAATCTCTTTCCTGTTATACTTATTTTTAACTCTTTAGAACCTTTCCTTGGATATATAGCTATCTTAAAATTTAAACTTTCTGTTTTGATATTAATAATGTTAAGTTTTACACAGTGAACAATAAATTTTCCTAACAGTGATCTCTTAAGTCTCCAAAAAAGACTATGGAGCCCCACAGCTACATCTCTACCTGGTAAATAATAATGTGATTGAGCTTATAATCACCACTCAAAGATCGTCTTTGGACTACAAACTGCTCAGGACAATTCTAAGACGGCTAGCTGAGACGGTCCACCCTTTTAGATGACACCAGCCAGAACTTCAGATAAGCCTTAACCATTAGTCCTCGGGAGGCTGAACCATTGCTTTAGTTGTTTACAGGATCCCATAGAGAGACCATCACCCCCCAGACAGCAGGAAGCAATTCTACAAACATGCCACTCCCTCTCCCAATAGGTGGGATGGATGGGTTTTTAGTTTTTCTCAGGGTATGGATAACTGTCATCTGTAAGGGTTGGTTATAAATTGTTATAGGGTTGAGGGTGGAGCAATAAGGATTAGACTCAGTAATCACATTTGGAATAGAGAAGAGAGATAGGATAGGACAATAAGGTATATTATTGTATCTGCATGTAAATCAAAATAACTATCAATTTTAGAAAATTTGCATTGGTATGGATTCTTATATATTGATACAAATGTAAAATTATTTTCCTATTCCGGTTTAAGATAACTTGCATATTGTTATTAATTCAAATTTATATTTTGTCATATTGTATATGTTTTTACTTCTGTTTAAAGTATTTTTGTAAGATTATTTTTATCATATTGTATATATTTTTCTACATCTGTTTAGAATATTTTATATATTGATGCAAACAAGGATATTTTTGTTATACTGCACTCCACATTTCTATTTCTGATTAAGATATTTTTGTATATTGCCACAGTTTCAAGGTCCTTGTCCTTATACTGTACATCTGTTTACAGATTTTTTTATTTTTATAATGTGACGTCTTTAAATAGGCTATTAAGAATTATAGGTTAATAGTTACCATATCTGTCATGCTTATAGTTATTTTAGCTAGGCTTTCTAGATGCACAAAGATATATTCCATATAGACAGATAATCTTCAAACACTTCAAAGATCTTCAGAATATGGCATTTAAATATTTTAATAACTTAGAATTCTGTTGACATGAGACACAACTGCTCCTGGCAACACCGATCTACTCCCAAGAGAATGATGGGCACCAAAGACACTCCATATGGAGCTTGTTTGCTTTTTGTCTTTTTTTTTTTTTAATTTTTGAGATATGGCATCGGTGTAGTGAGCCTATTCTGGAACTAGCTCTTATAGTTCCAGAATTACAAGGCAGGCCTTGAACTCACAGAGATCCACTTGCCTCTGCCTCTCAAGTGATGGGATTAAAGGCGTGTGTAATTACCACCCAACTAAAGCCTGTTTTCTTTCTGGCAAAAATGGCCTAGTGGGCAAAGAACTATCCTTGCTTTGACTGCTGACAGTAAGCATGCTGTCCAATCTGGACAAGCAGGATACAATAAAAAGCAACTGCCAAACCTTGCCAAGAAAGGGTAGGAGAGTCTTTCAAAATTTTCCTACTTCTGAAAATAGTCTGTCAGATATTCTAGGCCTATACACAAAGTTAGATGCCCCAAAATTATAGGAAAAAACATTGAGTGACTGTCCAGGCAGTCAGTTGTTTCTGTCATTTCTTGCACCTTTTGGAAGTCATTTGTTTGTACTTCCTCCTTACTCAGGCAATATTATTTTCCTTCTCAGGTCTTTGATGGGGTTGAAGACTAGATAGCTATAGTTATCAATCCTCTCATATCTTAGCTAAGGGCATATTAGGTACAAGATTTGAACTCTGCAGAATAGGACAGCTATTGAGTATTACCTGTGATCTGGATATTTAGAACGTGTTTCTTGCTTGATGCTGTTCTTGTTGGTTATAGTTTCATTTTTGTTTGTTTTAATACCTTTTCCTTCTTCTGGAAATACTTGATAGTTCTTATTGTATCTAGTTTTATGTTAGGATTAGAACCTTTTTATTTAGAAAAAGAAGGGAAATGTGGGAACTTGCTCCATCTAGCCAATGACATTTGGGAGTGACTTGCCATGGGTGTGGTTTTCTCTGAGTACATGACCTGACAAACTGGGAAAGGAGCTCTTCCTCTTTGTGTGGTCAGAGTCAGAATGCAGTGTAGAGGTGGCTTGCAGTTGGTGCTCTACACTCCTGGACAGAACAAGGCAGCTGGATCAGCAGTAGCCTCTGCTTTGTTTGCATTTGTGAGTTTATCTTTTCATTAAGTTGTTAATAGACTTTTGTGGGTTCTTGCATCAAGTAATTAAGATAGCAGCAAGCCATGATTTACTTATATAGTTCATTGTTAGAAATAACTTTTTCAAGGCTAGACAGGTGGCTCAGTAGTTAGGAGTACTGACTGCTCTTGCAAAGGGCCAGGTTCAATTCCTGTTTTGTTTTGTTTTTAAAAAAGTCTGTAATTCCTGTTCCAAGGGGATCCAATGCTCTCTTCTGGCTTCCATGGGTACTGCATGCACGTGGTACACAAACATGCATGAAAGCAAAACACTCATATACATAAAATAAAAATAAATCTGAAAAAATAAATTTTAAATTAAAACAAATAACTTCTCCAAGTATCTACACCCGAGAATTTTTTTCCAGAAATATCTTTCATCAATATGGAAACAAACTAAGTTAGTTTCATTTTACCTCTTAAACATAATCTCATTACACCTTTAGCTAAATTTTAAGACAAATAGCTAAATTGTGCACACATATTACATGACTAAATGAACTAAATCTAATCTGCTATGCCTATATAACTGAAAGTAGTTATCACAGATAAACTGTGAGGTACAATACATAAATCTTTCCTACAGGTCAAAGTACAAATACACAGGGAGCTAAGATAATGGGTCTATTTATCTAATCTGCTATGCCTAAATAACTGAAAGTAGTTATTACAGATAAACTGTAAGGTACAATACATAAATCTTTCCTACAGGTCAAAGTACAAATACACAGGGAGCTAAGATAAAGGGTCTACTTACATCTCACTTAATAGAAGGGCATCGACTCTCTTCCTTCCACTAAAGTGAAGAAATAGCTCATTAAAAATGTGTTAAATTTAGTACCTGGCTAGAACTTAAAATACTAAAGAAAAAATAACAATAGTAAAGTTAAAATATAGGGGATGGGGCTAAAGAGACGGCTCAGCAATTAAGAGCCTTGCTGTCCTTACAGAGAAATTAGGTTGTTCCCAGCAGCCATACAGTAGCTTAAGACAACTCTGTAACTCAAGTTCCAGACACCGTCTTCTGGCCTCCACATACACCAGGCACTCATGTGGTGCACTCACATACATGCGAGCACTCATATTATATAGACACAAAATAAAATAACAAAGAAGATATGGGACAAAAATTAAAATAACTCTTTTATAAAGCTAGACATAGTGGAACACACCTTTAATCCCAGCACTGGGGGGGGGGGGGGGCAATCAGGTCTCTGTAGACCAGGCCTGTCTGGTCTACATAGTGAGTTCCAGGAAGGACAGCCAGCACTATTACACAGGAAAGGGGGGGAGGGGTCTGGTAAGATCTGATAAGATAAGGTCACAGCCCACTACACTAATTACAAAAAAACTAGAGATTAAACCCCTGAAAAAGTAGACCTTTACTTCTCGTGTCTGAAGCCAGGCAGGGTAAGGCACAACAAATTCTCCAGGCTGCTGTGTCATCACAGCAGGAAGCCGTGGCGAGCCAGAGAAGGAACACACAACACACACACTTACAAAGCTGCCATCAGTACCACACCCCTGGGGAGCACCCATTACAAACTCTCGCTTTTACTCAACAGAATGACTGTCTTTGAAGGGGCTGTCCTAGCAACCCAGATGTCAATAGTCAAAAGAAAGAAATGGAAGAGAAACAACAATATCTACTTTGAGTCAGCCACGGGAAATTAGCATATTGTAACGAGGTGAGTGAGATTAAATAAGAAACAAAATGGGGATTTTCACGACTGAGCACAGTAATGCCATGTACTTTACAGATGAAGACTGGGTCTCTAAGAGCTAAGGAACCTTGCAAAAGTTCTAAAAGACCGGGTTATCTGGGTATATATCCATGTGAGGGGTACATGTGTACATGTGTGTATGTGCATGTGCAGATCAGAGTCAAGCCTGGTTCCTCGGTCACTGCCTTATATGTTTTTCTGAAATTGAGTCTCTCAGTGACCTGTAATTTACGAAGAAAGCAAGGCCTTCCGACTACTGAGTTCCTGAGCCCCTGAAACCTGTCTGGCTGCCTCCCTAATATTGAGATTCAAACACCACCATGCCTGGTTTCTGTTTTATTTATAGGGTTTCATAGTACAACCCTGGCTGACCTGTAATCTGCTGTGTAGACTAGGTGGCCTTGAACTCAGAGACCCTCACAGGTGCTGGGATTAAAAATGTGTCACCATATCAGGGCTTGTAACTTTAAAACCACAGGTTCTGGGTGTTAAACTCAAATCCTGTTTACCAACTGAACTACCTCCTCAAACCCAAGAAGAGAAATTTTTTTTCTATTTTTTTTTTATTTTTTTTTTTGTTTTTCGAGAGAGGGTTTCTCTGTGGTTTTGGAGCCTGTCCTGGAACTAGCTCTTGTAGACCAGGCTGGTCTCGAACTCACAGAGATCCGCCTGCCTCTGCCTCCCGAGTGCTACCGCCGCCCGGCCAAGAAGAGAAATTTTTAAGAAAGAAAAATTATTTTGACAAATTTAACTTATAGAGTTCTTCCTTCTGCCAATTCTAGACCCTGTAATCGAGATACTCTCATCCTGGAGTCTGGGATATTATTTGTAAAGGAAGTGAAGAAAGGCTTGGCAACCAGTATACAATTAAACAGAGGTATCCTAGGTCTAAATTATCATTGAAGCACTTATAAATAAATGTGCCTCTCTTCACATGACCTTTCACAGAGGCACATTTATAACTCCGAATCTTCTTCTAATAAAATAAAGATATTTCATAGCTCATAAAACAGAGTATGTAAAAAGGAAATAACATACTTAACACCCAGCTTCATGTCTTAAACAACTCAAATCTTGGTAACTATAGTATCTGTCGTCCATTAAAGCTCTGAGAACTATTAAAAGAATAGGGAGAAGGGAAAACTGAAAGAGGAAGACAGTCCAGCGACCACGAGCATGGCTTCAAATACTCCAAAGGATCATTTACTCTTTACTACCTAAGGGTCAACTTTATAAGAAAGGTCAACAGCAAGTTCAATAATCTCACTTCCTAAGTATTCTAGCTTTTAATTTATTTGCTAGTGTGTAAGGATGCACATATACTGTGTACATGTGTATGTAGAGGCCAGAAGTCAGTGTCAGGGATCTTCCTACATCACTGTCACCCTTCTATGTTCAGACAGGGTCTCTTACGTGGGTGATTTAACTACCTGGCTGTTAGCACGCACTAGGAATCTCCCCTGTCTTCAGTTCCAGTGCTGGTGCACCTAGCTTTTCTCTTTTTACATGGCTGCTAGGGTTTGAGGTGAGGTTCGCACACCTGTGTAGCAACATTTTAGTGACACAGTCATTTCCCCAACCCCTAAATCTTTGTTTTCTGGAACAAAATGGCAGTAAGGAACCAAGCATGGGCTGGAGCTCCAGACATAAACCAAGCTAGCTTTGAACTCACAGCTATCTTACTTCTCAGTTCCTTAAGTGCAGGAAGGTTAATTCATCAGAGCATGCTTCCATTTACAAACGTTACAACGTGAGAACCTACCGAATATCACTTTCAGTAGAAGAGGGCAGCAGCCATGCTTTAAATAGCAGCTTTATTAAGATACAATTAATATAAAGCAGTTTTTAATATTGAAACCCTGTTATAAATCATGTAAAAGATTAGGCAAGAGTTATCTCACAGTGAGTTTTAGTCAACAAAAATGGAATAACATAAGAATTGTCAGCTTATATATAACATAAAATGCCATCTTATCAGATAACTACTAAAATGTCATTCAAAGAGGTCAACAGATTGTAAGCACTTTCTAGAGAAGATGTCTAAGCAAACCTAACTTTGGAGGAATAACTAAAGTAAATATCCGAGTTAAAAGCAGCAAGCTTATTTTGAAAACAATGCTAATTTTGAGAAGCCTCGTTTTAATATAAACACAGTGGACTACAAAGTGTTATCTACCACACACTGATTCTTGTAATACTTATTCATTAATAACAAGTAAGACAGGAGGAAGCGTGGGTGCAGCACTGCTGAGAAATTAGGAACACTGGCTTGACATTAGAGAGTAAAAGTAAAATTCCAACTAAATCTGAGCAAATCAAACCTAATATATTAACTGCAATAAAACAGAACAAAACAGCAAACACAGTAAGGACAGGCCACATAGTGGTACAGGTTTGTAGTCCCAGCACTTGAGAGGCAAACTCAGAGGATTTCAGGTTCAAGGCAAGGCCAGGCTACACATACTCTATATCAAAATATAAAAGGAAAAACAAAATAAGAAGCCACTATAATATCTATTTCTTACAGTTGTTATGAGAAACATGTAAGAAAATGTACAGAGGATATAACTTAGTAGTCATAATTCATAATAAATGTATAATACGAATTTAAGTTTCCACTACTGCTGACCCCAGTGTTTAACAGAAGCCAGGAACTTACCTTCAGTGGCTCCATCTTCTGGACATGAAGCAGTTCTGCCACAAAACCTATCTGCTCCACAGCCGCGTCCACCATCTCTCTGCAGTTGAGGGAGTGCCGTATCTTCTTCCTCTGAGAAATCACTTCCACTCGAACTCCATGTTATATTTGCCAGCTCACCAGGACTCTCGTCTGCTGCGTCTGCAACACAAGATGAGCAGACAAATGCAGCTGACAGTTGTCATTTATCAGAATGAAAATTGATGTATGTTATTTGGACAAAGACACAAGCACAAAACTCTAAAGACAACGAAAACAATGTTGTGTTACATCTTCTTCACAGTGTTCTATGAGTAGTCCCGCATGGCATCTCTGAATTAAAGCCAAGGACAAAAGCTGGGGTCCAAGTAAGTTGTAAGAGGCAAATGAAAAAAGAATGAGACAAAGAAACAGTCATAGACACAGGCCCCAGACCCTAAACATTGTTTTTAAATTATGTTCCTTACTTATATTTTCCAGCTCTCATAAAAATATTTGCTCCTCAACCTACTAAATGTGGTTGGTTTTCTTGTTTGTTTGCTTGCTTGCTTGATTTTTACTTTGGAGAGCCATTGTTTTTGTTTGAAACGTTATCATTACTTTAAACTAATTTTAGGAGCTGCTATTTTAAAAATGAACCGGTTCTAGGAAATGCTTTACATACCTTTTCCCCCCGACCTCTTTCTTAGGCCTTTTATATCTCTATCTTGGCTTAGCTAAAGCCATGTTATAAATAGAGTACATCAGTACAAACTCTTTGATCCTTTCAGAATACACTGCATATCATCAATATAATAAAAAAACAATATTGTGAGTCAAATATGTTCTGGCCTGAGATAATTTTATCTTAACAGAACTTCTGTAATTAAATACAAGTAGCAATTTATTTAATACTTAGTTTTCTCCCAAAACTCAATAAACAACACCAGAAAAATATATAAGCTATATGTATTTAAAGAAATATACGTTTTTCCATATATTATATCTTAAAAATTAAACATAAATGGATACAGCTCCCACAACAAGGAGATAACATGAGTCCCTGATTTTTGTGAACAGTTTCCTTGTATCTGAAGTTAGAAAGCATCCATAACTGATGCACCACGCAAAAATCGAGTTTGTAATAGTGGTTCCTATAGAGTAAATCATATGTTTATTTTCCATATGAATATTTTTATGGTGCCGGAATTCAAAGCAGACCATTTGGTTATTCATTTATTCATTCTTTCTCTGGAGTCCTAAACCTGAGCTTATCCTATTAGATAAGCAATGGCTCCCAACCACCCTAATGCTATGACCTTTAATACAGCTCTTCATGTCACGGTGACTCCCAACAATAGAAGTATTTCATCTTGCTAGTTATGAATCATAATATACATATCTGTTTTTCAATGGTCTTAGTGCCATGAAAGGCACTAGGTTCTATGATTACAGTAAACCTAGTAAGAACACCAAATGTTAGCAGTCAGCAGCAGGACCAAGAACAGCATAGATTACGACAGGGATGAAAGCCAAGTTCTCAGAAATACCTTTACATCACTAACCCTGAATATATGAACTATTCAACTGTGTGACATCTTAAAAGGATGAAAAAGAATCACAGAAAAAAAAATAGCTTTAAGTCTCATCTGTCAATAAATCAACATATTAGGGGTTGGGACTTTAGTTCAGTGGTGAAACGCTTGCTTACAAATCTAAGGACTCCAAAGTTATGGTCTCCAAGATCAGGGGTAAAAAATTTTAAGAAACAAAAATAAACACAACATTGTTACCTTTCTTTGGGCTTGGAGATAATTCCAGGGGGTTTTCAATAATAGTTGTCTTTTCACTTGCTAATGACTGCAGGGAAAATAATAATAAAAATAATTTAACATCTGATTCATGTGAAAAGGCTAAACTATACTATTTTGTAAAATATTCAGTATTAAATTATACCGACCTTGACATATTCTTCTGCTTTTCTTAATATTTACCAAGATTTCCCAGAACATAGTCCTTACAGACACACAAATTATTTTCATATTTTTCTAAACTCTATGCTGAGCTCTGAAACATTTCACATAATAGTCAATGTCAATGACTTCTCATATATATGACTAACCACTCATTACTACCTGTAACCATATTATCTTTAGTTTATTTCAGCATTCCTCTGTAATTTACAAGATATATAAAAATTAACTGGAATCAAACTGACATCCCATAAATATAATTCTTATAAATAGTAGTAAGCTCAGTAATTTCATACCTGTCGGCATTCAGTGTGCACTCTTCATTTTCAAACAAGGAGAAAGATTCTACAGAGACTATGAAGAGAAATACTAACTTGACACAATTATTAAAAGAACTCAAGGCATAAACCAGAAAAGCAGTGCTTTGAAAAATAAGAGAATTCCAAAGAAACTAGTTATAATAGCTAGATACCCAGGATCTTCTGCAATCTCTCCTACCAGGGTCTCAGAAGTGTTCTGAAATCCTTCTCCACACTTGAGCCACGCTTTAGAGAGAGAGGCAGCTGCTTCCACTGTCTTCAGACTTGCTCTTCTCGACAGCTGTGGCCTCGCTTCTAGAACCGAAGGATGCGCTACACGCCAATTCCTTTTCCTCTGCAGAAATCATTTTTAAAGAAAAAAAAACAGAGAAAAAACCCAACTTTGTTATAATAGAATCAGCAATTTGGAACCCAGGAATGGTGGCAGTAAAAGCATAGCTTTTGAATGCCTCTGAATCGTCACAGCAAAGCAAAAACCCACTGATAACTGACCAACAAACTACAAAGAAAGAGTAAGGCCAAACCACCAACAATCCAATAATAGCTAAAAAAAAAAAAAAAACCTTACCGTTTAGACTTGTAAAAATGATCCCTGCTACATGCAAGGCTGTACCTGATAATCAGAACTTAGTGACGTCACTCACACAAGATAAACCAGACACAGTCTTAGAACCCATGATGTCCACTGGACAGTATATAGTATATAAGCAGAGATCAAGAGCAATGTTCTGCTCTGCACATCTGGAGAGATGCCACCTTAATCTGCCCTGCAGCCAGACAGTCTCCCCCAGGATCCTGACCCTCAAATCAGAGACCTCTGTTAGACACTGGACCCGACCTTTAGCTAAGATACGTCCCACAGATGAGTAGCCTTAGGAAGATAGGCTTGGGACCAGAATTAGTAATTTAGAATGTGGACCTAGAGTGATGACCCTCGGCATAATAAAATATAACTTTTGTTATACTAACTACCTAACTGTGTCCATATCTGAGGGGAAGAACCAGGGAAGCTGGAGGCAATAAGGCTTCACTTCTGGACATCCATTGGTCACTAGGAAGTGGTTCTGAAACTAAAGTAGGCAAAGACCTTAGAAGATGAGAATGGCTAAGGGTAGCATGAGACAAACATCTATCACAGCCCCCTCACTGGACAAGCCAACAGAATGAGAACAAAATACCGGGAGTGGGATTACCTCAGCAACAGAGGGGTGAGAGAGGCAAAGAAAATATCTAGTGTAAGAAAGCAGAAAGCAGTACCAAGAAGCATCTACATAACAGGAAATAAGTGGCCTTATTTTAATATCCATAAGGTACAGAAATTATCCTGAATCCTGCCCCCTTCTAAAATTTAAGAAAAACTATTCTATAAAAATAAACAACAAAAAATTATCAAAGTCAAATGAGGGAAAAGAGTAAAGAAAAGAATGTGCCAACACACAAAGAAAACACACCGTGGACACAGCACCCAGAAGAAACAGTGAGGCAGATTTAGAGCTCTTATCATACAAATCTTTCACTTAGTTCTGTTACGGTTACACCCAAGATACTTGCATTACTGAGGATACTGTGAAGTGTGTTGTTCCCCTGATTGCTTTCTCAGTCCATTTGTCATTTGATAAAGAGCTACTGGTTTTGGTGGTGGTGGTGGTGGTAGTGGTGGTTTGGGGGGGGGGGGGGGG
>NW_026068120.1:1369098-1405207 GCF_014885135.2 Alexandromys fortis
GGTTGTTTTTTGTTTGCTCACTTGCTTTTAGTTAATCTTGTATCTAGCCACTTCAGTGATGGTGTTTACCAGCTGTAGGAGTTCCCCTATAGGACTTTTGGGGTCATTTATGGATATTATCATATCATCTACAAATACCGATATTTTGACTTCTTCCTTTCCAACTTGTATTCCCTCATCTCCTTCCATTGTCTTATTGCTCTAGCTAATATTTCAAGTACTATATTGAATAAATATGGAAAGAGTGGACAGCCTGGTCTTGTTCCTGATTTCAGTGAAATTGCTTTGAGTGTCTCTCCACTTAATTTGATGCTGGCTATAGGCTTGTTATCATTGTCTTTATTATGTTTGGGTATATCTCTTGTATTGAACTGAAGATATTGAATATTTCAGAAGATGGAAAGCTCTCCTATACTCTTGGATTGGTAGGAGTAGAAAAATGGCCATTCTACCAAAAGCAATCTGTAGACTTGATGTAATCCCCACCAAATTCTAACACAATTCTTTACAGATCTTGAAAAGACAACTCTCAGCTTAATATGGAAAAGCAAAAGCTAGGTGTAGTAACGTACACCTTTAATCCCAGCACTCAGGAGATAGAGGCAAGCAGATCTCTGTGAGTTCTGAACACAAGTCCAGCCTGCTCCACACAGTGAGACACTGTCTTGAAAAGAAAAAAAAACAACAGGATAGCTAAAATAATACTGAATAATAAAAGAGCTATTGGAGGTATTACCTCCAGTACAACTGATTTCAAGTTGTACTACAGAGCTATAGTAGTAAAAAAAAAAAAAAAAAAAAAAAAAAACGCATGTTATTGGCACAAAAACAGACACGTTGATCAATGGAATTGAATTGAAGACCCAGACATAAACCCACACACCTATGGGCACCTGATTTTTAATAAAGCTGGAAGGACACAACGGAAAAAAGAAAGCATCTCGACAAATGGTGCTGGTCAAACTGGACGTCTGAATATAGGAGAATGCAAATAGACCCATATTTATCACCCAGCACGAACTCGGGTTTGTGGATCAAAAACCTCAACATAAATCAAGCCACGCTGAATCTGATTGAAGAAAAAGAGGAAGGTAGCCTTGAATGCATTGGCATAGGAGATGACTTTCTGTACAGAGCACCAATAGTGCAGGCACTAAGATCAACAACTAATAAATGAGACCTCATGAAACTTATAAGCTTCTCTAAGGCAAAGGACATTGTCAATAGCACAAAATGGCAGCCTACAGAATGGGAAAGGATTTTTACTAACTCCACATCTACTAGCGGGCTAATATATATATGTATATAGAAATTAGATATCAAAAAGCAATCTAATTAAAAAGTGGAGAGATGGCTCAGCGGTTAAGAGCATTGCCTGCTCTTCCAAAGGTCCTGAGTTCAATTCCCAGCAACCACATGGTGGCTCACAACCATTTGTAATGGGGTCTGGTGCCCTCTTCTGGCCTGCAGGCATACACAGACAGAATAATGTATACATAATAAATAAATAAATAAATATTTTTAAAAAAAGTGGAGTGCAGATCTAAATAGAGAATTCTCAACAGAGAATTCCAAATGGCTAAGAAAGTCTTAAAGAAATGTTCAGTATCCTTAGCCATCAGGGAAATGCAAATTAAAACTACCTTGAGATTGCATCTTACACCTGTCAGAATGGCTAAGATCAAAAGTACAAATGACAGCTTATGCTGCAGAGGATATGGTGCTATGGGAACATTCGTCCATTGCTGGTGGGAGTGCAAATTTGTACAGCCACTTTGGAAAACGAGATGGAAATTCCTTAGAAAAATAGGAATCCATCTACCCAAGATCCAGTATACCAAAGTTGACCATATACCCAAAGGACACTCAATTCTACCACAAGGACACTTGCTCAACTATGTTCACAGCAGCTTTATTTGTAATAGCCAGAAACTGGAAACAACCTAGGTGTTATTCAACCAAAAAATGGATGAAGAAAATGTGGTACACTTACACAATGGAGTATATCACTCAGCTATGTAAATAAAAAATGACATCATGAAATTTGTGGACAAATGAATGGAACAAACTATAAAAAGCATCCTGAGTGAGGTAACCCAGACCCAGAAAAACAAATACAGTTGTCCCACTGCCAAGGACAACATCCACACAGTACACTGAATACAGAGAGGTCAAGTTGGTGACTGCGTGGAGCCTTCACCCCTATGTTCTAGTCTCTCTGGCAAGAGAAGATAGATACTATGTAAGTTATGAAAAGAGAAACTGGACACAAACTCACTCACAAAACCTTCAAAGTGCAATCTGTGCTTGTGGTAGGGCAATGGTGGAGCAGATTGTGGGAGTGGCCAACCAATGCTTGGTTTAACTTGAGGCCATCAACATAACAAGGAGCCCATGCCCTAGCTGCCTGGATGACCAGGAAACAGACTGGATAGACCCAAGACTAGGGTAAAACCAAATACAACTGGCAAAAAAAGAAAAGAAAAAGAGAAAGGAAGGAAGGAGAGAAGGAAGGAAGGAAGGAAGGAAGGAAGGAAGGAAGGAAGGAAGGAAGGAAGGAAGGAAGGAAAATGAAATGATTGCTAATGATATTCTACTATACTCATAGATCAGTGCCTTGTCCCGTCATCATCAGAGGCTTCCTTTGGCAGCAGACGGAAACAGGTGCAGGGACCCACAGCCAGATATAATACGGAGAGTCTAAATTGGAGGTCTCTATTGGGCCCCTCCCCTAGAAAATCAGGGAACCCTATGGACGAGAGGGCGGAAAGACTGTAGAAGGGTGAGCAGAAAAACAAGGCCCACTGCCAAATCAACTGTGAGCTCCCACAAGCTCACAGAGACTGAACAGCAAGCACAGGGCCTGCAGGGGTCTGCATCAGGTCTTTCCATATATGCCATGGCTCTTAGCGTGGAGCTTTTGTGAGACAAACAGTAGGTGTGGCTATGTCTCTTTATTCTTTTGCCTGCTCTTTTAACTCTTCCTCCTATTGGGTTACCTTGTCTGCCATTTTTTTGAGGGCGTTTGCCTTGCCTTATTGTATCTCGTTTTGTCCTGTTTGGCTGTCATCTCTTGAAGGCCTGATCTTCTCTGAAGAGGAAACAGAGGGGAGTAGATCTGGGGGAGAGGGAAGGAGATGGAGCAGGAAGGAGTGGAGGGAGGAGAAACTGTGATCAGGATGTATTATCTGAATGAAGAATCTATTTTCATTTAAAAAAAATGTAAACCAGTAGCTGACATTTCTTTTTTTTTATTTTTTTTTAGTAGCTGACATTTCAATGCAAAGCAAATCACAGTTATACTACTCAGTAATGAAATGATAAACTTTAGAAAGAAGCAGGATAAAATTTAAATATCTCTTTACATGAAAAAGGATTAATGCAAAATGAATTTAAATACAAATATATACCACTAATAATATCTTAGGGAAAACAGAAGGAGAAAAAGCAATTTGAATAGTCTGCCCACACATCTTACCATGGTTTACAGGTAGGCTATACCTGACTTTGTACTTTTTCTATAATAAGCATCATGAAATTGTTATTTTTCTGAAACATAGCATTCTGGGAAACCTGAATCCATCCTCCTGGACATGCATGATCACTCATTTTAGGTCCAGGAAACAAAGCAAAACTCTTTCTCTTGAGGTGAATGCTGCTTCTGCACAGATATCCACAGATATCCACCAAGAACAATCAAGCAGACTGGCACAAGTTGCCACCACAGGGCCTTCTGTGCTCAACTGTCGGGCACTGACTTAGCTGGTAGATGAGTTCTTTCTGTGGCTTAGATCATACTTGATTAAGACAGATGTTTCATTGGTTTATTCTAAGATGTGCTTGGGGGTTGGACATTTGTTTGTTTGTTTTTTGCTTTGAAATATCTGGTTAAAGATATCAATTTTTTGTTTGCTTTAGAAGCATTTTTGATTCCTAACGTTTTCAGATTTGTTCACTTTCAGACCTTTAATTGGTTTCAGATCTGTTAGTTTTCGGTTTGTATGCTTTCAGAACATTTGATTTGTTAATTGGCTAGCGTCTGACTTTTGTCTTTGAAAGGATTCCAATATCTCCTTTTGTATTCTGTAGCTTCCCTTGCTTACTGCAACCTTGCTGCCTTTAGTTCAAGACTTTCAAGACTGTCTGGACATGAAGTCAAAGGTAAGAGGCTGGTCCAGTTATGTGAGGGATGGAATGGGAGAATAATGAGAGAGAGAGATCTTGATAGAGAGAGCTGTTATGGGTTAGGAAGAAACCTGGTACCAGGGAAATTCCCAGGAATCCACAAGGATGACCCCAGCTAAGACTCCTAGCAATAGTGGAGAGGGCGCCTGAACTGGCCTTCTCCTGTAATCAGATTGATGACTACCCCAACTATCATCATAGAGCCTTCATCCAGTAACTGACAGATGCAGATGCAGAGCTCCACAGCCAAGCACCAGGCCGAGCTCCAGTAGTCCAATTGAAGAGAGGGAGGAGGGATAATAAGAGCAAAGCAGTTGAACAATTTAAGTGGGGCTTATTGGCCAAACTAGTAAGAATGTGGAAGACAGGACTGAGAGCAATGTAGATTATGATGGCCCATCTCAAGAGAAAAATATTAGCAAGTGGCCTAGAGACTGTTCTTGTGATATTTTGGCAGAGGACATGGCTGCGTTTTGCCCTTGCCCAAAAAGTCTATCCAAAGCTAAATTGAACAGTTTTGGATTAATGGCGTTGGCAGAAGTGATTTCAAAACAGCCTAGTTTAGGCCGTGCCATGTGGTTATTAGTGGCCAATCTTATTCAGATCTATAATAAAAAGGAGCAAGCTGAGCAAGAAAAAATCCAAGAAGTACAGTTTGAGGAGAAAAGGAGCACCAGGTTGTGTAATGGATCTAAATTCTGTGCTCAAGGAGATAAACAGATTAAGAAATGGAATAGAGGGAGTGATGACCTCAAGGCAAGATCCCATCCAACCTGTGGAAGGGAACTGGAGAGAAGCTTAAGCAGGGAAGGAAACAATCAACAACAGAAAGCTGCTGCAGATGTAATTGAACAAGGGAGCCAAGTTCCAGGCCCAGCAAGCAGCAGAACTTGGCAGCTTCAGCCATGTAGTTCTGGCTTTGGAGTCAAGGACACAAGAAAGGGGTCACAGAATCTCCCTCCATGGCTAAAGAAAGCTGCTGAGGCCAGGCATATGTCAGGGGTGTCCCTGCATGGAAGCCTAGAGAGGCCATTACATGAAGCCGTGAAGGTGAAGCCTGGATATCAATGGAGACCCCAAGATGCTGGGAGATGCCAGAACCATGAGAAACCTGCCAAGAAAAACTGCAGACCAGGGGTGGAACCAGCCCAAGAGAGAGAGAGTGTAATGTAGTCAACAAAGCTGAAATGAGTTGGAAGTCTGAAAAGTCCTTCGACATCAGGCATGGGATGCAGAGGCTGGAGTTTGCTCTGCTGGTTTTAGGTCTCACTTTGGTCCAGTATTTCCTCACTATGCTCCCTTTCCTCCCTTTTGGAATAGTAACATATATTTTGTGCCACTGTAAACTGGAAGTATATGGGCTGTCTTTTGATTTTGCTTTTTCAGGGGTCACAGTTAGAGATTACCATGAATCTCAGAAGACTTTTAAACAGCGGGAACTTTTAAGGTTGAAGTGAAAGCATTTTTTTTTTCTCTTTTTCCTTCTTTCTTTCTTTTTTTTTTTTTTTTTTTTTTTGCATTATGATATGGCTACAAGCCTATGCAAGCCAGGGAACGGAATGTAGTGAACTGAATAGGAATGGCTGTCAGAGGCTCATACATTTGTTGAATGCTTGGTGGTCAGGGAATGGCACTACTTGGGGGGATTAGGAAATGTGGCCTTGTGGGAGTAGATCAAGCAAGTCCTGGTGTCCCTCTGACTGCTGTCTGCTGGTCTGGATGTGAAACTCTCAGCTACTCTCCAGCACCACATCTGCCTGCATGCCACCTTGCTTCCCGCCATGAAGAAAATGGACTAAATCTCTGAAACTATAAGCAAGCCCCAATTAAATGTTTTCTTTTATAGAGTTGCCATGGTCATGGCATCTTTTCAAAGCAACAGAATACTAAAGCAAGCTAGGAAGACACACAGGACAGTTTGATTGCCTCATGTCTTGACACCCTCAAGTTCCCTTAAATATGCAACAGGACCCCAAGACACCATAGTAGAAAATAGTCTCAAGTTGAGAGTCAAGAGAATCAATCCCAAGGCATTCATATGCCTGAACCACTACATATCCTCTAGAAAAGTCTGAAATTAAAAAAAAAAAAAAAAAAAAAAAGGAACCAAGAGTACAAAGAAAGAACTGTTCGGGGATAAGCCACCTTCTGGTATTCCCAACTGTTCCACATGTGATAACTATGTACTTTAGGTTACAAATATTTTGAAAAGTGGGAAACTCTAAACCAGAAGTAATTTAATTTTATAGTTCCCTCAACGGAGAACTTCTGATGTTCCAAAATCAGTATTTCTATTTGTGAAACTATAAGCATAGGCAATAAAAACATAATGAATGGGAAACCTACTTTAAGCGGAATTTGAAGTGGCTAAGAGAAGAAATGATAAACATGTTAACCTAGACGAAGTTTAGAGCGCTGGGGAAACAGCTCAGAACTGAAGAAGCATATGACGGACAGGAGAGTAAAAACACCCTTAAAAGACTCCATCAGAACAAAATAGAAATTCTGAGCAGCATGACTCTTTCAGCCCTCTGCTCCCATCTCTCCCGCCCTATCCCCGTCTCCTCTACCAGAAGAGCTTCAGCTTCCCTCTCCTCCATTCACTTCAACTTTACTCTGCAACAACTCCCAACCAAATAAAAAGTTTTAAAAATTTTAAAGGTTGTTATGGCTCCTTTTAAGATAAAGGCCTAACACAAGCACAAAACTGTCAAAGGAAATTTTAACTAACAGATTCCTCAGGGAATGGCATTAACCCAGAGAGAAGTGACCCATCCAGTGTTTCCATTCCCTGGACAAAAACTTAGCTAAAACACCCTTCTCCAGTCTAGCACCCTCCCCTCTGCACACTCGTCACAACCTACCCAACCTAGTCCATCTAATGGTGACACCTAGTCTAACTATCCTTGCCTGAGCCTCAACCAACCCCTAGGCTTCCACCAGAATCACCCCCGCCTAGCCCCCACAGCCCACTCCCATAACACATTCACCCTCTCAAGCCAGCGAGATATAGCTCCACATTCCAGGCTATATGAGGACCAGAACCCACAGCATCTGCACCAGCACAGTCTGCTCCATGCATCTGACTTCACATCACCCAATCCATTTCCAAAATCTAGGCCCAGGCCACTCCCACATGTTCTCCTCTGTCCCAGCCTGCTGTTCCTATCAGACTTTGAACTAACCAAAGAAATCCACATGCCTATATCTCATCTGAAAATTACAAGCAGTATGGAAGATCAAACCAACATCTTCTCTCCAAAAAAAACAACCTGCCCTATAGAATTTTTGCCAATGAGAATTGACTAAACCTCTGGACAGAGAATTTAAAAGATCAATCAAAGAATTCAAAGAGTTTAAAAAAGATACATAGAAAAAAATCAATTAAATTAAGGAGAAAGAACTTAGAATTAAACTTCTGAGTGATGCCCAAGAAAACACAAACAAAGGGGTGATGAAAATGAAGACAACAACCCAGAATGTGAAAATTTGAAGCATTGAAGGGGACTCAAACTGAAATGAAGATGAAATTTAAAAACCCAAAACCCACTAGAAAACTCAAAGGAGAGACTTACAAATAGAAATGACTCAAACAGAAGATAGAATATTGGGAATGGAAGACAAAGTAAAGAATCTAGGTCAAAAGTAACAAGGAATATGAAAATTTCTAAAAATCACAGGAGACGAATAGACTAGAAATTTCAGACACCATGAAAAGATCAAGTTTTTAAGGAATTCTAAGAGATGAGGAAGAAGAATCCCAGGTCAATGCCACAGAACAGATCTTCAGCGAGATCTCCAAAGTGAAGAAAACACGCTCACATGGACAAAAGAAGCACAGAGAACACAAACCAGATTAAGTCCAGTAAGGAAAATATCCCAAGGTATATATCATAGTTAAAAGTATATAGAACAAAGGAAGAGTATGAAAGGCTGTCAGTGGAAAAAACATAGATGACATACAAAGGAAAACCCATCAGAGTAACTACTGATTTCTCAAAGGAAATTTGGAAGCCAGAAGAACACGGAGCAATGCATTCTAAGTCCTAAAAGACAATGATAACCATCAGAGATTAATATACCAAGCAAAATTATCTGCCGTAGCTGAAAGAAAAAGAAAACGTTTCCACAACATAAATAGACTAAACAATTTATATCCAGCAAACCAAGCCTGAGGAAATACAACAGGCATTATTTCTGAACAAGAAAAGAAATGAGTATAACAGAGAGACTGTGGAAAGAATTAGGAAGCCATAATCATTAAAACCCAAATACCACTGAGAACACAAACAGCAACACCAAAAACTGACCACAAGATGGCAGAAAATAGCACACACACTTCACTAATATCTTTAAATATCAATGACCTCAATTCTCTGATTAATAGGCACAAACTGACTGAATGAAACAAGAAGCAAAATCTACCTATATGCTGTCTACAAGAATCTCAGTTTTAAAGACAGGCATTGCCTTAGAGTAAAAGGATAAAGAAAAATACTCGAATCAAATGGAACCAGAAAGAAAACAGATGTGGCAAAATAATTTCAAAATACACTTCAACTGAAGTGAATCATAAGAGATAAAGATAGACACTTCATTCTAACCAAAGGAACAGTTAACCAAAAAAAACATTACGATCCTAAACATATATTCACTGAACTTGGGTGCTAAATTTTATAAAAAAAAAAAATCTACTCCTGGATTTAAAGACATAGTTAACGTCAACCCATTAATAGTGATTTCAGTACACCACTGTCTGAACAAAAAAAATAAACATAAGCATCAGAACTAACTGACATCAAACATCAAATGTGCTTCACAAGTATCTACAGCATATTCCACTCACACACCAAAGAATACACATCTACTCAGCAGCACATGGAAGCTTTTCTAAAATAGGCCACATGCTGGGACATAAAACAAATCACAAATTCAAAAACTGAAATCACTTCTTGTATCCTATCTGACCACAATGCGATAAAACTGAAACTTGACACCAAACAAATGGCTAGTAAATATACAAACTCATGGAGATTCAACAACTCATTACTGCATGATGAATGGGCCAAAGAAATCAAAAAGAAATAAAAGTACTTCCTGGAACAAAATGGAAGGGAGCACACATAACTTCAGCTACTTAATATTTTACAGAGATGCCAAAAACATTTGCAGGAGAAAAGCAAGCACTGGCAAGTGGTCTTGGGTTGTAGAAGAAAGCAATAGGGCAAACTAGCAAGCAGCATTTCTCCATGACCCCTGCTTCAGTTCTTGCCTCTGGGTTCCTGCTCTGAGCTCTTGCCTTGACTTCCCTTCATGATAGACTGACCTGTAAGATGAACTATATCATTTCTTCCCCAAGTTGCTTTTTTGTCATGGTCTTTTTACAGCAATGGGAAGCAAACTAGGACCATACTGAAAAGTCATCTTGCTACAGGCATTTGAGGCAAAAGCAGTCTACAGGAATAAGCCCTCAACCTGTGGGATCTTACATTATTCTAATTAGAAAGCATCAGAATGTAATAAAATGATATATTGGATCCCATTTAGTGTTTACTGAGAAACTGATTGGAACAAAGTTAAATCTACACATCTGGATAACAGGAGTGATCATGTTGAATGTGACAGAAAGTAAGGGAAAATGATGACTTTCCTTTTTAATATATAAAAAAGAAAATTTTCTATAATTCACTTCAAGTGGTAAAATGTGTATATGCAGACTATGAAAATTTGTGTACATATAGTGGAGAATCGAGAAAAACTAGTAAGAGGGCCAATGAGATTGTTCAGTGGGGACTTGCCACACCAGGCCTGAGCTGTCAATGTTGAATTGAACCTGAGACCTACATGGTAGAGAGAACCAAATCCCACAAGTTGTCCTCTTGACCTCCACACATGGTCCATGATACACACACACACACACCAAACACTACATAGCCTTCTTAAACACTATATATAGCCTTCTTAAACTATAAAAAAAGAAAGAACCAAGAGTATTCCCAAAGCCTTTCTGTGAAGTCAGTATCACTCTAATACCAAAACCAAGTAGAGAAACAACAATAAATTAATTTATTTTACTTAAAAACTATAGGTCAATAACATTTATAAACATAAATTCAAAAATGCTAAATAAAATACTTGCAAGGAGAATGCATCAAAAAGACTAACCACCATGACCAAGTTGACTTTATCCCTGAAATACACACACACTAGAATATATCTACCAAAATATACCCCTGAAATACAGAAATACATGATAGGCCAATAACCTTTAACATAGATTCGAAAATGCTCAATAAAATACTTGCAAGGAGAATATATCAAAAAGATTAACCACCATGGTCAAGTTGGCTTTATCCCTGAAATGTATTTTATATATGTGTGTGTGTGTATTGTGTATATACATACACACACACACACACATACAAACATACACACATATACATAACAGTATATATTTAAGGGAAAAATGTTAAAATTTTGAGTCAGCAAAATAGCTCAGTAGGTGAAGGCATTTTGCTGGCTCAAACCCATATTAAAGTGGGAGGAGGAGAAAACCAACTCCAAAGTTACCCACTGACCTCCTCAAATGAGCTATGGTGCCTACACGGCATGCATATATGCTTAGACATACTAAAAGTAATCTTTACAATAGTCACTAATTTTTCAACACTTTCCAAAAAAAATTCAGAGAAGAAAATCCCATTTACAATAGCTTCAAACAATAAATAATATCTACACACAGAGGCTAAAGACCACTATAATGAAAACTTTTTTAAAGATCTACTTTATTGTTAATTGTGTGAATGTGTGTTCATCTCCGTGTGAATCTGTCCACATGAGCACAGGTGCTCACAGAGGCACGAGTACCAGATCCCCTGGAGCTGGAGCTCCAGACACTGTGAGCTGCCTGATGTGAGCTCTGGAAACTGAACTCAGTCTTCTGCAAGAGCAGTGCACACTCTCAACCACTGAGCCATCATTACAGCCCACACAATGAGAACTTTACAATACTGAAGAGGGCTGTGAGGATGGTTCAGTGGTAGCACTTACTGCCAAGCCTACCCACATAGTTGAAGGAGAAAAACCAAATCCTACAAATGTCCTCTGACCTCATCACTCAAACTGTGGCATGTGTGCCATGTGCTCCCTCCCATAAACAAACAAATAAATAAAATACTGGGGAATAAAATGAACACAGTAGAAAGTGAAAAGATATTCCATGCTGACGAAGATCCAGAATATCATGAAAATCGTTACATTATCAAAAATCTGTTGACAGATTCAATGAAATCTCCATCAAAATCCCAATCACATTTTTCATATAACTAGAAACAACCCTAAAGTTTGTATGTAAGTGCAAAAGACTCCACAGGCAAGAAATCCTTAGCTGAGAAGCCCATTCTGGAAGTATCACAATATTGATCTCAAATTAGAGTATATAGCCATAATAACAAAAATAGCATGATGCTGGCACAAAAACAGACACACAAATGAATGAGGTATAAGAAGGGACCCAGAAATAAACTTACACAGTCATGGCCACCTGGATTTTGACATAGCTGTCAAAAAGCACACATCAGAGAAAAGACAGCCTCTTAGATGATGCAGTGAATGCTGGATTTCCAAAAGTAGAAGAATAAAGCTTGATCCTTGTCTCACCAAAAGCCATTTTAAAATGGATCAAAAGCCTTAATGCAAGACCTCATATCTTGAGCATGGATTGAACATACAAGCATAAGCAAGAATTTCCTTTTATTTTATGCACATGGGTGTTTTGCCTCCATGTGCATCCATGCACCACTTGCATGCCCAGTTCCTGCAGAGACCAGAAGAAAGTGTTAGATCCCCACTAACTAGAGTTACAGATGGTTGTGAGCAACCACATGGGTGCTAGAAATCAAACCCAGGTCCTCTGGAAGAGTAGCCAGGGCTCTTAACCACAGGGCCATCTCTCCAGCCCCAGCATGAATTGTTTCTAACAGCATAGGAAATAATCCAAAGAATTAGTAAACAGGATTACATGACATGAAAAAGCTTCTGAATAGCAAAGAAAAGAGATTGCCTACAGAATGGGAAAAACATCTTTTTCCACTACTAGACAAAGGATTACTATCTAAGAAATATAAAAAAAACAACAAAAACTACACTGAACTCTCAAAACAAATAGGAATGGCAAATAAATTCTTTTTAAAGTCTTTAGCTATCAAGGAAATATGAATTAAAACTGCTTTGAGATCTGTCTCACCCCAGTCAGAATGGCTATCATCAATAAAAAAGAAAAGACAATAAATTCTGGTAAAGATATGAAGAAACAGTATCCTTACTCGCTATTGATGGGAACACAAATTTACATAGCCACAGTGTAAAGCAACATGAGGATTCCATGTTGGGGAAAAACAAAAAATGTAACTATCATATGACCCAGCTATGACATTCAGGTAGATACTCTGAGGACATTAACTCAACACACCAGAGAGAATATCCATGTTTGCTGCTGCTCTTTCATGGTAGCCAGAAAATGGAACAAGCCAAGATGTCCATCAACAAATGAACAGATTAAAAACAAAAATGTAATACCTACATAAAGGGATTTCATGAAGCCACAACGAAAACAGAAGCATAACATTTGCAGCCATGAAACTAGAGGAATCATGAGGAAGAAGAAATCTTAAGTGATGGCATGTGTGACAAAAGGATAATGAAACACATGGGAAGGGAGGCTGGGGATGCAGCTAAATTGGCAGTGTCACAGTTCCAACACTATAGAAAACCAGGCATGGTGGCACATGTCTACAATCCCAACACTCTGAAGTTTAAAGTAATTCCTGGCTATATACTGAGTCTGAAACTAGTCTAGAACACAAGCTCCTGTCTCAAAATAAAAGACAAAGAAAAAGCAGCAAGAAGGGCCATCTGAGGAAAGGAAGGGTGTCCACCAAAGGAGGGTAGGAAGACAGTGGGGAGGGCGATGAATTAAAGTAGAACGACACATCTGTGGGAAAATGCAGGCATAAAACCCATTGCTTTTAGGAAGAAATCCTGGCGAGTTCTTTCATTTTCCCCCTACCGCGGGATAACATGGCAAGAAGGCTGTGTATAATCCAGGGAGCCCTCAGCAAACACTGGCTGTCAGTGCTCCGATCTTACACTATCCAGCTGGGACAAACAAACTCCTGTTATGTATAAGCCACCCTATCTATGGTAGGGTTCTTAAATTGTTTTTGTTTGGTTTGTTTTGGGGGGTTGTTTGTTTTGCACACACGCACACACGCAGAGAGAGAGAGAGAGAGAGAGAGAGAGAGAGAGAGAGAGAGAGAGAGAGAAGAAAAAGAAGGGAGAGGAGGGGAAGAGAATAGAAGAAATTTGGGTAATACAGTTACAATATACTAATGTCAATATATTGATGACTTGATTGTAATATAGTTTTGAAAATATTATCATTAGGAAAAAAATCGGTAAAATATATCTGAGATCTCTATTATTTCCTACAATTATGTCAACCTATAATTGCCTCAAAAATATAAAGGAAATGAATATGGAAAGTGGCTGATGCCTTCATAATAAACTTTTCATACTATTTTACCTCATCTGTAAACATATATTACTTTGATGAAAAAGAAAATGTATTTTCCCTAAAGTAATGTATTCTGTGTAAATTATTTGTTATACATTGTTCACTAAGTTAGCTGTTTGTCTTTCATTTTAAGGATATAACAACTTCTAGACAAAGATCCAATATTACATATTGATACCCAGAAACAGATTTATAGTAGGCAAATTATCCAACAAGATGACCAAAACCTTAAACTGAACCACAAAGTCCTCCTGTCTAAATAACTAAGAATCTTCTACCATCATTGAGCACCTTAAAAAACTAAACCCTCCTCTTTGTCCTTGTTGCCAATGTGAAAGAAAACAATTCCATGAAAATCTGGAAACTATGTAGTAGAGAATCCATATCATCCTCATACAAATAACCTTATAGTTTTATGATTAACAGATTTCATTATTACTGACATGCAGTGAGGGATTATATTCTTAGCACATCATCCCAAGCATTTTTGTTATTCAATCCTCTTGCCAATCCTAATAGGTACTATCTATGGACAAATTACAACATAGAAATAATGTGTACTTTCCTAGTGCAATGTATCAAACTTTCCCCCATTAAACTCTAACTCTACAAATAAAGATTCTAGTCATCCATTCTATTATTCCACTTAAAAATGCCTATCAACAACTATCATGACCTCTTCCCACACAGAAGCACCACCAGTGAGTTTCTGATTGGACTGTATGTGTCTGAGAACCAAGTGGGACTTTTCCATCAGTCACTATCCCTCTCCCAACTGAAATTATCCCCCATGTCATTCCACACTCTAGGAGCAACTATTTCAGTATTGCCTCTTAATTACTAAGATTCCAACCAACTTAACCAATCACCAGTCCATAGGACTACTATAAAACAAACCAAAGACAAGTCTAGCTCATTCCATATTTTCTAATGGTGTGTCTTTGGGCAAGTCTTAGTGAGGGTTTCTATTGCTGTGAAGAGACACCATGACTACAGCAACTCTTATAAAGGAAAACATTTCATTGGGTGGCTTACATTTTCAGAGGTTTTGTCCATTATCATCATGGTACAACATGGTGGCATGCAGGCAGACATAGTGCTGGAGATGCTCAGTCTGACAACTTGACCCACAGGCAAAAGGGAGTGGTGTGAGACACTGGGCGTGGCTTGATCATAATATGAGACCTCAAAATCTCCACAGTGACACACTTCCTCCAACAGGATCAAACCTACTCCGACAAAGCCTCATCTCCTAATAATGTCACTCCCCTATGAACTTATGGGGGCTATTACATTCAAACTACCACTCAGTTTTGGTGAACATTCTTACTCATTTCCTAGCCCTCTACACTCAAACACACAAGAGAGTTCCATACTCACACTTCCTTATCTGTCTCCATGCAAGCCTGACTTGACCTGTCATATCTTCCCTAAGGGAGAAAATAGCTGCCATTATAAAGGAGCACGAAACTTCCATCTACTCAGCTCCTTCTTCCCTCTCTTCCTACTGCAGAAAACTAATCTTATTCTGCATAGAACTAAATCCTCCTAGAACAGTGAATGTTCTTAAACCAATAGCTCCTTCTCTCCTGCCTTCCTGAAAATCAAAAGCCATACTTCAAATGGAAGTGTACAGTGGGTTTAAATACTGTCTGTCAAGTGATAGCCATCCAACAAGAAGCACTTATAAAAGGTTTGGTGATGAGGACCTGAAATTGTGTTGGAGAAGATGCCCTGGCTAGTTTTATGTAAACTTAACACAAGCTAGAGATATCTTAGAGGAGGAACCTCCATAAGATCAGGCTGCAGGCAAACGTGTAAGAGCATTTTCTTAGCTGGTATAGATGGGGGAGGTCCCAGCCCATTGTGGGTGATGGTGTGGAATGGTGGTGGTCCTGGGTTCTGTAATAAAGCAGGCTGAGAAGCCAGTAAGCAGCATCCCTACAAGATCCCTACATCAGCTTCTGCCTCCAGGTTCCTGCCCTGCTGGAGTTCCTATCTTGACTTCCTTTGATCTAGACCGTGATGTGGAAATAAAAGCCCAATAAACCCTTCTGTCCACAAGCTGTTTTGGTCATGGTGTTTCATCGCACCAACAGTAACCCAAAGACAGAAGGGGTCATCAGAGAAACACAATTTTCTTTATTTCTCTTAATGGTCTTTAAGTATTTCCCCTCACTTCATTCTCTTTGAATGTGCTCATACTTTACTACAGTATACCCATCTCAAATGACTATCATGAGTCTTTGGAAATACCTCTCTAGTTGTTATTTAGGATGACAGTGTCTTGTCCAGAACTCTATGAGCAGGAAATTGAAGAGCTGAAGCTGATATTAAGGATTTGGGAGCAAGGTATTTCTCCACGTTTCTTCACACCTAGTCTACTCACAAGTTCATCACCTATTTACCAATGATGGCGGTTGCTCTAAGGAGAATGAATTGGAGACACCATTCCTAATCTTATAATGTTTATACTAAGGAATCAAAAGAATAGACACGGCCTGGCAAAGAGGTGCACACCTTTAATCCCAGCACTCGAGAGGCAGAGGCAGGCAGATCTCTGTGAGTTTGAGGCCTGCCCGGTCTACAAAGAGAGTTTCAGGACAGCTAGGGTTGTTACACAAAGAAACCCTGTCTCAAAAAAACGGAAGGGGGGGGGAAAAAAGGAATTAAACCTGGCCATAGTATGGAAGGTGTGGAAGACCATGAAGCAGGAAAACAAAGCAAGATGAGCAAGACAATCTGAATGCTATGTTCATTGGTCAAATCACTTAGCCTCCTGTTGGGGGTCACTGTCCTCATCCATAGCATGAGACAGTGTCTCTTTGAAGGACTGATAAACGAGTTAAATGAAGCTTGATGTGGTGGCTCACATTTGTAATCCCAACAATGGGGACGTAGAGGTAGGATGATCACTGCAGGCTTTAGGCCAGCCTCATCTACACAATAAGTTCCAAACCAGCCACAGCTATATACTGAGCCCTGATCCCTCCCCATCCCCCAAGAAATTAAATTTTAAATGAAAGCTGGGTGTGATGGCACTTGATGGTAGAGGCAGGATGATGCGGTTCAAGGTCACCTTTGGTGACAGTGAATTCAGGGCCAGGCTGTGTTACGTGAGACCCTGTCTCATCTGCTGCTAAGGAAGTCCACTACTCTGTTGTAAGCCGCCCTATGGGCAAAACACACTGAAGCTTACTTGGGGGAAGACCCTGTGAGAAACACCGAGCAACAGCCACCAGGTTAAGCTACACTCGGCTTCCTGGCCTTTTGGTAGCAATACTTGTTGAAAGCTGCTTCAGTTTTGGGGGCAATTTTTACACGGCAGCAAGTAACACAACTACTGAAAAGGAAAACTATGGAAAAAATAATAGAATGACGAGGCAGAAATAAAAAGTCAAATACAGTGTTACTAAATTAGGAAAAACTGTTAGGTCCTGGTACCCTAAAAGAATGATGGCTTCATAACACACTGTAACTTGTTTACGCAGCAGTAGGAAGTTAAAACCAAGGTATAAGACTGCCCAGGGCAAACTCCTAAAGTTGACAAAAAGCACAAGGTCAAAATTCGGAGCAGGGCAGTAGGGAAAAGTCAATAAACAGCTAGGAGCGCAAATCAGGACTTCGGGGATGCTTAAATAAATATTGGTGACAAGGGTATCAATTGCTGCCGTAATTAAATAATTTATGGTGGATTTAGTAATGTTCTAATTCCTCTTTTTCCCATTTTAATCCTTCCGAAGTTGAATTAGTTTTTAAGTCATCGTTCATATGTGCTTTTGCTCTCTAAGTCAGCTACGAAGTTCGCAGGGTTGTCTTTCGGGTCTATTAGAGACATAAGAGGAATGGCAGGGATAAGGGAGTTGAGGCATTTACGTGGGACATTCTTTCCGCAAGCTCTTCAGCTAAAACGAAGAGCAGACCAAGAAATGAAGCACCGTTTGCTGTTTTAAACTGTGAGTATTATGAAACAAACATCTGGAAGTGAGGAACACAGCGTCGGAGCAACGAAAAGAAGGTACGTTCACTTAAATGTCACCCGTGTAAGAGTTCCTACACGCCACGCCTGCAGCGTACAGAGACGGCGGGAGCGCACTGGAGAAGCGACTCCTCTCAGAAAGTTTGGGCGGGAAAGCGGTGCAGTGAAGATACCTCCTGTCCTGATGTGGTAAGCAACAGAGTAAACGGGGACGAATGAATGGCCAGACTCCGGCTAACACACTCATTCTAAATCTCTGCCCAGCGGCGCGTTCCGTCCTCCGTCTGCCGCCCACGCGCTCAGTTCCCGGGCAGGGGGACAGGGCGAGGGCGCCCTGCTCCACACCGACCGCCACAACCCGCGCGTGCCCATCAGCCCGGGCCAGGGCCAGCACGGGAAGCCCACGGAGCCGGGCGCCGCGCGCTCGGCTTCCACAGCCACTGGAGAGCGTACCTTAGACCCGCCAGCGCGGCCGCCGCCGGACATCTCCCACTCGCACTGCCCACCCCTCGCCCTCACTCCCAGCCCCTTCCGGAATCCATGCCCTCCGGAAGCCGCCCCTCGTCCGCCCCGCCCCTTCCGGAAACCGTAGCCCGGTACCAAAGGCTTAGGGCGGGTTTTCTTAGTGTTTGGGCGCTGCTGTGCTACGCTGTTCCTCACTCTCTCCCTGAGGCGCCTGGGAAGTGCCTGATGGGCTACCCTGAAATAAGTACCCTAAGTAGACTAGAATACAGTAATTATTGTTAATTAGTAATAAAACGCTAGTAAGTCAGAAAAAGCAGTTCCCTATCTAAGGGAGAATTCGCAAGTATCAAGAGCAAGGATTACCAATTTTCAAAAAGACTTCAGGAACTCTAGTTGGATGTGTTATAAAGTTGAGTTCCCATACTATGGACCTGAGGTGAAGTCAGAGAACTTCCGTTCTTGTTTCTAGATGCTGGTCCAGAGATTACTTTAATTGGGAAGAAGTAGTCATTCCTTGGATGTTTTAAAGCACTTGAACATACTTATGACTGGGTGCTTTGAGAATCTTCCAAACCAACAGGAAGGAGAGCTGGTACTTGAGTGGGAACTGGATTAATAGAAGAGCCTGTAAAGATTTCTGTTGTCGAAAAACAGTAAATTGTTGAGAATGTGTTGGCATGAAACTTGTGTAGAAACTGGCTTCACAAGGGAAGACTCTAAAGATACATATTGAAGGAAATTAATAATTTACATTCTTGGAAAAAAAGTGTTGGCATGGACAAAGAAAAAGGTCTCAGATAGTTGTGTTCACAAATATGTACAGAAATGGAGCTTAGAGCCAGGGGTGATGGCTCAAGTCTATAAGCCAAAGACAGTCATGGAAAACAAGACCCTCACTCTGTAATGAATTAGAGAAACTACTGAAAGTGAAGCAGTTTTAAATACACCATCCTGCAAAATGGGACACAAGCACAGAAAAAAGGAAAGAAAAAAGGCCAAAATACTGGCATACTGACTTGGCACAAGACGATGGGTTTTTTTCTGTCTGTCTGTTTGTCTGGGTATTTTGAGACAGGGTCTCTCTATACAGCCCTGGCTGTCCTAGAGCTATGTAGACCAGGTTGGCCTCAAACTCATAGAGATCCTTCTGCTGCTGCCTCCTGAGGGATTTTTGCTGTGCACTATCACACCTGACAAGACGGCTTCTTTTAAAGTTCCTAGTTGCAAGAAATTCCAGACCTCCTTTCCCCATAGGCTGCTACTTTAGCGAATTACAATCTCCACATTCTTCTAGCGTGGCTCCTTTCCCAAATCTCCCATCCTAATGGTCAAAATGCAGTGCCTCATCTAATGCCGACTCCCAAGACCTGAAAGTGCCTTCACTCCTGTTGTGGGCCCCGGCACATAACCAGCTTGCAGCCTTTCCACCCTGGAGATCTGAGACAAGCAGATGCCTGCCAGCTGGGGAAGAAGGGAGTCTAGCACTTCCTGTTTATCTGTAACCCTTTGATGGGCACTAAGTGCACCTCATATTGAAAACTTACTACAAGGGTGTATTTCTAGCATTAGAGGAACCAAGAATTCATTGTCAGAAATAACAAGATCAACGCTATCCTGGGCTACATAAAAATAAAAGTTTAGTTTTTTTCTTCAAATGCACTTTTTTTGTCTTTCTAGGAATATGTAGGTTTTTCTATTGATTTGTACTCCATCTGTAGCCCTGATACAATGGTAGACTGTCACCCCCTCTTATAAAACTCTTCTTTGCTGAGTGTTTCTGCTCAAACTTCTGTAGACACAGATTTGAGTCTGAAGGGAACCTGCAGGAGCTATAGGAACACATGCTCAAATATACCAGTTCTGTGTCTCGCTGCAAAGAAGTGGACCACAGATATGTGGTTAGAAATACAAATATAGAAATAAATCGACAAAAATAGAAATGCAAACACAAATAGTCTATTTAAAAACTGGAAGCCCTCCCAAGAATAAGAGGGAGCTAGTGAGTTTGAAAAACAAACAAAATGTGCTTCAAAAACACTGGGCCCGAAGCCTCATGACCCTTGATTGGTCATTCATGTATACCCTCCTCACCAATATTCATATAGTTTGTATTTTCTTGTGCATGCTCAATTTGTTGAATAAGACCAGGTGAGGGATGATTTCTTAGCTTTCTCTGCCTGTTGATTTCTTTTATATGTTAATACGGATCCAGCTTTCTCTAGTCTGTAATCTCCTGCCGTAATTCTGCCATGAAAGTTGTGATCCCAAAAATCTTTTTTTGGAAGTACAATTATAATCAGTCATTCTCCTACAACCAATCCCATGCCGATGAAAGGCATGGTCCATGCCTAAGGATGACCACAATCTGTGGGTCGGAAAAGAGGATTTTCTGTAGTTGAAATCAAAAAGAGTTTAGTTTGAAATAGTTGCATATCTTAGGAGACACAAATTTTACAAGATTAAAATACAAGGTTTAAGCAAGAGTAATGTAATTATGTCAAGTGATAATCCACCAAAGGAAGTGCTCAAGGAAAACCATGGTTTCATTCATTTCTGAATAGTTATTCTTTTTATTTTGTTCTCATGGCTGTGATTGTCAAAAAGAATAAAACCCATGGCTTTATGTTAAGACTATGGCAAGAGCGGCTGGAGAGATGACTTAGAGGTGAAAGGGACTTGTTCTTGCGGAAGACCCAGGTTTGGTTGACAGCACCCACATCAAGCATAATAGCAATCTGTAACTTCAGTTCCATAAGATCCACTGCCCTCTTCTGGACTCTTTGGGCACTGCATACATGTGGTATGCAGACATAAGCAGGAAAAATAACCATATATATAAAATAAAAATAAATTAAATATTTCAAAATAACTGGGTGAAATAGAAAAAAACTTTAAGAAATGCAATAGTGGAATACATTAAAAGGAAAAGAGTATAAACCTGCTGCTATTGAGTGCCAAAACGTAGATAAATCTATCTGAATACCTTACATACACAGAGCTTGGAACCTGCCTATAATATAGACTTTCCTACATTAGCCTCCTGTGTGAACTCCTCTTCCTTGGATTTTTGTTTATTCTTCTGGGAGAACTATCTCCCTCTACTTGCCTAAGGAACACAATGGGCGAGGTATTTCCTTTCCCTAATTGAGCACATTTAAGGACATTATGCATGTAGCCCCTATCTGACCATGAGTCTTGGGAGCACATCTGGTGAAAGTGGTGAGGAGACCATCTGTTTATCATTGCTTCTCTGTCCCACCATCCAACCCTGAGCTATCTTGGAAGAAAACTTTCAGAGAAAATCAATAAAGAGATTAACACGACTCTCCTGGAGCCCCCTGGTTCTGCTCAATCTAGAATCTGACTTCAGTTCCTCTGCTCTGTTCACAGGTAGGTCATGGTAGAACTTAGATTTGTATCATAGCTGGGAGTTGTTGCAATTGCCTATACATAGCATTTAATGGGATATGAGACCTGAGTTATCTTTGGTCTCTTTTCAGAGTCTAGATTTTTGGGTTTTTGCTTTACCATACTATTATAATTTTTTTTAACTATACTTTCTGCTAGGTGTTGAAGATCATGCTGGTAACCAAAGCTAACCATTTCTCTTTTTAAAGACAGTTGAGGTTCTTTGGGGGTTACTTGTAGCATGATTAATAAAAACCAAGAGACAGATATTGAAGTTCAATCTGAAGGTCAGAAAAGCAAAACTGCCAGTCACTGGCTCTTACCTCTACTTCAGTCTCAAATGGCAGTCCTGCCTCCAGGAATCCTGACAATAAGATTGCCTGAGAACTGTCTCCTCCCACCTTATATTCTTCTCTGGGGATGGGATTAAAGGTGTGCACCACTACTGCCCGGTTTCTATGGCAAACTAGTGTGGCGACTGGGATTAAAGATGTGTGTTACCACTGCCTGGTTTGTAAGACTGACCAGTGGAGCTGTTTTACTCTCTGATATTCAAGCAAGCTTTATTAAATTTATTAAAATACAATTGAGATATCACTATAATTCTGCTTTTTGTCTAAAATAAAAATAAGGCTATAACTAATATAAGAAAAACTATACAATAAGTACAAAACTATATACAATATGTGCAGTCAATAAATATATAAACAATGTCTAGTCCATTTGCATTTGGCAAATTCAGAGAAAATACTTCATATCTATCCTGCCTTGGTGAGTCCAAAATCTTATACCTATTTTACTTTCTATCATAACTAGCTTTCTGCATCAGGTAAATAAGGAAAACTGTAACTATAACCATCTAACTTCAACTCCTTCAGAGATCCCAAAAAAAAAATATTAACTGAGTAAACAGAAAGTGCTTGTACTTCCAAAAAAATGTGAAAAATGACAGAAACAGCTGGGTTCCTGGATAGTCACCCAAAGTTCCTCTGCAATGTCAGGACATCTATCTTTGGCCTACAGGCCTAGCATATCTGACAGTCATTTTTGTAAAGCAGGATGATCTAAAGGGCTATCCCAATGTTTGGCCGTCACTTTCTTTTGTGTCCTGCTCGTCTAATTAGGACAGCATACTGTCAACAATCAAGACAAGGGCATTTTCTTGGCCAGTGATTTACTTTTGTCAGAAAAAAGTTAACTCCATGTGGAGTTTCTTTGATGCCCATTATCTTCCCTGAAATAGATTGGTGCTGCTAGGAGCAGACATGTCTCATTGCTATTAAAAAAAAAAAGAGCCTATATTATTAAAACATCTTGCCGGGCGATGGTGGCGCACGCCTTTAATCCCAGCACTCGGGAGGCTGAGGCAGGCGGATCTCTGTGAGTTCGAGACCAGCCTGGTCTACAGAGCTAGTTCCAGGACAGGCTCCAAAGCCACAGAGAAACCCTGTCTCGAAAAACCAAAAAAAAAAAAAAATCTTACATGCCATATTCTGTAAATCTCTAAAGTGTTTGAAGATAATCTGTCTATCTAAAATATACCTTTGTTTGACCTTAAAAACATACCTAACATGACTATAATTTTGATTATAATAGGTGACTAATTACTAACTTGTATTTCCTTATTATCCTAAACAGTATGTAATAATAGCTTTCAAATACTAGAAATTTGCATTACATTGATAAATGAGTTGTATAGGTACAATAACTTGAACAAGATTAGAAACGTATGTATAGTATATTTTAACAAAGTTAATCTCAAATTTGTGTCAATAGACAAAATTTGTATACAAGATACAAAAGTCAAATCCAATGTAAAACATTTAAAAATAATAGCTGATTTTTAAAACTAGATTCAATAATTTACCCATTTATCTTATCATAGCTTTATCTCCCTTTTACTTATTTAAAAAAAACCTTGAATCTAATTTTTACTTTAACTTTTTTTCTGACCATTACCAATAATAACTTATAACCAACACTCCTAAACCATGAGAAATATCCACAATCCATTGAACAACCAAAAATCACCTACCCTATCTCAAGGGAATGTGGGTGTCATATTCTTAAATTTACTTTTGCTGTCTGGTGGGGGGAGGAGCAATGGTATCTTTAGGGAATCCTGAAAAGAAAAAATTTTGGTTAATTGTCAAATCCTGAAAGAGGTAACTTTATCATTTGCTGCCCAGTCTCTGCGTATTGGGAAAAGGCAGGGCTTGTTTTGAGTCCTGGCTAGAGTAGACTGTTAGATTGGATCATCTCTGTTAGCCACCTTGAAATTGTCCTGAGCAGTTTGTAATCCAAAGGCAATCTTGATGTGGTATTTTTCAACTTAGTGGTGTTAACAGAGTCCTGGAGGAATTGTCATTGTGGGGCCTCATTCTCCTTTTGGAGACTTCAAAGACAGCTGTTAGGAGTGTTCATGGTTCACAGCAGAAAACTGATAGAGACTCAGAACTGAAATCACATATAGGAAGGTAGATGAAACCTTTTTCTAGTATTAGTTAGTAATACTCTATATGACCATTAATATCATAACCAAAAGTTTTAAATATATATGTAATATATGTATACATAAAAAATCTTTTATCTTAAGAAAAGCTGTTAAGAGGTCAATATAAAAAACCAAAGGAGTATGAAATTAGTAGCAATAAAATAGTCCTTAAATATTTGCTTTTCTTTTGTGCCATATCAGGTGACTTTTCTGACGTGAGACAGAGATTTTAGATTTCAGTTTAATAAGCATGCTTGGGTTCAGAGAAGGACAAAGACACACTCTAATGCCAAAGCCAGATTTTATTTTTAAGTGAGTCAGGGCTACCATTATATTGAGAAGTAAGGAGATAGGTATATTTAGGTAGTGAGATTTTTACCCTATAGAGAATATTGGTAACATAAGTCAGATTTTTCTTTGCTTATTGATTCTTCCTGGATAGTTTCTTTTCTTCTTTAGGTATCTAGATGTCTAAGGTTTCTTGACTTCTTGACAATGAGTGTTTTCTATTTTCCTACAAAGATAAGAACAGAACCCTGCCCCAACCTTTATGAGGTCTCCTTACAACTTGTAGGTTGTCATCTCTATGAATCAGCTGTCATTTCTCTTTATCAAGAGGTTTCTCCTTTTCAAACTAAATCTTGATTAATTTTTATGATATTCATAGTTTTTCTTCTCCAGTAAAAATAAGAGTGAAATCCCTTCCCCAACACAACACATTTCCTAGTTTCCATCCTGAGGTCAACACAACCTTGAAGTACACTGGCTGATTTAATTCAGAAGTTTTTTTTCTATTGTCCAATGTCTCTCTGCAGCTGTTGTTTCTTTCTCATTAGCACTAAGAAAATTCAAGGTTAACAAAGCATTAGGTAACCTATTTCTGGGGGTGTTTTCCACCCCTTTCTGTTTATTCAACATATCCTTTATAGTTCACTTTGATCTTTCTATAACTGCCTGACCTGCAGGATTGTGTGGTATACCTGTAATGCACTTTGCATTATAATAAGCAAAGAACTGGTTCATTTTCTTAGAGACATATGCTGGAGAATTGTCTGTCTTTATTTGTGCAGGTATACTTCTGATGGTCATAATTTCTAGAAAATGTGTGATTACCAAATCAATCTGTTCCCAACTCAAAGGAGTTGCCCATTGAAAATCTGAATAAGTATCAATGGTGTGGTGTACATATTTATAAGTTTTCCAAATTATACAAAATGGAACACATTAATCTGCCAGATTTTATATCTTTGAGTACCCTTTGGATTACTTCCTGCAGGTAGTAGTGTTTGGTTGTATAAAGAGCAAGTAGTGTTGACAGAGGTTTCTGTCCCGTCCAGTACTGCAGCCATTCAGTCCCAAAAAAACACACAGAGGTCTACATTAATCATAAACTGGTTGGCCTATTAGCTCAGGCTTTTTTTTAACAACTACATCTTGGATTAACCCATAATTGTTGTCTGTGTTAGCCACATGGCTTGGTACCTTTTATCAACAAGGCATCCTCATCTTGATTCCTCTGTGTCTGACAACTGCTGACTGACTCTTTCCTCTTCCCAGAATTCTCCTGTTCTGGTTGCCCCACCTCTACTTCCTGCCTAGTTACTGGCCAATCAGCATTTTATTAAAACATTACAAGACCATTGTCCCACAGCAAAGTAGGACATTTCCTTATAATTTCTTTGGCTTGTTGCCATGTGATGGAAAAGTCCTTTTGTAAACCTTTACTATTGACATAATGTTTTTCATGAAATTCTGAGGCCTTCAGCACATTTCCAATCAATAATTGATTGATTTCTCAATTACCTTGTGCTAGAGGACCTGGAATACCCATATGGGATCAGATGTGTATTATGTATATAGGATGATGCCTATTCCTGATTATATCTTGTACCCAAATAAATAATTAAGTCAATTCTGTATCATCTGATAAAAATTCAGTGGTTTCAATATGTAAAACAGTGCTTTCTGCATGTTACGAACCAGTAAATATATTGACAGGTTCTTAAAAATCACCTTTTTACCATGAGAGTAGCATATAATTCTGACTTTAGGACAGATTCATAAGGACTTTACTCTATTTACATTTTCTGATTTGTAACATGCTTTTCCTGATTTATTTGTATCAGTATAGAATATAGGGGCTCCAGTTATTGGTGTTTCCCTTACAATGTGAAGAAGGATCTAATTAGTTCTCTTTATAAATCAAATTATCTCACTTTTGGGGTAGTTGTTGTTAATCTCTCCCCCCAAAATAATACTGCAAGCTTTTTGCAACAGTTCACTTTCTACCCATAATTTGTTAATTTCATCATTAGTGAATGGTACTACAATTTCTGCTGGGTCTATTCCTGCTAATTGATGGAGTCTCAATTTTTCTTTTAGAATTAACTCAGAGACCATTTCTACATAAGTTTTTTTTTTAACTTGGTTTATGTGGCAAAAAAGATACATCCGAAGATAGTATATTCCCTCTGCATTAAAATTCTTGTAGGAGAATGTTTGGAGGGTAATATGACCAGAATGCAGTTAAGATATGAATCCAAGCCAGGCAGTGGTGTGGCACGCCTTTAACATCAGCACTCAAGAGGCAAAGGCAGGCGGATCTCTGTGAGTTCATGGTCAGTCTGGTCTACGAGAGCTAGTTCCAGGACAGACTTCAAAGCTACAGAAAAACCCTGTCTCAGAAAAAAAAAATAAAGTTACAGAGAAACCCTGTCTCAAAAAAATAAAAAACAAAAAAAAAAAAAAAGATTTGGATCCACAAGATCCACATATGCCTCCTGTAATTTCTCTTCAATCAAAATCAGTTGTCTCTCAGCTTCAGTTGATAAGTCCCTGGGATTATTTAAGTCCTTGTCACCATCTGTGGTTTTGTTTAAATTAATCAGGTCTTTAGGACCTATCTCAATAGTGGGCCATAGATGGGAAATGTCTCCTAGCAATCTTTGGAAGTCATTAATAATCTACAGTCTATCACTCCTCATTTTCAGCTTTTGTGTTTTAGTTTTCTATAAACCTATTTTATAACCTAAATAATTAATAGAATCTCTTCTTTGTATATTTTCAGGAACAATTTGTGATTTCCAACAAGGTAAAAATGTCTTTAATTCATCAAGCATTATTTCTAAAGTATCTACATTTGAATCAGATAGTAAAATCTCACCCATGTAATGGTAAATTATAGATTCATGAAATTGCTTAAATATCATTTCCAATGGCTGACTTACAAAATATTGGCACAGGGTGCGGCTATTTAACATTCCCTGTGGTACAATCTTCTGTTGATATCTCCTAGTAGACTGAGAATTATTATAAGTAGGCACTGTAAAGGCAAATTTTTCTCTGTCTTCTTCTTGTAAAGGTATAGTGAAGAAACAATTCTTTTTTTCATAGCTTTTATTTATTTTATTGAGCTATACATTTTTCTCTGCTCCCCTCTTTTCCTCTCCTTTCCCCTTCAACCCTCTCCCATGGTTCCCATGCTCCCAATTTACTCAGGGGATCTTGTCTTTTTCTACTATCCATGTAGATTAGATTCACATATGTCTCTCTTAGGGTCCTCTTTGTTGTCTGGGTTCTCTGGGATTGTGATTTGTGGACTGGTTTTCTTTGTTTTATGTTTAAAAACCACTTAGGAGTGAGTACATATGATAATTGTCTTTCTGGGTCTGGGTTACCTCACTCAAAATGATGTTTTCTAGATCCATCCATTTGCCTGCAGATTTCAAGATGTCATTTTTTTCTACGGTGTAGTACTCCATTCTTAAATGTGTCACATTTTTTCTTATCCATTCTTTCATTGAGGGGCATTTAGGTTGTTTCCAGGTTATGGCTATGACAAACAGTGCTGCTATGAACATAGCTAAACACATGTCCTTGTGGTATGATTGAGCATCCTTTGGGTATATATCCAAAAGTGGTACTTCTGGGTCTTAAGGTAGGTTGTTTCCTAATTTTCTGAAAAAATCACCATATTTACATCCAAGGGGGCTGTACCAGCTTGCACTCCCACCAGCAATTCAGGGGTATTCCCTTTACCTCATAATCTCTCCAGCATAACTTGCCATCAGTGTTTTTGATCTTGGCCATTCTTACATGTGTAAGATGGAATCTCAGAGTTGTTTTGATTTGCATTTCTCTGATGGCTAAGGATGTTAAACATTTCCTTAAGTATCTTAAATCCATTTTATATTCATCTGTTGAGAGTTCTCTGTTTAGGTTTGTACCCCATTTTTTATTGGATTATTTGTTCTTTTGATGTCAAGTTTCTTGAGTTTTTTGTATATTTTGGAGATCAGACCTCTGTCTGATGTGGGGTTGATGACGATCTTTTTCCATTCTATAGCTGCCATTTTGTCTTGTTGATCATGTCCTTTGCTTTACAGAAGCTTTTCAGTTTCAAAAGGTCCCATTTATTAATTGTTTCTCTCAGTGTCTGTGCTACTGGGGTTATGTTTAGGAAGTGGCCTCCTGTGCCAATGCATTCAAATGTACTTCCCACTTTCTCTTCTATGAGGTTCAGTGTGGCTGGTTTTATATCGAGGTCTTTGATGCATTTGGACTTGAGTTTTGTGCATGGTGATAGATATGGGTCTATTTTTATTCTTCTACATGTTGATATCCAGTTATGCCAGCACCATTTGTTAAATATGCTTTCTTTTTTTCCATTTTTTTTTGTTTTTTGCTTCTTTGTCAAAAAGCAGGTGTTCGTATGTGTGTGAATTAATATCTGGGTCTTCTATTTGGTTCCATTGGTCCTCCTGTCTGTTTTTATGCCAATACCAGGCTGTTTTCAGTACTGTAGATCTGTAGTAGAATTTGAAGTCAGGGATTGTGATACCTCCATAAGTTCTTTTATTGTATAGGATTATTTTGGTTATCCTGGGTTTTTTGCTTTTCCATATGAAGTTGAGTACCATTCTTTCGAGGTCTGTGAAAAATTTTGCTGGAATTTTGAAGGGCATTGCATTGAATCTCTAGATTGCTTTTGGTAAGATTGCTATTTTTACTATGTTAATTTTACCTACCCAAGAATATGGGAGATTGTTCTACTTTCTGGTGTCTGAAGAAACAATCTTTTAAGTCAATATCTACAAGAGGCCATCCTTTAGGCAATAGGGAAGGCAAAAGAGTTCTAGATTGTAAAAGAGTACAGATTTTTAATGTAGGCCTTGGCCCTGCCTCTATGAGATGAGCTGATGGGACAGACTTAGTTGACTTTCCAGGGGAAGCCTTATCCTCTTTTGATGTGGAAGTCTGTTCTGTGTGCTGTGATTGCCATTAATGAATAAAGAAACTGCCTTGGCTTGTTGATAGGGCAGAACTTAGGTAGGCAGGGAGGACTGGACTGAATGGTGGGAGGAAGAAGAATGGAATCAGAGAGACTCCATGATCCACCACCAGAGATAGACATGCTGAAACTTTGCTGGTACACCACAACCTTGTGGTAGTACACAGATTAATAGAAATGGGTTAAATGAAGATGTAAGAGTTAGCCAATGAGAAGGTAGAGCTAATGGGCCAAGCAGTGATTTAAATAATATGGTTTCTGTGTGATTATTTTGGTTCTGGGTGACCGGGACAAACAAGTGGCCCTCTTCTCTCACTCCTTGAAGAACATATGGAGATGGGTGAGGAACAGGTAGTGGGAGTAGGAAGAGAAGAGGGGCTAGAACTGGAATTGGTATGTAAAAATAAATAAATAATAGTTAAAACCTAGAATGAGTCTCTAATGACCCACTATGGCTGGATTAATGGCCCTCTTTGTGAGGAAAAATTGGAAGTCCAACTTCTAGTACAGAAACAATTATTACAACTAACAATATAGAACCTTCAGCCAGTCCTTTCAATTCCCCTATTTTTGTAATTCATAAAAAAGACAGAGAATAAATTTCTACTGCTATATGATCTCTGGGGCACAAATATTACTAGGAAAACTGTGGGATTCTCCAAGCCAGGGTTTCCTGATCCTATTGACTCTTCAAGAACATTATATTATTATACTAGACTAAAAAGACTGCTTTTTCTTTATTCCCTTAAACCTGATTGTAAAAAAACATTCTTCCTTCTCTGTTCCTACCTTAAGCAATCAACAGCAATGATTCATTATCAATGGAAGATTTTACCGAAAGAGATAAAATAACCCTCCTCTACATGTTAGTATAATGTACTTGAAATGACTTAAGCCAGTGCTGATTAAATTCCCAATATGTTGGTCATTCATTACACAGATGACATTCTCCTCTCCTGCTCACCTAATCACTACTTAAATGAGTGCTTAACTTCCATGGTAAATAAACTCAAAAAAAAAAAAAAACAAATTTGGACATAGCTCTGGATAAAACACAAAAGCAATGATCTAGGATATACTATTGCCATAATCATTTCTGCTTAGAACTTTCCAAACAATGTCCCTCAATTGCCAATCAAAAAAAATTTGGATTATGTCAGTTATGTACACCTTTATCTGCCTACTACCATTAGAGATTTATCTCTGCTCTTTAATTTAATTTATAGAGGAAACTCTTAGTTAACCTCTATAAGAAACATAACACCCAAAGCAGAGAGAGTTATTAGCTTATTAAATAATGCTGCTGCTAAATTGATAGCATAAAATTAATCCCCTAATTCCTTATCAATTACTTACTCTTTCTTCTTCCTTACCACCTACTGGAATTATGTATCAACAAGTTAATGGTATTATAGAAATTTATGCCTGTCATAATTCTCTGCAACAATATGTAATTCCTTATTTACAAGAAATTATAGACTTAATAATGATAGGGAGGACATATCATAAACAACTAACTGGTAAAGAGTCTATATAAATCAGTGTACCATTTAATAAAATGCAGGTTGACTATTTGTTCTACTCTAATAGTAATTGGCAGGTGGCATTAGCATGTTACTTGGGATCTACAAATAATCATTATCCTGAAGATCCCTTTTTAAGATTTTTTGAAGATGCCCTATGGACATTACCTAAAATTATACCTAAGAATCCTATAAGAATTGCTTTTACTGCTTTTACAGATGGCCCTTCAAAAGAATAAGGAACACATGTTTTATATACAAAGTTCACATACTCCACAAAAAGAAAACAAAGTAAAGAAAGAAAAACTGAACTCATCCCTGGCTGTACAGTTCAACAGCCTGAACTTGCCATACTCAATCAACTCTTAGGAATTTTTTTCAAGGCAGGGTTTCTCCTTGTAGCCTTGGTTGTTCTCGAACTCACTTTGTAGACCAGGCTGGTCTTGAACTCACAGAAATCTGAGAGCCTCTGCCTCCCAACTGCTGGGATTAAAGGCCAGAAGCATTGACTATTTTAACTGACCCTGTATATTGTGCTCAACCTATTTCTTTTTTAGAAACTGCAAGACTCAACCCCACTACTAATGTTACTTCACAGGTATTTCTCTCCAGACACATATCAATATTTTTCATAACTTATATCCATGCTCATTCTAATTTCCCAGGTCCATAACATCTGTTAATTCTCAAGTCAATGTGCTGGCATCCACCCAACCCCCAAGTCTTTCTTTCCTTACCTGGCAAAGGTCTCAGGAAAAGCCTCACCTTCTTGTTCTTCCTTCACACCACTGCCATCTACTGGTGGGATTAATAATTGAGCATTAAAATCCTACACTATTTGACAAGCATACATTACTCATATCTCAGAATTTGAACGTTTACACATAATGGCTGCCATTTTCTAATATGATTGTTGCTTCGACTCACAGGAGTGGAACAAGCTCGGATGCCATTAGTCACTTATTGGCACATTTTCATTCTAGGATTTCCATACAGCTAAAAACTGATAATGGTCCTGTTTATACTAGCAACACTTTATAGAATTTTGCAATTTATGGACTATTAATCATGTTACTGGAGTCCCTTATAATGCACAGTGACAAACTGTTGTGGAAACACCACAAATGATTAAGTGGCAGTTTTTAAAAATAAAAGGGAGTATATATGCCCACCTAAATCCCCACATACCATGCTACATTTAGCCACGCTAACTTTAAATTTTTTTACTTTAAAGGATAATGATTTTTCTGTTGCCCCAAAGCATTTTTCCCTAAAGGAGAAACAGCCTAAAGTATATGTGAAGTGGAAAGATCAAGAAACTAATCAATGGAAATGATCTGCTGTTCTAACATCAAGGTGAGTTTACACTATGTCTTCCCAGAAAAGGAATGAAGTCCCAGATGGCCCCCACTCTGATGCATCAGATCAAGGCAGTATCCTGGAAACCACTGGACAAATAAAGGGCCTGAAGGGAGACAACAAACACATCAAGAGGAGATGTCCCAAAAGGAAGAGTAAGCTGGTAACTTGGGGAGACATCAAGACTTTAATTCATCAAGCAGAGACCATGGGAAGACAACAAGGACATAATACTGCCGACCCAAAAATGATGCTGTCGTATTTACTGATTATATTACACGTTAATTATCAGCTTGTCAATGCAGAATTCAAATGATTTTTCTCAGGGGTAAAAAGCGTGCCTGTGATTGGAGACGGTATAATGTTGTTTTACTATGCTAAAGACTTTTTAATGCTTCCTTATTACCAATCCCAGGAATCATTACTGTAATACAGGGAAAGTTTTAAAGAATAGCTTGTATGATTAGTGAAACTACAAATATTACAGCAAACATTTTTGTAGAAATTAACCAAGAGGTAGGTGAATATAAAACTACTATAGATTTTCTATTGCTCAAGCCCAAACTGATAAAGTCCTGGCATGTGCTGCTTTAATGTGTCAGATTTATCTCACACTATTGGTTGCCAAATTAATGATCTATACGAAGAGAAAAGATCTCTCAAGTGACCTTTGGGTGGTCATCATTACTAAGATGCCCTTTCCCCTTCCCTGGTTCTCTCTTAGCTGTCCTTGTAATTCTGTTACACTCATCTGTTATAGTTAGATTACTCAGGAAGGCAATGCATTCAACCTTGGCCTCTATTACAGCCATGATTTTCTCTTTAAGAAGTAAAAACCGGGAGTCATACGAGTCGTGTAAGTTTTTGTGTTCACAAACAAGCACTAGCAGAACCTGGAATATTAGCACACACGGTTGTTGCTTCAAAGGAAGGGATGCATAGCCCATTAAACACCAGAAGGCTGGACTTGTAGGTGTGGTCAATATCCTAGTTACCTTTGTGCTATCTGTGTGGCTGGAGACCACACCAGATCCTCTCCAAGACCCCTGTCATAAACTTGTTTTCCTCAGATAATCTACAGGACCCATCTTTGGTGTCACATGTATTTTACAGAGTTTCTGTGTAGTCATGTCTGATATTTATTTAGCTTACTTTGTTCCTCAAGGAGTTTTATGTATGCTTTATTGCACACACAGGATGGAGTTAATTATCATCAGAATAAGTTTTCACCAAATTGTGTTGTGCTTAAATATGTCTAAAATCAACTGCTTGGGGTCAGACTCCGGAAGTGTGCACCAGCACTGGCTACTGAATCACGTTAAACTGAACTGCCTTCTTGCCTTCTATGCATTGCCTCTCTGCTAGCTACAGCGGTTGCAAAGACTTTCACCTTTGGTGGCAAATTTTCACCAAAAGACCACATGCCCTAACAATCCCCAAATAGATCACTAACTGGGAACCAAGTGTTAAAATACATAGAGCTCACTGGACGGTTGTGATGCACATCTTTAATCCCAGCACTCGGCAGGCAGAGGCAGGCAAATCTCTGTGAGTTCAAGACCAGCCTTGGTCTACAAGACCTAGATCCAGAGCAGGCTCCAAAGCTACAGAGAAACCCTGTCTTGAAAAACCAAATATATTTCACTAAGACACTCTTATTCAAACTGCCACAATGGATAGCCAAAAGCCGGGAAAATAGCGTATGTTTGCTTTGTAGCCCTTTAGGCCCTCCCTGATAAATCACTCATATGGAAGTGACTTGTTCTGCGATATTTGTTTAATAATCTATGTCTTCTGGGAATAGCACTGCCTACCCATTCAGCAGACTTCTGTTTGAACTCAAAAAAAAAAACAACAACAACAACAACAACAAAAAACCTTTTCAACTATATTTCAGAAACTACCTTACTGGCCTTAGATTTCCATAAGACTTTTTCATACTCTCCTAATTTTAGTTAATCCTATCCATACCCATCCATATCCCCACTACCACTTACATGTCTAATCCTCAGTATTCCCCCACAAATAGAACCAGAGGCCTTGTTAAAGTTTTACCAGAATGACAGCCTAAACCTTAGGTGAAAATGGTCAAAAGTAAGTATGATCCACATCTTTCATAAAAATGTATACTACTATCCCCTGCAAGTATATTTTTAATTGGATTACACGAGTAAATTTCTACATAGGTTCTTCATATGTTCCTCCTTCAGGTTAACCCTCAGATTTCCCCTATCTTCCAAATGACCCCTTGCGTAAGCTTTTCCACCCCTCCCTCCAGTGTTCCACCCCTCAACCTCGCTTTACCTTTATTTTACTATCGCCCTTCCTGCAGCCTGTTACTCTGCTGGCCATGGTGGTCGCAGAGACCACATTCATACACACATAAATATATACATGTACACACACAAGCAATAAACACATGTCTATACATCAATATGCACATGAACACACGCATGAATATACTTCCAAGATATACACAACAGAAACATACAAATGTACACACACAAACAAATATACAAATAAAACACAAAATATAAAAATGTGTACATACACATAAATATATGCTTGTTTATAAATATACATACATATCAACATAAACTTGTATACATATATTAGTTAGGATTATCATTAGTGTGATGAAACACCATGACCAGTAGGAATTTGAGGAGGAAAGACTTTATTTCATTCACAGTTCCACATAATATTCACAATCAAAAGCAGTGAGGGCAGAAACTCCCACAGGGCAGGAACCTGGAGGCAGGAGCTGATACAGAGGCATTGGAGGGGTAATGCTTACTGTCTTGCTTTGCATGACTTGCTCAGCCTACTTTCTTGTAAAACTCAGAACCACCAGACCAAGGACAGAATAGCCCACAATGGCCCGGGACCTTCCACATCAATCACCAATTAATAAAATGTCCTACAGGTTTTCCTACAGGTCCCATACAAAGCTAGCAGCTTTCCAGGGCACTTTATGTATGGGCCAGAGTAACACACCCAAGTGAGGAATGTTCTGTCTCCAGGATTCAAATGCGCCCACTAAACACTGTGCTTCTTTCTTGGTTGTGGGAGGGACCAGTGCAATAACTTTAAGGAATATCTTCACATGCCCCACACCACTGGACTCCTAAGAATTTCACTGAGATATAAGGTCCTTGAATTTTGGTTGAGTTTATTTTCTATCCTCTGACACACATATGTGTTACCAATGAGCTCAACATGGTTACTACCTCTTGCTCACTTGCTCCAGTAAGTATAATGTCATCAATATAGTGAACCCATGTGATATTTTATGGAAGAGACAGATGACCAAGATGTCTTCTAAGTTATGACACAGGACAGGAGACCTAATAAATCCTTGAGGTAAAACTGTAAATATAAACTGTTAGCCTGGCCAACTGGAAGAAAACTGCTTCTGGTGGTCCTTATGGACTGGTAATAGGCTAGATCAATAGCTGCAAACCATGCACCAGAAGATGTGTCGACCTGCCCAAGTAAGGCCACCACATCTGGTACAGCAGCTACAATCAGAGTCACTACCTGATTGAGTTTTCAATGGTCAGCTGTCATTCTTCATGAACCATCTCTTTTGCACTGGCCAGATAGGAGAGTTAAAGGAAGATGTGGTGGGGACCACTATCCCTGTGTTGAAATTAGGAGCGGCAGGGCTGCGTCCCCGGCACCCAGCCGCCCGCATGGCTAGTTTATACCCAGAAATAATTACACGGAAACTGTATTCTTTCAAACACTGCCTGGCCCGGCTAGGTCCAGTTTCTTATTGGCTAGCTCTTACATATTGTTCTAACCCATTTCTAATATTCTGTGTAGCCCA